>NC_135712.1:116145255-116475349 GCF_964656455.1 Halichoerus grypus
TCTTTATCTAGAAAATAAACCTGTTGGGCTATGTCTTGGGTTGCCAGATAAAATATAAGAAGCCCAGTTAAATTTGAATTTCAGATTAACAAAAAAAATTTTTTTAAAGATTTATTTATTTGAGACAGAGAGACAACGTGGCAGGGAGGGGCACAGACAGAGAGAGACTTAAGCAGACTCCATGCTGCGGGCTGAGCCTGATGTGGGGCTCAATCTAACAACGCTGCGATCCCGACCTGAGCTGAAATCAAGAGTCAGATGCTCAACCCACTGAGCCACTGAGGTGCATCAATAATAAAAAAAAAATTAGTAGAAGTATATTCTGTATTTTTATTTACTACATTTGACAACCCTGACTAACTTCTCAGGTCCTACATTCGCAGTATGGTATTACTTCAGAAGATAGAAAATAATAATTACAATAGCTGCTTTATTTGGGTTTACTCTGTACCAGGCACTGTTCTCAGTGCTTTAACATATATAATCTAAGTCAACCTTCAACAAAGCTCTATATGGTAGTATGAAGTTAGGAGCGCAGTCCACAAGGCTACCCTCACTGCTGACACTAATTCAAAGTTCAGAGGTCCTCAAGATAACCTTGAGCTTCAGTAATTTACTAGAAGGACCCACAGAACTTATTGAAAGCTATCATATTCACAGTTACAGTTTATTATAAGATAAAGAATGCAAATTAAAATCAGCCAGGGGAAGAGACGCAGAAAGCAGAATCCAGGAGGTTACACACATTGAACTTCTAGTTGTCCTCTCCCTGTGGAGTCATGGCTAGTTTTACCTCCTCCTGGCAATGATATATGACAGTATGCATAGAGCTTTGTCAACCAGTAAAGCTTACCTAAGCTCTGGTGTCTTTACTGGGGCTCCATCAACTGCCACATAGCTGACATTAGTCTCCAGTCTCTTTATAGAGCAAGCTAATACTGTGTGACCCAGTCACTACCATAAATCACATTTTAGACTTTCTGACATGGCTCAAAACCCCCAGGTAAGCAAAGACACTCTTATTAGACAGGACATTCCAAGGACCTAAAGATAACCTCTAATCAAGGGCAAAGACCAGACCTCTCTTGGGCGAGGTTAAATTCTAGTCTAGGATTAGGAATTCTTATATATTTGGCTAAAATAACACCATTATTAAAACCCAATAGTTATCACTTACATGTATCATTCTACCAAGAAAGTAAACTGAGGACCACAGAAATTATGAGGAGGCCAGAGTCACATAGCAAGTCAGTGGCTCAACAAAGGCTATGTCACCTTCTCTACAGACTGAAGGGGTAGGGACGGGGGAGAGGGAAGGAGGGAGGGAGAGGGGGAGAGAGAGAGAGAGAGAGAGAGAGAGAGAGAGAGAGACTTTGCTCCAGATAACAGAAGATCCAAAAGACAACATAACAACGGGAAGCACTCAGCTGGTACCCAAACATAAAGTAACTAAAAGTTTAATAGCTTAGGGAAGATTTTCTGAAACCAACAGTGGACTTCTTTTGCTATTGTTTACATTTTACATTTTTCTTTAGACAACACATCGATAAAATTGTCTCCAAAAGGAGCATTTTGTTGTTTGCACTGGATTTTTTTTTTTGTTTCATTACTTTGTTTTTATTGGGAAATATGGTAAAAGGGTGAGAGGAGTAGAATTTGAAGTGTTGGGAGTTAAAGACTACAAAGGCTTTTTTTTTCCCCCCTTCTAGCTTTGAAATAGTCTAACAACAACATACTACTACCTATGTGGTAGATCAACCACCAGTACACCAAGGACACCAGTTAATTAGATTCAGACATCACCAATCAGTCCAGATGCTGGCCATAGTTCATGGGTTTGGAAAAATAAGATACTGAAACACTGGCTGAACATCAGTGTTTTGCAACTCCTGGGTCCTAGTATTCCTTGAGCATTATTATGGACTGAATGTCTGTGTCTCCCATCCTCCAAACCTACATGTTGAAATCCTAACCCCCAATGTGATGGTGTTCGGAGGTAGAGCCTTTGAGAGGTGATTAGGTCATGATGGTGGAGCTTTCATTAATGGGATTTGTGTCCTCATAAAAGAGACACCAGAGAACTCCCTTGCCACTTCTGCCATGTAAGGACACATCAAGAATATGGCCAACTATGAACCAGAAAACAGGCTCTTACCAAACACCAAATTTTCCGGCACCTTGACCTTGGACTTCCTAGCCTCCAGAAACATGAGAAATAATTGTATGTTCTTTAAGCCACCCAGTCTATGGCATTTTTCTTATCACAGCCCAAACAGACTCACCAAGCACTTATTTTGAATGGCCACTATTTTACAAACACACTATAGAACTCAGTCTTCCCAACATCCCATTTTACAGATGAAAAAACTGACATCTCAAGAGGTTAAATAACTGCCCAATATTTCACAGCTAGTAATTGGCAAAGTTTGAATTTGTATGCAGTTTCTGAAACTTCTGAACCCATAATATTAAGCACATAAAATTACCTCATTATATGGTGAAATAATAAGATATGTTGACTACTGATAGGACATTATTGAGTGGATGGTTTGGCTTGATTTATTTTGGTTTGGTTGGACTTAGTTCGGTTTTCAGCCAACAGTCAAAAAAGAAAAATTTTGGAATCAATATTTTGGCTTAAACCACTTTATTTGTCTTGCCTCAAAGCAAAGATGTTTCAGCACATTTAACTTGTCAACAAATACTCCATAGATAACATTTCACATAATAAAAAAGTTAAAATATTTAAACAAATTATAATTAGCACTTGTAAAGTACTTCTCATCTTCAAAGAGTTTACCAGCATTCGGCATATTAATTTTATCAGACCTCTACAATTATTCTCACAGGGGACTGATGAGTAAACTCCAGAATGAAGAAGATGGGCATGGGAGAGCTATGCTTTGTGGGAGCAACCATCCTCGAATCACAATAGATCTTTGTGCACCTGGTTCTCCCCAAAAGTAGTATAGCATGGAAATGCCACATTGGTCTTCCTTCCTGCACCAAGTCCAGCTGGACTCAGACTCGTGAAGAGGGAGACAGCTAGTTAATGCTGCACTTTCCCCACTAATGGTGGGGAGATCCAGTGCTCAGCTCCGTAATCATTCCAACATGTGGATAAATAGGGAGGATAAACTCCATTGAAATAAAAAGTATTACTGCAAGGCAGGACTTAATATTGAAACTAAATATGGAAACAATTTAAAGAACTGCTACATTAAAAAACAATTCAAGTATGGAGAAGTTAGTTACTTGGTGGAAGACCAAATCAGAATCTCTCTTTTGGTTGTACTTACCTATACCCCTACCTGGTATTACTTGCCTATGCTGCTTCAGCATACTACAGAAAAAAAGAAATGCTAAGAGTCAGCAACAGATCAAAGAAAATAACATGGAGATGAGAGCATATTATTAATTACACTGGGGTAACAATCCTGTAAACATGTTGATAAAAATCTAAGCCAAGTGTTGAATGAATCTGAAAGACTTTATATTTTCCCAGTGTTGGCTTAGATAACAGTTTACCTGCAATCCAAGGATAAAAAGAGCAGAGTATTTCTACATCATCATCCCTGTGGGTCAGATATCTGGGTCTCTAAATTGGGCAGTGGAGAATAAAATAAATGGCAACTGAAAGTAAAAGATTGCAAAAAAAAGACATATTCAAAGTCATCAGCAATAGCTCATCTAACACCCATGTTTGGAACTGTGGGTATTAATCAACCAAGTTGTAGTGCATCGCCAAATCCGAAGTTCACAAATCATAGACATGCCAGTTCTCACAGACACATTAAGCTCGCACATAAAATCACCTGATGAGACTGTTCATCATAATCTGGGCTCCAAAACCGAAGAACAGCCAGCAAAGTGTGACTAGTCTGAGTTGCATGATAATATCAAGGTTCATTCCAGAGAACAACTGCTAGCTATGGTATTTCTATGGCTTCTGAAGGAATCTAGAATATTCCTTTTCAACACAAATGAAGTCAGACTAGCATGTTATGAAACAAGGGCACTACATACGGCTATTTTAAGCAAATGGACCACTTATAATTTATTTCCGTTATTCCCTATCAGCATCCACTCTAGTAATCAGTACAAAATTGGCTCAGATAATGATGATTATGGTGAGGTTTCATCAAATAAATAGCAATGGTTAAAATTCTATGCCAACTTGCTACTAATATTTGTATATGGGAAATAAGTAGATTTATTAGAGAGTCAGGGTTGAGGATAAGTGAGCCTCTTCATTTGAGGGGCCGAAATCATATCAACCAAATTCACCAGAGATTGCCCCCAGCGCTACAGCAACCCCAAACCAATCAAAAAGAAAGTTTAGCTGGTTTTAGTCCCATCTGGACTCCAAGATTGAAGCCAATGAAGAGAAGTAAATATCACCATAGAATGGAGATCCCTAGAGTCTGATTAATTTATTTTGGAAATGGCCGATTGGTTTTGAAAAGGAAACTAAACTGACCATTTGTTTACTTCATATCAGGATATTTTGGAGAGAAATTTACTGTAAAATGAGTCAACCCCTGTGTTTTTGAAGGTTGCGTGTGTGTTGTTTTGCTTCGTTTTAAATTACTGGTTTCACTACATATGTGGTATGAATCCTACTTAATCAAGAATGGCTTACAGGCTGACATTAAAGCTGTCATTTAGTTAAATAGCACTAACCTCCTGGGAGAGAACCTGGCATTGGAAGAAGCCAGAGCCTTACTAGTGGGCAATGGCAGCTGCTTTATTGAGAGCAGAGGCAGGCCAGAGGTGGAGGAGAGGGGCAGAATACAGATGTTCCAGAGGATCAAAACAAAATTACCTCATGATAACAACGTGGAAGTTCCTTAAATTGTTAAGAGTTAAATATGCAAACATCAATAATTTAACTTTAATTTTTAAATGACATAAAATATGTTTTTCAAAAACAAAACAATGTTATGTCCTAAAATTTAAACTCTAATTTACACTACAATTCTGTCCTAAATGTCTGCAGGGTATATTCCTTTTATAAATTATTCCTTTTGCTAGAATATTTTTGTTTCTTTTTACTCAGGTCACCCTTTCTCATTCCCAGCCCAATCTTCAGGTAATTACTATTAGCAGCCTGGAGTTAATTCTTTCACATCTTTCATTATAGATTCTGTTTATAAATATAATATGACAATTTGTAGGAATGTAGAGAAAAATAATTGGAAAAATAATAAACATTTAAAATGATTTAGTTTTTCTTGCCATTAAAAAAAATCAAGTTTTTCTGCTTTAAAAGCAATCATAAATATAAATTAGAAAAAGAGAAAGAAAACTTCCACAATGGCACATCCTAAGACAATTATGTAATATTCTAGAAAATTTCTTTCTTGAGTTATTTCTCTTCATAGATTTAGGTTGTTTTCCAAGGTTGATATATCTATGTCTATATATCTATCTCCTATCTATCTCTCTTCCTTATTCCCTCAGCTGAATACAAAGACCAAGTTGAAGACTCAGGAATCATAGAAGATGAAAAGAATCTGCATTGTTGAATCACTACACAAAAGGCCATTTACCCAATGCCTGATGGGACTGTGACATGAGCAAGAATTAGAACTTTATTGTATTATATCATGCTGGTGGTTGTTTGTGACATCATCAAGCCTACCCTGACTAATGCGTGGCTTACCTTAAAACTTTATCTTCTAGACATAGTGGCCCTATGCTGTCACGGAGGTGTGCCACTCAGATCTCCAAGAGGAACTGCAGCAGTTAGTATAATTAACTGACAGCCCCAGCTACTTACTGTTCCTTTGGCTCTGCCATGGTGTTCACACCAAGGCCAGGGTTCTCCAGAGCTCTTCCCAGCCAATGACAGAGCATAGAGTGGACACGAGAGCCAGGATATTCCTACTCAAAGCAGGAATTCTACAGTCTTTCTCTAAGGACCCCCATCTTTATAGCCAGGATTTTCTAAGAACTACACTCCAGTCTGAGGCTCATCCTATCCAATCCTTTGTTCCTCTTCTCCCTTCACAGGTGTCAGAACTATATCTCACTCTGAGGGCTCTTCTACCTCCCATATCCCTTTCTTTATCTTTCACAGGAGTTTCCTCCAATAAATTTCTTACATGTATAGTCTCATCTTCACAACTTTGTCCTGTAGGATCCAAACCAACATAGGTTATTTCAAAAATTTTCATTGCTATATATAAAATTGTGATGAAAAGAGTTATACATGTTCTCTTGAATTTCAGATAAAATTCTTAAAAGAGACTCTTCAGTAGGTAATGTGAACATTTTTTTAAAATTATTGGCATATATTGCCAAATAGTGTCCCAAATTGTTATAATTTACTCTACTACAAATAAAAAAGTGCTTGCATTACCACATCAACAGAATTAAATATTGCAGTTTAAAAAAAATAATAAAAACTTTTTGATAATTAGAAGGGCAAAAAACATCATTCATAGTTGTTTTATTATGCAGTTTTTTCAAACCCAGCAAAACTGAACATAATTCTAGGTATTTATATATTAATTGTATTTCTTCTTTTATGAGAATTCTATTTGTATCTTTTGCTCATTTTTACCTCTTGTAGGTCTAATCATTTTTAATAGTTGTCATACTTATTTTTACTCACTGAAATCCCTGGTCCTGTCTTAATTTCCCTAAAAAAAATTAAAACTAATTTAACCAAAGATACAGTAACTAAACAGAAATGTTTCTTTGTAAGTACATCAATGTTACATGTGGCTAATGATAAAACAGCAGCTGTTTTTAAATAACACCCTTTATATAAGCTCCTCTTTTACCAGAATGGCAACATCTATTTTTTGGAAAATTTTAAATGTTAACAATGAAGTATGTGTAGAATTACCTATCATGGAAAAAATAGACACCTCTGCCAAAGATACTTAAGAAAACATATTTTTTTCTTAAATAAATTTTGTTTTCCTTTTCCAAATATAGCACTGTTGATTGATTGTTCTTTACCCACCTTCCATTTCTCCAAGGAACAAACTCAGGTGTGATGACTCTTCAACTGTATCTTTAGTTGAAGAGATCATAAGGAAAAAGATCACAAGGAAAAAGGCTCAAATTTTAATACAAAATCTTTGTTAGACCGCTGAAGTAACACATGTTCGCATGCGTACATATATACACATGCCCTTAATCCTAACGTTGATATACAAAAATACAGAAAATAGTGTTACAAACACCTTTGTACCCACCAGCAAGTTTAAGAAACAGACACTGTAAGATCATATCAAAGCCTCCTATAATTTCCGCATCTTTCCTGTCCATTCCCCCATATAGCCACTATTATGAATCGAATGTTTATCATTATTGTGCTTATTTTTACTCTTTCACTACACATGCATCACACATCAATAAAAATATATTTGCACTATTTATATTTTATGTAAATTGTATCTTATCCTACATATCCTTCTGCAATGTATTTTTTTGCCTCAAAGTTATACTTTTGAGATTTATTTATCTTGGCAGGTGTGGCTCTGGTTCACTTTAACTCTTGGAAGAAACTACCTACTCCAGGTAGGGTCTGTGGATCAGCAACACAACACTGTGTCACCTGGGAGTCTGTTAGAAGTTCAGAATCTTAGGATCCGCCCCAGATCTACAGAATCAGAATCTATATTTTAACAGGATCTCTGTATGGCTTAGATGAACTCTAAAGTTTGAGAAATACTAACATTCAATTCTATTCTATTAAAACTTTACAATTTATCCATTCTCTGCTAATGGATATTTAGGCTGTTCCTAAATGTTTAATATGCTGATTTGACATTTTGCTTGTTTTATGTCTTTAAGAAAACTTTCCCATCTACAAAACAATAAATGTTTCATGAGTGGTTCCCATTTAGGCATGTAAATGACTTACTGAAGGAGTAATTTTTTTTTTTTAAAGATTTTTTATTTATTTATTTGAGAGAGAGAGAATGAGAGAGAGCAAGCACATGAGAGGGGGGAGGGTCAGAGGGAGAAGCAGACTCCCTGCCGAGCAGGGAGCCTGATGCGGGACTCGATCCAGGGACTCCAGGATCATGACCTGAGCCGAAGGCAGTCGCTTAACCAACTGAGCCACCCAGGCGCCCTGAAGGAGTAATTTTTTATCCCAGAATGAAATGAATTAGTAACATGTATAAAATCCTGCAACTGTTGACCAACATCAACACAATGTTCAATATCATAAATTTTTATGGTTTCGTCACCCTCACATCCATTATATTAGAACTTAACCCTGCAAAGATAAGAATGAAGCATCTACTTAGTCTACCATGTCGATGGTGAGGATGCTCTCCGACAAGTCCTACAAAACCCTTTCCAAGGTCTGTGGCTCCACCACCCTCAGCACTAAGCATCACCAGGGAAGAATTTACTGAGCCTAGTGGCCATCCCTCATACCCACAGGCAGACATTCACAAGGTCCTGCCACTTCCAGGGTGCTGTGTCTTCCTTCATTGGATCACCTGCAACCCTTCTGTTTTCCTTCTCAGTGTTTGAGGCATCAAACTCTTGGGTAGAGCAATTCCCCACTGAGAATACAAAGTACCACCAGAGTTATCTCTTGCTCTTTGGGTCAACTCTGGTGTGCCTGAAACTGTCTTTCATGAAAGTCTGTTACTTCTCCTTTGGAGACAAGGAAAGCTCAGACCTTGGGAAGAATCCCAACTTAAGTCCTCTTGTTTCTTTAGAGAGAACATACAAGATAGAAAAATAATGCAAAGTGCCAATTCATTTCTCCTCACTTACTCTACTACAAGCTTAACATTTGCTGTAGCTGAAGGATCTAATTCAGGGTAGACCAACCAAATTCTCTTCAGGACCGATTTCCCTTAGCACTGAATCACTACATTTTGTTTTAAACTCATCTTCTCCATCTCAATACCTTCCCTTTTACAAATTAGGAATTTGGCTAAAAAGAGTTTAAATGGATTAACCAATGTCCCCAGCTTGCTTCGGAAAAGATGGAGCCAGAGTTCTTATGGAAAGTATCACTTCAGAAACAGTCTCACTGTTTTGATGCAGCATAAAGTCCAAAAGGACTCCTTCCTGGGACTATATGGGAGTTCACTCAAAATGCTGCCTCAGCAATGAGGTTGTAATCACACAACCAGTGCCTATTACCAATGAATTACAAAGCAAATTTAAAAAAATAGAACATTTGATGCCTAGGCAAAGTAGAAATGGATCAGAGAAATTGTTAAGATTGACATTGTATGAAGGCAAAATCCAGTAAGTCAACAATAATTAAACACATGCTAAAGTGGACAAGCTAGTTGATGGCAGAGCTGACAAAATTCTGAGTCTGGCTGCCCAGGCAACTCAATTCACTAAGTGTGCTCACTTGCCTACTAGGTGCCAAGTACTTCATACTTTATCTCACTCACCCTATAAAGTCGTCCTGTAAGGTAATGTGGCAATCATCATGTTACCTATAAGGAAGATAAAGCTTGCATTTTAAAAAAAGGATTACATACTTGATAAGTAACATAATTGGGTTTGCTTGAGGGGGGATTTCTGGTTGCAGGTCAAGCTCTCTTTCCTGTGTACCTCACTAAATAATCAATAAAAATACCAGGCAGTTATCAACCCAAAGTAGTCAAATTAACAGTAATCATCCAGATCACTTCATCTTTTGGCCCTTTTCTGCTCCGTTTGACTCAATCTACCTAAAAAGAAGCTAGGAGACGTGCTCTGGAACATATCTGCTCCTATCTGGACACAAATTCTGAAGTATTTCTTCTGGTCAGACAGGCACCACTTTTCTCATCAGATATTCACAGGACAGTTTCATATCTGGCCACAGCTGAGACAACAGAGAACTCAAGATTCCAGACTTGCACTTTGCTCTATTGTGTTGTAACAAAGAATTTCTCTGTCCCTCTCTCTTTCTTTTCAACCTCTCTCTCTCTCTCTCTCTTCATTCTTTGACAGAAATACCCAAATAAGACTATTAGTATTCTCTACATAGGCCTTATAGTGAAATTGCTAATCATTTTTACTGGGATCTTTGTCCCTGCCTCCAGTCACCATAGGACTTGGGCACAAGTCAAATGAGGGCTCAGACAGATCTAAGGGACTAGTTGTCATTCAAACTCATTTCGCCTATATTCTCACCTATATGATGAGCAGGTGATATTTAATAGTCAGGCTTCTTGAACCCAGATTCTTCTTTTATCAAGGATCCCCATGTAAACAGGCTTCTGGACATCTCACCCCACCAGTGTTTCCCAGGAATGTCTCAGTCCCAGCTGAGGCCAGCCCTAAGAGAGCCTCACGAGGATAATAAAGAAAGACACTATTTATTGGGTTCCTGCCTTGAGTAAGCCCTGGGTCAAGTTTGTATTTATGTGGGTTATTCTTTTCATAAACTTCCAGGTAAGTATTATTTATCTTCAATTTTTTGTAAGGAAACTGAGACTCAGAAACTTTAAACTCCCTGAGACTGTACAGATCATGAGTAAATCACTATTATTTTACCTCAAGCCCTTCTGTCTCTGAAACTTACTCTATGGGTTTGTGTCTCCCAAAATTCTTATGTTGAAGCCTTAATCTCCAATGTTACTAAATCTGGAGATAGAGTCTTTAGGAGTTAATTAAGGTTAAACGAGGTCATACGGGTGGGACCCTAATCCAACAGGACTATTGGCCTTATGAGGAAAGGAAGAGGTTTCTCTCTCTTCTCTTTTCTCTCTCTCTCTGTCTCTCCCCCACCCCCTTCTCCTCCTCTCCCTCCATCATGTGAGGACACAGCAAGGGAAGGAGACAATCTGCAAGCCAAGAAGAAAGGTCTCACCAGAAACCAAATCAACCCAGACCTTGATCTTCGACTTTTCAACTTTCAGAAATGTGAAAAATAAATGTCTGTTATTAAGTCACGGGTCTGTGACATTTTGTCAGAGCAGCCTGAGATGATGAAGACACTCCCCTTCTCTTACCTCTATGTCTATGCCTGTATCATGTGTGCATGTATGTGTCTCTCAAGTAGCTTTCAGACCATTCTATTCTCCCCCTCCATACTTTTATTTACCCTCATGTGCCCTGTGCTGTGTGTGGGAAATACAATGATGAGAAAAAACAGTCATGGCCTCCACCGTCATGGTGCCCACAGTCTAGTAGAAGAAGTAAACAGGAGTCAAATCATCATATACATATATAATCATATGATTACTAATATTGGGCTCCCTGGCCCCCAAGTCCATCAGGCGTATCTATATGAGTCTAAAGACAATTTGTAAATTCAAGAGTTATTTTTCCTAGAGACTTCTTATTCCCTAGGTTAATTAATAGACACATAATGGTTTCATTAAATAGCGACATGATTCACCCAACCCTGCCACTCGGATTCATCCAAATCTCAGTTAGGGTAAATCTGGACACTGTGATGTAGCAATTACTCTCAAAACAAAAATTACTCTGGGAGAGGTAGTACATGACTGTACAGGCACACCGAGGTATAAAATCCAAAAGCAGACATTCTTGAGAGAAATTTTGGCAACAGAATATGTACAACTATTTCCTACGGTATCATTTTGCCTCAGGCCTGTCCTGAAGAAGAACTGTGACTTTAGAAACTCGATATGAGTTTAAAGTCTTACTAAGGTAATTGTATTGCCATTTTATAAGTCTTGTGTACATTTCAGATAGTTTTGACTGCCTTGGGAAAAAATATTAAAAATGAAGTTTGGAACATTTGCTTTGAAGGAAAACACTCATGCTATTAGACTGTTTTGGGAAAGGTTACTTATGGCAGAATGATTAGGAGAATTTTAAGAAAATTGCTGCTCAGTGCTCCAGTTTAGAATTTGAGGTTGGAGTTTGAAAGGGCAGGGTTGGCAGAAACTTTATGACATCTTAAATAAATTATAAGAGAGCACTTTCACCATATTGAAAAGAGCATTATTTTTCAGAACCAGAGAGAGTCTCTCTCAAGAGCATGTTACGCCTTTAACTGCTATGGCGTGAGCAAGTAACCTCATTTCCAAGACCCGTGCAATGGAGGGATGTGGTTGCTGGTTTAGATCCCCAGGATCTTTAAGGAAAAGAAATAGAAAATTTGATTGGGTAGGTCATGGAGGCTTGGCTGAGGCCAGCATCACATGTAATAAAGGGTCTATGGATTGGTCAGGGTGATCCTTTTCTTCCATGGGCCATAATTCGGTTTTCATTGGAAGGCTGGAGATGAAGTTGGAAAGAATGTGAAGCTATCTTTTTCTGACTTGTGATAGCAGAACACCCAGATATTTGATGGAGAAAAATTCTGTGGCTTCCCTGTTCTTGGAGTGGCAATGATGTCATGCCAGAAACAGTGCTTACTCTTACAGTGAGTCACCTTATGCTGGACAGTTCTTGGGCACAAAGACCCATGTTTAAATAGCACATTGGTCGATAGGCTTCAGTAGGGAATAAGGATGCTGTCAGTGGGCAGAGAACTCAGTAAAATAGCTTAACCTACACATCCAATCATGCCCCTCTCCTGTTTAAACTCCTTCCATGGCCTCCTGATGCCCGTGGAATAAAACCTAAACTCCTCAACATAGCATATTTCTACCTAAGTAGCCTTTTATCTGTCTTTGCTTCTTCCTATACCCAGTGATCGAGGATGCCACCATACTCTCCACCATACTGTCCTGCCTCTGGGTTTTTGTTCTCATATTTCCTCCCTCCCACCCTCCTCTCGACTTCTGAGTGCTTGTTTATCTTTCAGGTCTTGACTCCAGTGTAATGCAGTCTTCCCTGTCTGAGGATATTCTTGCTCTACCAGGGAAAGCAACTCCACAGCCCCCTCCCTGCATCCATTACATTATCTCTTTGTATGGTCATCGTCTCCCTCGTCACAAGACTGTAAGGTCCCTGACAACATGACTCATGCTGTAGTCTTCTTTCTAACTTACTAGTTGGGTGACTATGGGCAAGCTACTTAACCCCTTTTATCTCAGTTTCCCTGCAAGAAGGTGAATATTTATGCCATATTTTCTTGCACTTTGAAAAACGTAAATAATTGTCCAGCTTAGTGAGTATAAAGAAGCTGTACATAAAATTCACGACAGAGAAGGTATAACTGAGTAGTTAGAACTCAAAACTAAAGTGAATCAGGAAAACTAAGCTCCTGAGATCACTGGAGATATTGGGAAGGACCACAGGCCTGGGGTTCAAGGAAATCTGATTAAATCTTGAGGCATAAAGTTGTACAAAGAGACTGAAAGTCGGTTATCCATCCAAAAAATAGCTATATACACCTATATTCCCTAATACTATACTATTGGTTATGTCCTGATGGTTTCCATCTTCAAGCTTTGCCCCAGGAGTTAGCTCTAACATCTTTCATGCCTTCTGTCAGATTATGTTACACACAAAAAAGACACTGGTAAGCCTTTCATAAAGCTCCTCTGGGTACTGGGTAAATGCACATGACTCAGCACTAATTCATTCAGATAGCAATCTCTTCAGAGTGTACCCCAAGACTGTAGCCTAGAAATACCCCAGACTAGAAACAATGAATCCCAGCCTCACCTGCTACTGGATCATCTATAAAACTTGATCTAGCATGATCTTTATACGATAAGTGGATATCCTATTCTGAGATGGTTGCATTGGTGTTTCCAAATCCATGAGGTTGCTTCCACTTTAGCACTTGTAGTCTCCTAAGAAGGATTATTGTCACTTTCATCTTGTAGTGTCTGAAACATCCTTAGGTTAGTCATCCAGTCAAAATACTAACCCTTGTTACCTCTGGATGAGAAGGATGCTGCTAATGCGATTGTTCCTCCAGCCTCATAAAAATAACATCATAATTGAGGAAGAGCTCATTGTCACCTTTGCATTGGCCCTCCATGACCTAAACTATAATGGCACAACCTCCTTAACCTCCACAAAAATGCAAACCATTTTGGGATGGAATCTAAGAAAAAAAGAAGTTTTTCCCCTGAAATGGTTTTTAAAATCAGTAATGATTCTTGACTATTTTCTTGGTCACCTTGGAAATTTGGTGCTTTCTCCAGGTTTGAAGGTCAGTATCCTTTCCAGATCATGAGGCATTTCTTCTTGCTAATGTTTCCAAGTAAACAATATCTGAAAGTACTATGTATGTATGGTTAACATCTTCTCAAACAATATTTTGCTGAAAATAGAAAAGATGGTTTCATGGGTGGATAGTAAACATTGAATGCTTATGATGGCCTGAATCTTGAAGCATGAGGGCAGGTGAGGTCAAAATCTATCACCTGGGAAAAGTGGCAGAGAGGTGGGAGGCTTTACAGAGGCGAATTTACTTTCATGAGTCCATCACGGTCTTGGATTCGTATCTTTAGCTTGCTAGGTTCAAACTTCATTTTGCCAGCACACTGAAAGCATCCTTCTATCTGGGGCGGGGTTGGGGGGCATCCACATGAGCTAAGCACATGCTATCATTAAATAAGATTGAGTATTGTTTCTTTCTTACATATAATAATTCCAGAGGTAAGAACTAGGGCTGTTGTAGTGGTTGCACTATCATCATGGACCCAAACTCTATCTCTACTCCACTATTTTTACAATTGACTTCTACCATCAAGGTTGCCTCATTATGCAAGATGGCTGCTGGAGTTCCAATAATTATGTCTATATTACAGAAAGAAATAAGGAAGAGGTAGAGAGAGAGGAAAAAAAGGCATGGTAGATATTAGTCTGCTCTTTAAGGAACATTTTGGAAGATCTACCCAACAATCATTACTTACATGTCCTGAATAATTGAAAAGGCAGCCTGGATATTTAATATTTTATTAATTCCACCTGGAATAAAATTGGTGTCCTATTAGTAGGGTAGAAGTGGAGAATGGAGATAATTTGGTAACTAACATCTCTTCCACAGATGTATGAATCAGAATATTAAGTTATTGATTTATATCAAGAAATATTACTGCATTATATTAAAGAGTAGGCAGAATTGGGATGGAAAGTCAGATCAAGCCATTCAATAGGACCTGGCTGCAGGTATGTGGAACGAAGTTGCCAAGAACTGATCCCAATCAAAACAGGTGGCCACAAAAGAACAAGAGAGAACAGAAGTCAGAGCCAATAAATAAAAAAGGAAATTTGAGGAAAGGAATGTCAGTGTAACAGAATAGTAAGGAAGCAGAAACAAGAAAAGCAATCCAGATCAAAACTCAAAGAATGCATAAAAGAAATACATTTGCAGCACTAAAAATAATTCTGCTATACTAAGGTTTCTCAATCTCAGTGTTATTGACATTTCAGACCAAATAATTCTTCATCGTCGGGAGCTGTCTTGCATTGCAGCAACATTAGATGCCAGTCATGACGATCAAAAACGTTTCCAGATATTGCCTAATGTCTTCCGACCTGAGGAGAACCACAGCACCCTGTGGAGTACCATTGTGCTGGAAGCTTTGCTTCCTGTTTCAGCAGGTTTTGTAGTTCCAACTCTGAAAATGCCTTAAAGGCATCAAGTTACTGCTTATATTTTGTGTATCTTATCTCAGGAGATGTGACTCTCAAAAGCACTGACTGTGGCATCAGGGAGTTGGAAGTGACCTAAGAGAGGTGTCACTAGGGAAGGGGCCTAAAAGTGGTGTGGAGGCATGCTCTCGAATTCTAGGCAGCTGTTAGAAGCAAGGAACAGGGTGGATGTATAGCAACATGAGTATAACTTTAAAACGTGATGATAAGTTTTTTCAAAATTAAGGGGGATCGATAAAGTTTAAAGAAATTTAAAATACAGACACCCACATCATAACCCTACAGATTTTACAAGAATACAGACTACTGAAGTACAGGTATCAACCATATTAGAAGGAATGCTTACGTAGGGGTGGGGACTGGGATTGAGAATAATAGAAATAAAATTAAATTAAGGATGAAGCCTTGTATAGTACAATGAGTTAGTATGCCATGAACCAAAGAGTATAATTAAATTAACCCTCGGCGGTTGTTGTCCAATAAGAAAGAAATGACACTGTACAACTTAAATTCACACTTTCACTAGATGGTTGACATGTTGTCATGGCAAAGGCCCTCCTGGCACCAAGCAAGCTCATCGTTTGTAGATAAGTTATGCAGCATCATGCTGATACCTCCCTAATTATGATACAGCTCCTAGGCTTTCAGTTATGTGAATAATCAAGACTCATGACAGAATGTGAGCTAAACTTCTACAATATTAACTGAGCTCCATTTTGATCATTTTAATAATTAAGCCATTTTGTCAGTGTTCTTTAGGCTCTGTGTTCTTCCTCCCTGAACTGGACACAGAGCAGTGGCATGTCACTCTTTGCCCTAATGAGTAATTGTTACCACGAAACTTGTTCTCAAATAATGGAGGTGTCTATGGCTCAAGCTGTTGACCAGCATTAGCCCCTCTAAGGTTAGTAGGTGGTCATAGAGATGATGTTTCAGCCACGGATGGCTCAGGTAATGAAGCTTCTCTTCCATTTCCCTATCCTAGAGTGATGCTGTCCTGACCCTTTCTTGAGCTATTCATTACAAACGGCCAAAGTGATTGAGTCAGGAGGCATTGTTCAATGGCTTTATCATAAACTCAATATGCAAGATAAGCAAATGAGGAAGATTTCCAAGAATGTCAGTGCTAACCTAGAGGTACTATTTTACAAGAGTGACATAAACACCCACAGCTGGCTTTTATGGACCTATGTCAATTTAAACCTCTGAATGGTAGCTGGCTGTGGAAGACATCAAGATGCACCATTCAGGTTCCTTCAAGAAAGGACTCAATGCTCATCTGCAAAGACTATGATTAGTAGATAGCCTCCAGCTTATATCTCCCTTAGGATCCCCTCTAAGAATTACCCTCAAGATCTCACTCTAGCCCAGAAAGCTTCAATGGGCAATAGAGCAAGGCCAAGCCATTCCTGCCCAGTGTGAGACTTCTCCAACAGACAACCTGAGCTGGAAAGTACCCGCCCCCATTGCATTAGCAGAGTTTTCTCAGCCCTACCTACTTAGCTGATGGCTCCCACCTGCCCAACCCAATATTTCCTCCCCTATTATTTCTTAAGTGTTATTCCCTCCCCACCCCAAATCCTTTAAAACGTCTAACTTCATCTCAGCTCTGCTTCCTGGAGAATCCTACCTGTGACAGTGGTGGTCTGCTGAAAATTATCATTGATGCATTTTCATATTCCTAGAGAACTTGGTTGGACTCAAGGGGAGAGAAAGTCTGCAAAAACTCTAAAATCATACTGAAATGTATGTGTGCATATATGAATTTTTCTAAAGGGGTCTTAGTTTTTAAAAAGATTCTTAAAGGCATCTGTCACATAGAATGATGATTGTCAACCTTCCCAATATCCATTCTTCCCTTCATTTCTAGCTGAGAACAGAAATGTCAAAATAAAGACTCTATTATTCAACTTCCCTCGCAGCAAGGCATAAATAGGTGGTCTTGTCACTAAGTAAGAAGAGAGTGTCTTCATCCTCCTTCCACCAACATGATGGCTGAAGCTTCACCAGACATCTGAGAATGTGAGGTGGAAGTCAAATGTTGAAGATGACAAGAAAATATATTAGAAATCTCCAGCCTTGGCAATCATGAGGGTGACATTCTAGTTACCGATTGCCCAGGTTTGCAGGAAGTAGAAATAAACTACCACTTTGTTTAAACCAGTTATTTGGGATTTTCTCTCACTTGCAGCTAAATCTAATCCTAACCAACCCAAGGTCCATGACCCCAAAATGTTAAAAACTACAGAACAGTTCCTTAAACCATCTAATTTGTAAACCTCTTGAGGTCAGAACTATCTCTTATTCATACTGTGCAACATTGTACCTGGCATCTAGTTGAGATTCGATATGTATTTTGATCTTGAAAAATACATGGTAAATGTCTAAGCCCCACACATTGTTGGGAGCTGCACGTTTCAGCTCAAGACTTTCCATTTAATTTGTTTCTAAATTCAGTGAAAGCCTCTCAAGCTATAAATCCCAGGAGGTGGGCTTTTGTCATCAAACTGTTGAATATGTCCCAAGATATCTATTTTAACCTCAGAATCTGATCTGGTTCCAATATTATTTCAGGGTTGATTTAAACTGTATACAATTATCCAGCTTTTTAAAATGGAATTGCTTTTTTATAATGGAAAAGATGCTCCCTTTATTGAATCTCTGTGAAACAACTAAGCAGATGACAAGCAGTCTGTCCTGAGATAGGGCTTCGGCTGGGAAATTACCATACATTAGTGAAGGACCCCTTTCTCTACACTGGTCAAATCACAGCAGCCTAGGAACTCAAAGAGCTAAAATAAGGATACTGAAAGTTGACATTTTATGACAATCACAGCCAAGAACATTTCAAAGTTTTGTTTTTTTTTAAAGTTTTGGTATTCACCCATAACTTCTTTTCGATCTATTTCCCACTATCCCACTAAATACCAGTTCTAGGTTACATTTGAGGTATAAAATCTCCCTAGTTTTCTACTAGTAAGTCCTATATATCATTAAGATGAAACAAGCTCAGTTCGAACCAAGAGTCTCTGGCTAGTTTTATATCTTAGAGGGAAAATCTGAAATTTGAGTAAAGCAATCATTTCCCTCAAAGGCTTTGGAAATGAGTACTTTTCCTTTCATGGCAAGTTGTTCCAGTCACTCCTCTGTTCTCTGGCAAGTCTAAACGACAACCTAACCACTTTTGTACTTTGTTCAAATCTTGGATAAGAAAAGTTATTCAAGGACACAGTTCTAACGCTTGAAGTGCCATGGCTTTCGCCAGAATGAATTACAACCTCTGCAAGATGCAGAAAGAAAGTTACAACCCCTGATGTTTTAACTTCCTTCCATGCCATCCCGGCCACCACGGAAGCCTCTTGAGGCTGACCCGCTGTGTCAGCAAAGCCACAGAGCACCCGTGCGCTGACTCTGCCCGAGGGCTCTGTCAGGGCTCCTGTCCCAGAGCCTTGGTCGTTGTGTCATGTTTGGCCGCAGTGGATCCTGTGCTGACACAGACTTGAAAATGTGTCCGCTGTGCCAACGGCAGCTTCTTGGAGCCTCACGCGGTGCTTGTGACCAGGCTGCAGAAATTGCCAAAGGAAGCCTTGCGCTTCAGTAATAATTTTAAAAAGAGAGGGAAAATCGCCCAGAACTCCGAACGTGGTCCACACCCTTGGAGACACAGCGTGGAGCCAGGCTGACTGAGTTTGAATCTCAGGTCTGTCATTATTCCCTGTCTGATCCATCATAAGTGACTTGCCCCTCCATGCCTCACCCTCCTTATCTGTAAATTGAGGATAATAGGATCTACCTAGCTCTTAGGCCTATTATGAAGACCAAAGGAATTAAAATTCGGAAAACACTTGGAACAATGCCTGGCACATGGTAAGAATTACATAAGTGTTAGTTAAATACATTTTTTTGTTTAAGTTTCACCCACTAGAGGATGCATCCAAGTCCTACTTTCTCACATAGAACTAGGCCTTTAAATTCAAGTATGGCTTCTCGCGAGATTTTGGTCTTGCTGCCATTCTCCAAGATGAAAAGTCATCGCCCATCAGGAGGATTCAGTTTAGCTCATTTCAGCTGATCCATACAGCACCATCAGCGACAAGGCCCCGGGCCTTGCGGACCACAGCACTGCAGGTGCCCCCACAGCTGTTCCGCAGGGATGCCCTAATCTAATAGAGGGAATGAGAAACTGTGTCATCTTAGGCAAGTCACTTAACCTTCCTCTCTGAGCTGGGCTGCACATGTCCTGGATTATAACTAATCTCCGAGGTATCTTCCAGCTTCTCAAAATCCAATAATTTAAAATAAAAGGCTGACAGCGAAGAACGAACGAAAGGAGAAATGCAACAGTGCTGGGTGGGCCCAAGGGAGGGAGGATTAGCTGCTAGTATTTCTCTCGGTTTAGTTGTAATATTATGCATGCTGTCTCACCTTGAGCTGTTGTCCCTTCTCTACTAATCCAAATCATTGGAGGCATGTAGATGAGGGTCAGGGAGAGTATTCTTTAGGATAAACAAGTACAATTTAAATTATGAGATATTTTCAAATTGTGACGACTGAGCTTTAAAAATGTGGCGTTCATCAGGTGGAAGTGGCTTCTTAGCAGTCTAGGGGAAGGTTTTGCCCCTGGCCTGAGTCATACAGGTCTCTGTCTGAAGGAATCTAAGTTGCCCTGTCTCTGGCTCCCATCAGCTTAAGCAAGAGCTCTGGTGCACCGGAAACTCCCCGTCTGAGGGGTCCCCATGAGCAGTCTCACACGTGCTCACCCACCAGCCTACACACCACTGTCCAAGCTGCTTTCCTGGGGCACTGCTGTTCATCTGCTGAGCGTGTCTCCTTAGAACTTGAGCTCTTTCTCTGGATACGGCAGTCTCTCCCTTAGCTGGGACTGGTGCTCTCTCTGATGCCAGTGACAGTTCCACGAAACACCCAAGCTGCCTTGTGTCACTTCCACATGGAGGGTCCTCCTCCCTGGAGCTCCCTCAGACTGCACAGTCCCGCACAGATGCACTGCTGGGTCTGCGAGGTGCCCAGCTGCGCGGTCATTACCGCACAACAGGAGGAAACTGGTTCTCCCATTCATGTTAAAAACTACTGCCATGGTCCCCCAGAACAGTGTATCTCAGGTCCAAAAATGTTATAGGTTTAGTAAACAGTTCTTCTGGGTGTTACACAATGCTCTTTGTCCCAGTGACCCCAATGTGCTGTCAGTGGCTAGGGGATAATCACCACCCTGCACCAGCTGGGATGCTCCCTTCCAAGGCAAAAGACCTCTTTTTCAGGCCCTGCTGGCTTTGGCAGGCTTCTTGCCTTTGGATGAGGCCTCCCCGGGGAGATCCTTCCCTCTGCACAGACTCCTGTCAGGACATTCACCAGTTCTCCCACATGCCTGGAGGTTTCTTAAACTTGGCAGTGAACGCGGGTTAAGTCCTTTCCCAGGCATCTCCTCAATTCTCAAGAAAATAGGCTTCAAATAATACTGCTCAAGCTTTGAAGGGGAAAAAAAAACACTTACTATAAACCAAATCTTCAGGTAAACCTCTAGAGAGGTAGCTGGCCAAAATTAGGAGGAAAGGAAAATGCAAAGGAAGTGTGGCAGCTTGCTAGTTATTCCTCCAAAATGATTTCTTCCCTTTTTCCAAGTTATGAAAGCTTAGCTAGGCATGAGTTTGCCCAGCCAAGACGACTTTGCCCAGGGTCCCCTGCACCCAGAAGTCACTATGTGGCTGAGTTCTCACTCAGAGGACATGAGTGAAAATCATATGTATAATACTGAAATCTATACTGCCCCCCAGCCCTTCCCACTGAGAGTAACCGAGTTTCGGTCACGCAGAAGGGGACAACACCCAAGGGAAAATGAAGCAAAGGGATGGGAAAGAGGGATGGGAGGAAGGAGGGAAGAAAGGAAAGATGAAAGGAAGAAAGGTAAGAAAGAAGGAAGGGAAGGATGGAAGGAGGGAAGGAGAGAGAGATAGAGGAAGGGAGGAAGGAAAGAGAGTTGCTTTCTCAAGCACCAGAGTTTGTGGGCTGAGATGAATGTCTACCACAATTTCTTGTAAAGAGGCGATGTTAACAATACTGTATTATATCTGAAAGCTGCTAAGAGAATAGATCTTAAATATTCTCACCACATACATACACACACACGCACACATGCGTGCACACACAAGTAAATACGTGACATGATGAAGCTATTAACTAACCTTATTGTGGTAATCATTTCAAAATACATAGGTGTATCAAATCATCACACTGTACACCCTAAACTTATCCAATATGTCAATTATATATCAATAAAATGAGGGGCAGAAAGAGACAAACAGTGGAGTCACTACTAGGAAGATCAACATAAGCATAAGAATGTCTCTTGAGAGAAGAAAAACTTTCCCTGGAAATCAAATATGTATGCTATTGATTCTCAAACTTCAGTGTGTGAATCACCTGGGGAGTTAGTTATATAGATTAAGAGCTCTATCCCCTGAGATTCTGATTTCAATCTTTGCTAGAGGTCCTAGGACCACATTTTTAAAACTCTGCTCTTGGCAGCCACAGCTGAGCCATCAAACACCCAAATATGTTTGCAATGCCTAGAAAAACCCACAGCAAAGTGGAATCAAAGAACTGAAGAGATCTTGAGGACAGTAGAAATCTATAAAAAGCCTCAGGAAATAATAGACTCATTTATTACCTTCCAGCCAACTTTACTTGTAGGATGCTCTTCTGAGAAAATAGCATTTCCTGTATTTCCTCATAAAAAATATTTTCTACAGGATATGAATTATTATTTCAATCTATTATTTGCTTGTTTACAAGTTCTTCTTATGACAAATACTACAAAGAAATTTCATTGCATCATCTCTCCAAATTATTCCTAATTATGGAAGCCTAAATCAATGAAGTTCCCTCCATCTCTTCCTGCCTCAATTTCTGTATCATTCATAAAAAATAAAACTACTTGGTGCTAAAAACCTTTTGATCTTAGTCCATATTAGAATCAGAGACTTGACAAATCATGAATTTCCTACCTGATCACCTATTTTGATATGAGTTGCATGTAACTTGTTAATAAGATAGGCGGCCCAATTCCGTACTTGCCGCAACTTCAAAAATTTAAGGAAGAGTAGATTTAAACCATTGCCTATCCAAGGCAGAGTGGTGCATGTCACCTAGACCGGAGGTCCTTCAAGTGTGGAACCCAGCCCAGCAGCAGCTGCTCCAGCATCACCTGGGAATTTATTAGAAATGCAGTTAAGCCCCAGCCCAGAACTACAGGAGGGGGTGGGGGGCAAGGGTTGGGAGAGGGCTTTTAGGTACTTCTGTTGCTTACTGGAGTTTGAGAACCACCATGCTACACTTCTCTCTCCTGCATTTTCTGAACAGTAAGTGCAGCCCATCACTGTATGTCCCTTACTATTTCTGCTATCAGTCTCCCTTTTCCTTATCCCAGTCCAATCCCTTACCATATGTCATCCACGCTATGGAAGAAGCCTCTATCTGGTCTCCCTCTCTTTAATCTTGCTCCTTCTGTACCCACCCTCCACAGAGTCTCTGGAGTCATCTTTCTAAATGCTAATTTGCCCAAGAATTTTCCTAACTAAAATCCTTCAAATGCCTGCAGGATGAAATCCAAATGTCCGAACTTGTAGAAAGAAAAAAAAAAAGCCCTTTATTATCTGGCCCTCCTTCAAGGCTTTATGACTTGATAAGCAACACCCCTTCACCCATTCTAATGTCTCTTGCCTTTGCATATGCTGTTCCCTCTGCCTGGAGTGAAATAGTTAAGCCAGAAACTTTGATATATAAAGTTTTTCGAGTATATTCGCTAAAGCAGAGTTTCTTCCCCACTCCAACCCCTACCGTCATCTCATGCACACCCTGTAGCAAAAACAAAATCCTGTTTATTTGTATAAGTCAGTCAAGTCTCACTTCCTCTGGGCAGCCTCCCATGATCACTCCTGGCAGATGCAGCTGCTCTGTCCTTTGGGCTCTAAGGCACTCTAAAAGACCTCTTCTGAGGCCTCTTGTGGACTTTTTGCAATTTATAAATATGATGTTCCTTCTGTTGAGGACAGGGACTGTGTTTTGTTCCATTCTAGAGTCTCAGTAACCCCAGAACCTAGCATACTACACATGGACCAAAGAAAGCAAATGATGTTGTTAACTGGTAAAACCAATGAATGAATGAAGGAGCAAATGAATAGCAATTAAGGAGAGGAGAGGAAATATCTTGGGCTTTGAAGTCATTTACAACCTGGACTTCTATTTCCGGCTACATTACTTCCCAGGTTGCAAACCAGTGGCCACCAATCATATACTCTCCCAGGACATGTCTTATTTCATCAGTACAGTGTTTACATTTTTTCAAATGCTTTTCGATGGGGCATGTGCCCTCTTTCCAGCATCTAGTCCCCTCCATCCATTTTTGTCTCGCTTCTACCAGACCCACACATTCATGTTACCATCTTGGCTCATGAAGGCTTGTGAGTCAGCCACCAGCCTTACGTGCTTTTCTGGACCTTTGATCCTTTGCTCCTGTTTCTGGGCCATAGCTCTTGTGCTCCAACCCAGCTGCTGCCCAGGTCCTCCCTTCTGCCACCGACTGGCATTCTTACATATGCAAGTACACATTCCAGAACTCTCAGCATCTCTCTTTGGCACTCACAGCGAGCCTGTCTGAGTTTGAGACCTGCTGTTTCTCTAGGTTGGTGCCTTCCTGGGGTCCCAGCTCAGGGTTCTCTTATCCCCTGATGCATGTGGGGTGAACTTTAGGGCACACATACCAGCTCTGACACATTCAAATCGTGTGCCCTTGGAACTCTCTATTGCTAAGCTTCAGTTTCCTTGTTTGTGAGTGAAAAATCATATCCTCCTTGTAGATTTGTTGGAAGAATTAAGTGAGAAATTTTAAGTTAAAATATGTTGTGTAGTTTGCAAACTAGTGGAGCCTTATTTAATTCTATCTTCTTCAAGTTGCTTAAGGCTATGCAGCTCCAGTAATATAGCTAAAGATCATCTACAATGCATTGCTCTGTTCAAATACATATTTCAATGAATTCTTCCAAAGCAACAACCACAACTGTGAGCTGGTACTATTATTCCCATTTTACATAAAGGGAAATTGAAGCTCAGAGAAGTTAAAATATTTGCCCAACAAAATAAATCTTGTATGTCAGTAAGGAATGCTATAAGCAATGAAAGTATTTTTTTTTTTTTTAAATCATCTTGCAAGGAATTAGAAGCTAATGACCCCCAGGGTTGGATCAATGAATTCAACCAGGTAGGGGCACCAGGTCAGGGTCATAGGCATCTTCTTGTTCCCCCTTCTTAGTCAGAAGATAGCTACGACTATTTTATCCATTTACAGATCCAGTTCAGGAAGAAGTAGGGGTGGTGGCAAACAGAAAATAACTTTCTCCTCATGTTGTTCTCTCTCATTTTAGGAAAATATTTTCTAGAAATGCCCTAGGACCTTTCCCTTACAGCTGAATGGACATAAGTGGGTCACGATGCCTAGTTGGAAGGGAGGCTGGGGAAGCTAGAATCTTACTTTCTCAGCCTCTCTGTGGAACGTTGGGGAAAGCAAAGGAGTCTGGGAATGGGTTTGGACGGGCTGAACCAGAGTCCGCCACAGGGAGACTGGGAGAACCAGGATTCCAGTACAAGACTGTTTGACTTCAAAGGTTGCATCCCTTTCACTACTCTATACTATATCTTTCGTTATATAAATGTAAATTATTTTATAGAAATTTAATATATTAAATATAAAAACTCCACACTAAGTTTTTTTGTTTTTCCATTCTGAACTCTTTTAAATAAAGCTTGATTTATCTCTCTAGTGACCTATGATAAAAATGACATGTTATAAATAAACCATTGTACCTTTATGGAAGAAGATATAACTCTCTTGAAATTTGTTTTCCCTTTGATATCAAAAATATAAGTGATTGGGGGCGCCTGGGTGGCTCAGTTGGTTAAGCGACTGCCTTCGGCTCAGGTCATGATCCTGGAGTCCCTGGATCGAGTCCCGCATCGGGCTCCCTGCTCGGCAGGGAGCCTGCTTCTCCCTCTGACCCTCCCCCCTCTCATGTGCTCTCTCTCTCTCTCTCATTCTCTCTGTCTCAAATAAATAAATAAAATCTTTAAAAAAAAAAAATATAAGTGATGTTATAAAGCAAGAGTCATCAAATTGGCAATAGACTTCAGATATATTTAAATTGGAGGAGGATGGATTACACGTTTTTCAAAGATCCATTTTTTATTTTTTATCATAAATTCATGTAACCTAGGTAACATGTTTCCACTACATCTTTCAACCAAATATGTCTTCAACATTTTCAAATTTCAAGCCAGCATCTTTCTCCAAAGGATTTTTTGTGTGGTTGAGGACCAGAGCTGCATTTCAAATTATTTTCGCAATCTGCTAATATTCATCAAGATGTGAGTATATAGAAGACTAGGATATTTCAATCTAATTCTTTAAAGACACGTATTTACTTAACTCAATTGCACTGTTGAAATGCAATTCAGATCTAAATTTTATTTCAAAGTTAAAATTGCCATTCAGTTATGCAAGAAATAATTGTATTTGCTTTATTAAAAGCAAAAAGAAGTAAATGTCTGTTTATTTAAACCGTGGCAAGAGGTTAGTTAATTTAGGGCATAAGAGAACAATCCCCTCTTCTAGTCTAAAAAATCGTCACATTTAGCTCTACTAGTTGTCAGTGATGGAGTAGTTTCTCTGGTTTAATATTTCACATTTTGATTCATGGAATCATTTTCTCTGTGCTATTGGTATAGAAGGAAGGGTGGATTATAAATATTGTGCTGAGATTTGTCATCTAAAAACAAGACCTTTATAAAAGAACATTAAAGCAATATCATCTGCAAGGGTGCTAAAAACACCCCCATTAAAAGAAATTTTTTTAAAAAAACTTCAAGTATCTGATGAAAACAAGGTTTATACTGAAGATGGTTACAAAATACTAGATGAATGCTAGCTATGGTTATTGATCTCAGTACTCCTGATGAGCAGCACTAAGTTTAATGCTGCATGCCTTAGAAATGCCTTCAGCTCTTTGCAACAGAAAACTGAGTCACTTCACTATGTAAGAGTGCATTGTTTAAGGATGTGGGGGTGTGTGCTAGAAAGAAGAAAAAAAGTGCACTGTTTTACACAACAAGAAGTTGAGAACAGGCAAGATGGCCCCTGAGTGATCTCCTCAAGGGTTCAGGTCCCCAAATCTTAATGTCCAGGCCTTCATCCTCATGATCAGAAAGTAGCAGCTTCGTTCCAGTCCCCTCATTTTTCAGTGAAAAAAAAAAAAACTAAAACACTGTGAGATCAAAGGGCTTGCCCTAGGTGGCCCAGCTGTTATATTCAGAACAAGAATAAGTCCTTTTCGTCCTTGGGCTGATGCCATCTGTCCTGCACCCACCACTCTCTGGCTCTTACGTGGGCTTCCTTTGGAATGCTAGTAATGATGACACAGGGGATCTCTCCTTATCCTGAAGGGGACAGGTTAGGAAAAGGTTGGGTCACTGATGCGTAAGAACCTTCGCAGCATGGATACCAGGTGAGCAGGGCATTCTTCTCTCTCATCCTTCTCTATAATCCTGTGTGTTTCTATCGTCTAGAGTCAGTTCTCAGCTCCTTGGAACCAAAAGGCCAGAGCATAAGGAAACCTTGGTGAAGAGAACAGTGGTCACAGTCATGATGACAGTGATGGTGAAGGTGGTAGGACATGTGGAGGAAAGAGAATCCAATTTATTTTTTTTTTAAAGGTTTTATTTATTTATTTGACAGAGAAAGACATAGCAAGAGAGAGAACACAAGCAGGGAGAGTGGGAGAGGGAGAAGCAGGCCTCCCACCAAGCAGGGAGCCCGACGTGGGGCTTGATCCCAGGACCCTGGGACCATGACCTGAGCCGAAGGCAGACACTTAACGACTGAGCCACCCAGGCGCCCAAATCCAATTTATTTTAAAACGTGGATGTTCTCGGTATCTATTTTCCTCAGCTTTGTGCCCCACGTCAAAGCACAGGGACAAATGCAAAGGTCTCATGTGACATCCTTTTACTACATCAACAGAGAAGAGAGCTCATAATTATCACAGAAAGTATATAGGCGGCCTAATACCTCAGCCACTCCCAAGCAGGTTCAGTAGCCCTGGTTTGACCCAGATGAGGACTGAATTCCTGTTATCAAAAGAACTGGGTCACGCAGCTCGCTAGGATGACCGCTGACGGAGCGTGGAGCGATGTCCTTAGTCAGAGCTCCACTGGAGGAAGCTGAGACCCATCCTGCTATGTGTAACGGCAGATGGCCTCAGCATGCCTTCATGCTTGGTCAGATATTATTAATCTGTGACCGGAGGAGCAGGTGGTAACTCGAGGCCACGCTTTTTCCTTCAGAAGTCACCTGACCTACGGAGAAGGATGAATTGTCTCAACAATCCATCGTGCTTATTTTTAATAATTGTACTTTTTAAGCAAATGGAAATGAGGACCTGACATTTTACCTCCATTTTCCCGGCGTCTGTGAAAGACTCATGGAATATTTAAGTGAGTAATCACTCACTTAAATACTCACTGGACAAAAGTAATTCTAAAATAGAACATTAACTCCACATTTAAAGAAAAATTCACTAAACCTGAGTAGTTCATTACCATGAAATGCATTTGATTATATTTTATAGCATGAATAGGAGTTTCCCCAGTATAAAGCACTCAGCCAAATGTTTTACAGATTAAGGTGCATTAGGAATGTAAATTATTCTAAGCCAAAGACTATTTCCTTCCTGGTTCACTTCTCTGCAGCCCTAGGATGTCACCCTAGCACCTCAGGGATCAACACCACCCACCGTGAGTCTTCCGGGAGGAAGGGTCCTAATAGGCCTCATCAGTCCACATGGATATATTTCTGTAAAGCAGTTAAAAATACCAGCATCACAAATTAAAACCTTAAATTTATTACCTACAGTTATTAAAATGCCATGGTCAGAGGCTGTTCAGCATCCCCCAAATAGCTTTCCTTTCATATTATTATTTGTATTAGTGAAAGCCATTTAAAAAGGAAATCCCATTTCAATTTATCTTTGTGTTTAGATTGTTGTTCCAGCCTAGGAAAAGAAAAAAGAAAAAAAACTAATCCCTCTACAAATGAAAATTGCCTTCTTGCGTCCTGAACTAATTTAATCTAAATTGTTAACTCTGCAGAAGGTGCATTCAGAAGAGAGAAATCTCATCCCAAGGGCTAGAGGGGTAACAGGTTTATCTTACTTATGCATCTGGTTCCCTAATTCACGAGGACTCTGAAACTCTGGACTTCCCACTCAGCTTACAGCCAGCAGCAGCCCCCTTTTATTCAATCAATTCTGCAGTGGCAATGCAATAAGATAATAAGCTCAACCCAGTGGAGTGTCCAAGATAAATTCAGAGCTACGGCATAAACCTTTAGCAATTGGAAAGGAGCAGCTGTTCAATATCACGGGAAACTGCCTGGGGTTGAAGTTTGGGACGTAGGAAGAAGGGGACCTAGAAAGGCAACAACTTCACTTCACCCAACTTGCAAAGGGAAAATGTAGCATTCCAAAGCAAACAGCTCTGAATCCTAAGTGTGGAGTCTGGTTTTCCTATGTGCACGATGACCAAAAGCTGTTTATTTGTAGGTCTTAGGCTCACCTCTGCAAAAACAAACATATAACTGTTAAAGTTTTATATTTAGAGCAAAATGCTGAATGCTCTCTTAGATGAATCCACCCGAGGTCTGTTTCTCCATCTTATATCAACAGAGAGCCCCCAGGTCGATGCCCGAGGTCACTTCTTTTCCACTCCCCATGTAAAGCAGCATTATATTTGGGATTCAGAAACCAGACCCCGACAGGAGTTTTAAACAGCATCAACATGTCTCCTGTTCTACAAGGAATTCGTTGCTCGCCCCCTTCCTCTTTAAACTTAGCCCCTGACACAAACAATTAGAAAACCCCACTGAACCAGATTGTGGAAAATATTTTCATCGTAATTTGCTTTCTAATTGCAGTTGAATTGAAGGAGGAGGTATGGAAGTCATTGTTAAAATTTTCCTCAAGCCTAGACCTTGAACGAAGCGTCCCAGGCAAGTTTCTTCCTGCCTGAATATTTGTTTCATAGCCCTTGAGAAACTTCTGTCCAAGTAAAGCTGTTCAACAGGTTCATGTCTGGGAGCTTTGGTAAACTCCACGCTTAGCCGCAATTACAGCACCTACTAAAAATAATTTACAGAGACACGCAAAGCCGGAGTGTGAAGGTGAGCATTTGGAATATTTCTGCCCTCCTGTAAGCAAGATAAACAGGGTATCATTGTGGTTGATGAAGTCAACAAAACTACCGAGGACTTGACTAACTCTGAAAGCAACTTGGATATTAAATAAGAAGATACTTGATGGGTTGTAGCGTCCAGGGTGGGGTCCACCCACTCTTTATTTAAGGAAGTCTACATCCACCCATGAATTCAGTACAGTCAGGAATATAGGACAGTGTCTGGAATCATGTCTTCCCTCTGGCTTATAATAAAGGTGCTTTCAGCAGAAAACAAGGAGCGTGAGCACGCACCAGACGCGTCCCACGCTTCCGGGAGAGCAGATCACCTTCCCCTGATAACATAAGATCAGTGAGATTGTAAATACAATGTGATGTGGCTGCTAAATACTAGGATTGTTGAAGCATCCGCCGTTTGCTAGTTTTGCGATCTTGGACACGTAGAGCTCTGTTTTACAGTGTCCTCATCTGTGAAACGTGGACAATAACTTCTGAGATTATTATCAGGAGTAAAAAAGACACAAAGTGCTCAGCACAGTGTCTGGTTGGGAGGATGCTTTACTAAAGCTTACCTTCCCATTCAAATCAGATAACCCTCCCTCCCTGTGGGAGGCTAAAAAAGGATCCCTCCAAACGGTATCCGTATCCTAACGCCTGGAACCTATCAATGTAAATTATTTGCCAAAAAGAATCTTTGAAAATGTTAAGGGTTTTGAGAGGAGGCGATTTTCCTAGATTATCTGTGTGGGTCTTAAATCCAATCCCAACCCTCCATATAAGAGAGAGGCAGGAGAATACACACGCGGAAGAGCCTGTGTGGCTATTGTCATGGGAGATGGGAGTGATGTGGCCATAAGCCAAGGAGAGCCGGCGGCCCCCAGCGGCAGGAAGAGGCAACAAGTGAGTCTTCCCTAGAGCCTCCGGAGGGAGCACGTTTCTATGGACACCTGGATTTGGGGCTGGGAAACCGATTTCAGATTTTGGCCTCCAGAACTGCGAGAGAATAAACTTCTGTTGTTGTAAACAGTGAAATTTGTGGTGATTTGTTGTAGAAGCTACAGGAAACTAATGACTTCCCTAGCTTCATCAGCGTCACACACTGTGGTAGCAGACATTGGCCACCCTCTTTTCAAAGCCCTTTGCTGTCCACAGAAACAGCCATCTTGTCTATGTTGTGAAATGTAGTGCACTTTGGTTGGAGCACCCAAATAAAAAGTGTTTGTTTTCCCTCTAGTTGCATAGTTTTCACCACAAGATAAAGAGGAAATCCTGGGTGGTTTGTGATACACTACACCACCACTTGTCAACACAAGTTAGGAGGCATTTTTGCAGCCTACCCAACCTAATTCCAGCTGAAAACCCACCATTTGTTTGCTCCTAAGCCCTCCATCATGAGGGTAGTCCCAGCAGTGCTCCAAAGCATCTGGCTGGCTGTGGCAGGACCAGCTTATTCTGGGCAGAAGAACGTATATTTTCTCCTAAATTCATATTTCTATGGTCATCGACAAAATTCACTGAAATGATTTTAAGAAATACAGCAGATGGTTTTTAGTGGTACATGGACACAGAGTTAAACAGCATCATTTCAATTCTCTTTCAATCCTATTTACATATGGAGAAAATCTAATAGCATTTATATTGATTATGACCTCCTAGTTATTACAAGCTTTCTTTTTTAACCGTTTTTGATAATCATACCAATTTTCATTTTTAAACAAATGTACTTAAGTAAACATAGTGAATCAATTTAAACAAACGTATTAAACAAGTGACACTGCGGGTAGTCATAGTAAAGATAGTCCTCCAAGGCTTCAAGTTTGGGGCACACCACCCTAAAGAGATAGGAACTTCTATGAAGTCCATGAAAAACCCAAAGTTTCCCAGACCATGTACCAACTCACAACAAAACCTTAACCACAGGCCTGTCTAGTCCCAAACTGCTCTCAGGTAATTTCAGTAGATTCTGCCCGAGAATCCCGAAGTATAGTTGAAGGCCTCTGTTCACCTGGAAAGCACCCTGGGCATTCACACCATCCTGCTGAATCAGGCCCTGGCACATCTGAACTGCACTGTCCACCCACTCCCTCAACTGTCTCTATAATAGTTAGGAGAGTCATAGATATATATATAGATAGGTCGATATGTCATATATATCTATCTCTATCTCTATCTCTATTTCCTAAATTAAGCAATTGCCCTATATGATCTTACTATCCCTTATCTTTCCAGAAATAGAAAAGTAATTAGCTTCTACATTGGTCATCAGGATAAATTGTGTGGCTGAAGGGACTTGTGTTCGAATGGTCATTTTAAAAGAAAAATGCAGTATAGTCAACTTAAATAATTCAGGAGTCATGTAATTATAGTAATTTTTACATAGAAAACAAAACAGAAACCACTTAGATAATTTTGGTTGAGTCATACTTCCACTTTCCACTCTGGTTAGTGGAAAATGATCCCTAGAATATGTTTCCTCCTATGGATGGTAACAAAACTATGCTCCAGTACCTTCAATGCACAGAAAAAGAAAATTACTTCCAGTCTTTTGGGTACTTACATTGTACACATGTGTAGGAAAAATGTTGCTCCCTTAACTTCTCCATAAAGATTTAGCCGCCCTCCTGAGTCCTACCCACAAAGTGGCAGAGAAAATAGCCAGTCCAATAATTAGTCCAATAGAGTAATCCCAGGCCAAACCCATCATTGAGACATCAATTGAGGCCACAGTCTTGTTCTGATAAAGGCCATTCTTTATCCTTATTCCTTCCCTCCTCAAGTTGGCAGTGGGTACGTGACAATGACCGATAAGCTATTAGAGCAGCAGGTGGAGGGGGTGGCACACATGTATTTGTGTTTCTTGTGTAATTCTCCTCATCGCTGAGCCTTCTAACTACTCTTATTGAATAGTAGAGATTAGTCCATTACTGATCTACCTCTTCATCCAACTAGGGTTCCATAAACTTCTTTAGTTGACTCTTGGTGATCGTCGGGGCATCCTGAGGTCTGGCCCAGGGAGTTTGCACTATAGGCCTTGGTTAGAGGACCACTTCACTCTGAACAAGGATCATCCTCCAGACTCAGACACCACATTGTCTGTTTCTAGATCACTGCTTCCTATCTGAGACCTTGGGTTAGCTATTTAATATCCCTGTGTCTGGGTTTCCATGTCCATAAAATGGGGAAGGGCTAATAATAACAGCATCTACCTCTCAGAGTTGCTATGAGGATGAATTAATGAAGATAAAATATCTTGACCAGTATCTGGCACATATGAGTGTTATATAAGTATTTATTACAAGTGCTATCATTGTTGTGCTAGGAAGGTATCCAGCCAGAGAGTCAGCTTACTTCTACATCTGCCACGCGAGCATGTGACAACCTCTAGATTCTATTTAGATCACGCACCAGCCAAAGGAAAACCCAGATCTTTGCTATGCTAGGCCATGGAGCTTTCTCAGTTGTGACCAGCTCCAGGTTAGTAGCAGGGCAAGCTGTGAGGCAGTCTTCTCCTGGAATCCCAGAATGAATCAAGGAAAACTCTGCCCACATCATTAGCTTTGGCTTGCCTGATCACCATGCCCAGGCCAACGCCAGAGGAAGGAGCTAGAGCTCAGTATCACTCATCTCTCTTGCCTCTCATTCTCTTCCTCTCCCAGCAATCCTCAAAATGCTATCAGACACTTGCCCCTCACTTTTCCCTCCTCCCTTCCTTCCCCTGCAACGTATCTTTCTCTTCCAGATTCCAGGTTTGTTGGCTACGGCATGTTGGTGAAAGAGTGAAGGAGAACTTACTAACAATGAGACCTAAATTAAGAAGTGCTCTAAATTAAGAAGTGCTCTATCATACAAACTGCACTAGTTTATAAATTAAAATATAGCCAGAACCAAATTCAAATAGTCAGTGATAAAAGGAAAAAAAGTAACAACAACTATATTGGCCTGAGGTCTGGAATTCAGAGAAGTAGCAGGAATCCAGGATATTTCAGCCCATGGAAGAGATTTCCTGAAGAGATCTCTCCAGGCCTACTTCCAATGATTTTTGGGGAAAAGGAAACATTTTAACTAGAAATAAAGTGCTGATTCTAGATAATGATAAATTAAGATTTTCTGGGAAAATTGGCTGTAAGATGCATCTTTCAAAACTATCATGAACAAAACAGGAAACACAGCACCTTAATGAGAAAAAACCTGGAGTCAGGATTCTTTACAGACATTTTCTGCAGGAAATGCCAATTTCTAGAGTTTATGATCAAGACGTGTTTTTTTAAATGATACCAAAAAAATTAGCTGAAAAAGGAGAATCACTTAGCTCCTGGTAGTGTCCTCCTGTGATCTAATAAGGTAGACCACACGTACAGGTTTAAGACCTTCCTGTTCAACACTCTGTAATACCATGAAGAACGATGCTGTTCTGATACCAAAAAAAAAAAAAAAAAGTATTTTGGGACTTCTTTAAGCCACTCCAACTAAAATATAAAAATAGAGAATATTCCATAGAATATATAAATCTAGAAATACAGACATCTCTAAGCTTCCTAGCTGTAAATCACCATGAGAACCGCCTGTCAAAAGCTGTAGTGTCTCCCTCTAAGCAGATGTCACTGCTGATGGTTTCAGGTATAAACTACTCTGTCTCTTCTATTAACACTGCAGCCACAAGTGTGTTGTACATTTAATTTTCAGAGGCTCCATGTGTGTGTCCACGCACAGGATGAAAAGTTAAACAGGCACAAAGTCAGAAAGAAAACTTTTGTAACTCTAATTGTGTTGCCCATTTCTGTCTGCAAGGTCATTCATTAGCAGCAATTTTATGAAAGTGGCAGGCCTAACTCATTAAAGCTATTGGTGTTTTTAAAATGGAAATGGTTCATAACAGTTTAACAGAAGAAAAAAGCCCTGGAGTCATGCAGAAGTTTCTTCATTAAAAGAAAATTAACCCTGAATTTGTAGCACCAAGATTTAATAAGCAATGGTAATGTTTGCCCCAAATTTACAAGATCAAAAAAATACCATATGGCTTGATTATATGCAGCAATTAGGATAGAATTGGGAAGTAATGGAATCATAGAATTTTTAGGCCTGAAAGAGTTATAACAGATCATTTCATCCAATCTCTTTAGTTTGTTCCTCCCAACCCTCGCCCCCATCCCTCCCTTCCCACACACACATTTTACAGACAAAGCAACTGAGTCCCAGGGGAAAAAAATTCCTTTCTCTAGGTTACATATTTAAATATTATAACTCAAAACCAATATACTCATTTTAGCACAGAAAGGGACAAAAGAAATTCTAGTGTAAACAACAATCTAGAACAAAAGTTTGCATTATATAAGATAAAGCGGCTAATAACCTTAATATATAAAGAACTTTCTACTAATCAATAAAATGTTTAACAGCCCAAAGGGAAAATAGAGAAAGCACATTCATAGATAACTGAGAAAAGCATCCATAGGAATTCTTGATAAATATTCAATCTTAATAGAAAGTAAAGAAGAAAAGTTCATGTTCACTTATCCATTGATAAAAGATTTTTAAGTAGGTTAATATTCAGTATTGCTGAGGGTTACAGAGAGGGGTTTTTTTATATGCTGCTGGTACTGATGAAATTTGGTACAAACTTTCTGAACAGCAATTTAGTAATATATCAAAAGCCTTAAAAATATTTATGTCCCTTGACCTACTAATTCAATTTCTAACCATTTATCCTAAGGAATAATAGAGATGTACACTAATAATTATGTAAAATGTGGTGTTAAAGGAGTGAAGAGTTGAAATCATCAAAACGTCCAATAATAGAGATTGTGTAAATATATTTTTTACATTCTTTCAATTGAGTACAACCCAGGAATCATGTCATATGACAAAGTAAATTTCATGCCACAAAAAAGTTTATAAAAATATCAGATTATAGAAGAAAGGTACAGTGTGATTTAATACATTGTCCTATCAATAAGAAAATATAAAATATATGGAAAATAGATAACAAAATGTACAGCAGTAGCACTGTAAATATTTCTTTGTTTTCCATAATTTTTCAAAATTTTACCAATTAGCATGCATTACATAAAGACAGAATCCAAACAATTTAAATGCCAACAAAGCATCTATTAAGAGAAATCTGACTTATTTATCAATGTGGAAGTAGAATATTATAATCTCCAGGGACCCTTCCAAGGATATCATTCTATAGTTGAAATCTGAGCCTTCAGAAAACCACACTCTGTTGATACTGCTCAATGAGAATAAGACAAATGATCTCGCACACACGAACGCACACAAGCGCACGCACACAGAACTATTTTCATAACTGCATTTAACCTTTTGGCAGTGTGGGGGGTGAGGAGAAGGACCCAGTGTCCCTTTAAATCTTAAGCAACACTTTGTAACTTCCATCACTGAAATAAGGTCACTGGTTTAAATGCCTTTAGCACCTGATTAATTAGTAATCAGGACAGAGTAGATAGTTTTTCTGCTTCAGAGCCAGTAATTATAATTCCTGACACAGAAGTCAACTTTTGGTAGGCAGCAGGCACACTGCTGTCACCATTATACTCTGCTCCACACTCCAAATTTATTTTAAGGTTCTGTTTGGAAAAAAAGAAAGAATCCCAAAGCAGCCTCTTACTGGAGTCATTTTTTTTCTTTCTATCGGATCCCTATATTATACAGGTGGTATAATTGATTACTTGCTAAAAGCAAAGAAATTGTAGAATACTAGTATGTAACTCAGGGAGACATTAAACATCTTTGAAACTCATATCATGATTATTAAAACAAAAAAAAAAAAGGGAGGGGATGAAAAGACTACCGTATTATAAGAAAGATTCCTAAAGTACTATGGAAAAATTAGAAAATCTGGCTTTCCCATTTTTAATTTTGAATGTTGTGCCTACTATCAAACACGTGTACATCTAAGGCCTCTTAATTAAGGAACCTTTTGGGGAAACACCTGTAATGAATGGCTAGTATCAAAAAGACAAGAAATAATCAGTGTTGGTGAGGATGTGAAGAAAAGGGACACTTCACGCACTGTTTGGGGAATGTAAATTGGTGCAGCCACTATTAAAAACAGTACAGAGGTTCCTCAAACAATTAAAAATAGAAACAACACACAATTCAGTAATTCCACTACAGGGTATTTACTCAAAGAAAAAAACCCACTAATTTGAAAAGATATATGCACCCTTACATTCACTGCAGTAGTATTTACAATAGCCAAGATATGGAAGCAACCTAAGTATATATCAATAAATGAATGAATAAAGAAGATGTGATTCACACATATGTACACACACACACACAATGGGATGTTACTCAGCCATTAAAAAAGAAGAAGAAAATCTTGCTATTCATGGTGACATGGATGATGGATCTAGAGGGTATTATGCTAAATGAGATAAGTCAGGCAGAGAAAGACAAATACCATATGATTTCATTTATATGTGAAATCTAAAAAACAAAACAAAACAAACAAACAAACAAACAGAAACAGACTCATAAATACAGAGAACACGGGCGCCTGGGTGGCTCAGTTGGTTAAGCGACTGCCTTTGGCTCAGGTCATGATCCTGGAGTCCCTGGATCGAGTCCCGCATCGGTCTCCCTGCTTGGTGGGGAGTCTGCTTCTCCCTCTGACCCTCCCGACTCTCCCCCCTCTCATGCTCTCTCTCTCTCTCAGTCTCTCTCTCTCAAATAAATAAATAAAATCTTTAAAAAAAAAAATACAGAGAACAGACTGGTGGTAGCCAGAGGGGAAGGAGGAGGGTGGATAGCAGAATAGGTGAAGGGGATTAAGAGGTACAAATTTTCAGTTATAAATAAATAACTCACAGAGATGAAAAGTACACCATAGGAAATATGGTCAATAATATTGTAATACCTTTGTATGGTGACAGATGGTGACACACTTATCATGGTGAACATTGAGGAATGTATAGAATTGTCAAATCACTGTGTTGTATACCTAAAACTAATATAAAATTGTATGTCAACTGTACTTCAAGAATAACTAAATAAATAGATAAACAAATAAATAAATACACCTGTAGTAAGTCAATTGCCATCACATTTGGAGTGTAGGTAACCAAACTACCAACTATAAGTCCATTTTCCCATTCTCAGTGTTGGGTGCTGAAAAACACAAACGAAAAAACAAACAAAAAAACTAAGATAAACACAACAACAACAAAAAATCTTAAAATCCCTGTCCACGAAAGGGTGGTCACAGCTGATACAGCCATATAGCCACAAACAAACAAAGAAACAGACAAATACAGTGCACCCTATGACATGGGTGGTCCTTAACCTGTGGTGAACCTTCAGAGTCGCATTCTAACTACAATGCCGTACCTTTTGTGCTCCACTGACATTTGCTGCCTTCAAATTGGAATCTTAGGATATGGGGAGCCAGGCGTAAGAGGCATTTTTTTAAAGTAGTGTAAGTAATTTAGGATTCTATGATCCAAAATTTCCTTTACAAGGGTCTAAATTCAGAGGCACCTGGCTGGTTCAGTGGGTAGAGCATGCAACTCTTGATCGCCGGGTTGTGAGTTCAAGCCCCACGTTGGTGTAGAGTTTACTCAAAATTCAATAAATAAAATCTTCAAAAAAAACAAACAAATGAAACCAAAGAAGAGCCCAAACTCATAGACCCCAGAAATGACCATTACCCATTTCCTTCAGATGCTGATGCTCTCGAGGGAGAGCAGGAAGTGTGTGTGATGCAGAAGTGGTGGCTTGATGCTCAGAAACAGAAGAACAAGTCCCAGGTCAGAGTGACAGGGCAGGACAGCAGTGACTACAGAAGCCAGACAAGGGGAGAAACGTGCTAAGGGACAGCACAATGACTCTGTGCCTTTGCGTTGAGCTTTGGACAAAGACAGTGAGCATAAGATAAACAGGTTGTCTTGGAATCTGGCGTGGTATTAATTAGGATCACTCTAGAAAATGCTGGGAAGGCTGTTAAAAAAGAACTGTTGGAAGAAGTGTTCTAGTGGGAATGAAGGTATCAGAGATCTGCTCAGGTAGCCAGGCATAGTCTGCCACATGTGTCCAGTTCTCTGACTTCCAGGAGCTTCCAGGCGTCCCTATGGGTAGAGCCATGTGACTATTTGTGTTTAATGTCATAAGCTTAAATGAAATGTGTCATTTCCAGGCTGGAGCATCAAATGGCTAGTGGGAGATGCTCAACCTTTTCTTCTTCTTCTTCTTCTTCTTTTTGGTCCTTCTGGCATGGTAGCTGGCCACATTCAAGGTGGGCAGTTACTCTCTCAACCTGAGTTCCAAAGCAGTTATGATGAATCTAACCTCTTGCAGATCCATAAACACATGATTGGATGAGGAATAAAACTTGGTTACTTGAAACCACAGATATTTGGAGTTGTTTGTTACCTCAGCATAACCCAATATCCTAACTGGTATATACAGCGACCTTCAAATGGATATGGCCTAGATAAAGCTTTTACTGGCCACTCAAAAAAACAGATATAAATTATAAAAGTCATAAAAAGGTCCAAAGCTCATAAAAATCCAAGAAGAGTTAGAAGTGAAGAATGTAAAAAGGATAGCAGAGCAGCCTTGAACTGATAGATTGGCGGGGGGAGGTGGGAATCTGTCAGGAAAGGAAAGGAGTGAACCGAGAGCTACAAGCATAAATCCAATAAATAGCAATTCCCTTATGTTTCCTATAGTCTTTCAAGCAAACTAAAAAATAGCTCATAGAATAATGAATTTTTATAAGTGCTTAGAAATAATCTCCTTACTTCCGGTACACTGCCCTGTACGTAAATGGACCATTTCATCATCCTGACACTACTGTCACTTTTTTCTGTGAACTACCAGTTGAAAAATTATAGGATCATGGTTTTATTATACAAACAAAATAAACACACTGCTAACTAGTTAATCTTTCATCCTAAACTAACTCGTTTCTCAAAAAAACGTAAGATTAAAAAATAAAAATATGGAGGATATAGATTTCCATAAAACATTTAATTCTGCTTTTCCATGTTAATAGCAAAAAATTCTCTATGAATCTTGAAAGATCGAATTTGTGCTACTTAAATCTTGCGGTTTCAGCATAAAAATATATTAGAATGATGATACCTATGATAGCCCCATTTCATAAGTGGAGAAAGAGATGCCCAGAAGCATCATGAAAGCAGCGAAAATGCATTTACGGATCCACTTTCGAGTATTATTCAAAACTTCTGAAATGCTTGACGTTCACTGGTCATTCAGTAAATATTTAATGAGTACCTACCATCTATCAGACATTGGGCTAGGTGAGCAAGACATGCTCGAATGGGTAAGACAAGCATCAGTGAGTGATTAAAAAGACACAGTGGTAAGCCTGAGGCTTCAAATACAGGGTGGAAACTGTGGGAGCACACGGAGAGCCACGTAACCCAGGATGAGGGACCAAGGGAAGGCTTCCCAGAGGCGATATCTAAAATGACACCAAATGACGGGAGCTGAGAGCAAGAACTTTCCAGGAAGAGCTAAAAAGAGAGCCTCAAAAAAAAGACCTGGAGTAAGAGAGAGTGTGGACCGTTGGTCAATAGCTTGGAGTCCTCATAGGCCAATGGGGACTGCCCAGAGACGCAACCAAAGAGGTAAATTTGACAGGATTCAGATCTTGAAGCTCCTTTTAGACTACATTAAAGAATTGTACTTTTGATTAAAACCCAGGAAGCCCTTGAAGGATTTTAAGCAGAGAGCCTGCTGTGATTGTACTTGGGCTTCAGCAAGATCACTCTATCTGTGGTCTGGAAAATGGATTGCACAGGGCAAGCCTGGCAGCAGAGTGGCTGACTGGGAAGCATTTTAAATAATCCTCATGAGCCAGTGGCTTCCAAACTAGGATGGTGGCGGTAAGGTAGAGAAAAGTGTACAGTTTGAGAGAAAAAAGAGTCAAGAGAATTTCCAGAGGTCAGAGGGTAGGAAGAATGGTTAAGGACATCCCCTAGGGGCTCTGGGCTCACTCGCCTGGTGTGGGATTCTAGATGCAGCGCTTACTATTTATTAGGTGACCTCGAGGACCTTTCTCAACCTCTTTTGCAATAGTTTCCTCACGTAACAAATAGGAGTAAAAATAGTACTTACCTTAGAGATTATTTTGAGGTTAGCAGTTCCATTAAGGCCTAACACATAATAAGCCCTCGATAAATATTAGCTATTAGGTTGCAAAGGAAATGAAATAGGATTAAGACTGAAAATGTCCATTAATTTAGTGACTTTTGGGAAAGTAACTTTAACATTGGAGGGAGAGAACTGAAGTCACATTGCAGGGATCTGAGGAGTAAAAGAGATAAAGGAGAGATGGGCAAATGTGGATAAGTCCCAGAAGAAAGAAGAAGAGGCAAAGTAAAAAGGAAAGATGAGGCCAAAGAGGGACTTTAAAAAAATGTTTAAAGGTGATATGTGAAAGGATTAGTGCTGATACAAAATAAACCATAGAAAAGGTAACATAGAAGCTTCCAGAGACAAAGGGCATATGTGATGGCATAAGTTCCACAAAAAGGAGAGAGAAATGGGGATCCAGAGCACAGCTAGGGGAGTCAGCCACAGGGGAAAGAGAAGAGCAGCTCTTTCAGATTCCAAAAGAGCCTTTCCTATACCCTTTTTCAGACAAATTGTTTGTGTTTGTCCAGTCAACAGAATATTTTTGTTCAATTGTGTCATAGAAAAGAGGACATGAAGACATAGGACACGTAGGACTTAACTAAAAAATCATATAAATGTAAACAAAGTGAATGAACTGGATTGTAGGCTCTTTGCAGCTCACACCCTAGTCCTCTGGATGTCAATGATAGAACCACGTGAAGCCACCATTCGAAGAGTCCTTGTGAGGTCAGGAAGAAGGGGCAATGATGGATTAGTGAGCAATCAGGATTCAGCAGCAATATAGTAAATTATACCAGGCCAAGAAATATGCAGATATCCAGAAATTAAACTCAGAGAGCAAGGATTTACAATATAAAGAGAACACAGTATTTAGATACAGGTAAAGGCTAGGACAAGAACCAAGGTGGAATCTTATACAAAATATTTATCTGTGTAGAATATTTATACTTCTATATTTTCTCAGAAAATAGTCTATGAGAGTCTGTTACAAAGCCAAAGCTCTTCGTAGGCCTTGGCTCACAATGCCTTCCAGGGTCAACATTCTATCAGGGAAGATAGTAATTGAAACTTAGGTTCACATGGTCATTTGCAAGGCTGTTAGCAATGTAGCAAGCCAAGTGCCACTGGTACGCAATTGATTTTCTAGACCACGGTAGACATATGTCAAACCTCATACTCTTATTCCTGATTATTTCAGGCTCCTTCATAAGGCAACATATTAGAAACCTACTTGAATGAACTTGGTTTATATTTTTCAGAAATGTGTCTAATGGATCATGCTGTGAAATATCATGGGAACATGAAAATATCCTTTAAAATTATAACAGCACAAAAATAATAACAGTGCTTGAATCGTGAAAGATCAAAGGGTAATTTTTTTCAAAATGTTAGGTACTTTACTATAAACAAATTTAGAAATCCAGTTAATGATATGCTGTGGAAATATTTAAGGAGTGAAGTGTCCTAATACCTGCAACTTCTTTTGAAATGCATCAAAAAATGAGATGCCTGATGAACAGATAGAAGGATGGATAAATGAGATGTAATAAAGCAAAAATAGGAAATGCAAAATGTTAATGGTAGAATCTAGGTGATAGACATAGGATTGCTAAATTCACAATTGTTTAATTTTTCTGCGTATTTTAAAATCATCATTCCAAAATGCTGTAAAAAATACTTGTGAGCAATTGTTTCATTCAAGTTCTTGGTTTTATCAGCTACCATCCTCTCAAGGGCCTCGTTTCATAAATTTGGTCTGTCTTACACCACGTTCTCATTTTCTACTTGTTCTCTCTACCTTTCATCACTTTTAATTGTGTGTGTGTGTGGTTAAAATAGAAATGTATTCCAATTAGTCTTATAGAAGAAAGGCTTATGTACTACTCACAATTTTCAAGCTACAGAAACCTAACTCATTCTGGCACAGGCAACATGGAGAATTCACTTAACTCACAAGTCCAGCTGCAATGGGTGGGGAATCTGGAAGCTTCAGGCACAGCTGGATCCAGGAGCTCAAATTACGTTGTCAATTATCTACCTTTTTCCATCCCTGTCCTCCTTTTACAATGTTGGTGTCTTTTCAGACACGGCAAGGTTATTTGAGAAGCAACTGTATGAGGGGTAGGATTGTAGGACTGTCTGACATGTCCATTGTAAAAACCTCTCTTATTCTGGAAAAATCCCCCCTTGAACCTGTGTCTCCTTATAGCTATCACCTTATCCCTTGCCACGTTTTTTGGAAGGTTCATCTGCATTCATTTTCCTTCTTCCCCATCTCAAAACCACTCCTCGGTTCTCTGCAATCTGGATTCTGCTGCCACAGCTTGGAAACTGCTCTTACAAAAGTGACCAATGACATCCCAATTGAGGAAGCTGCAAAAAAGTTCAGTTCTTATCTTACTGGTCCCTCTGTGCAGCATCTGACTGTACTGACCACTTGCTTATTTGCTTACTTTGTATTCTCCCACTAGCAGACCCTGAGATGGGACTTGGGTTCAAAGAGTTTATCTGAAAGATGATCTCAAGAAGCATCAGTGAGGAAGTAGAAAAAAGTGAGACACAGAAGAGAAAAATGCCAATAAAAAGGCATTAATAAAAAAGGCCTTCCTCAGTTTTTCATCTGGACTGTGACAACAATTTCCTACTGGGTCACCTTGCCTGGGTGTTGCCTGCCTGAATCCATCCCTCAAAATGCAGTCCGGGAAACACATCTGACAGCCCGCTCCCCGCTCCAAGTCTTTTCCTCTTTCCAGGCCCCACCAGATAAATCCCCGTGTCCTTGGCATTCGGTACAAGGCCTCCCACCACTTAACCCTTATTTGCCTTTCTTGTCATTTCTTGCCATGGTCTCACCTATAGTTTTGTGTTTTGTTTTGTTTTGTTTTAAGATTTTACTTATTTATTTGAGAGAGAGAGCTTGCGAGAGAGAGGGAGAACACAAGCAGGGGAGAGGGAGAAGCAGACTCCCCTGCTGAGCAAGGAGCACAATGCGGGGCTCGATCGCAGGACCCCGGGATCATGACCTGAGCCGAAGGCAGACACTTAACCAACTGAGCCACCCAGGCGCCCTCCTATACCTATAGTTTGCACTCTAGTACTCAATGACTGTGGGACACCCGACACTCTTTCACACCTTCTTGTCTCTGCCAAGGTGATATTCCTCTGCTTAGAGCACTCTTCCCACTCTCCATGCCTACAGTGTCTTACACAACCTCCCTGACTGGACCAGGCAGGTTTCCTCCATGTCTCATTGCATCTTGAGCAAACTTTTACATTGGCACCATTCATGCTATTGTATCAACACAATCTGTTCCCTTTTTCCATCTCCCGTACTAGACCATAGGGACCGCAAAGATAAAGGTCACTTATTATTCAGTAGGCACTTAATAAATAATGAGCTGAACTGTAAAAATACTAATAGTACCATTACTGACATCTCTCAATTCAAGCGTATAAAATTGATTATAATTTGTTTTTGGACAGTTACAAGAACTATTTCCTGAGGGAGTGAGGGAGTGAGGGAGTGAATAGCAAGGAGGTCTGTTTCACTCTGCATACGAGTATGCTGGAACCAGCCAAATGCCTATGGGCTAAGTTGCTGGAACTGGTGAAGCGGCGAGGCCAATAATCCCACTCTGTGCTCCTTGGCACTCTCTGGTGAATTGGCTAGGGTCTCCAAGATCTGGAATTGGCTCCAGCCCCTAGGCTGAAGATTTGCTTTTATAGATAAGTACCGAGAATTTAAGCTGTTCTTCAGCTTACCTACTTTAACTGGATGTAAACTTAATTCCGCAAAAACAGGTGACTTGATTGTTATCCGTTGAGATACCCAGAATAGGTTGTTAGAAAAGTGTTTAGTCAACATTCATCATTTATTCATTCAACTAATATTTTGTTTTAATTCATTTTTTGAAAAATAAATGTAAATAGTAAATAGTAAGAAAAGGATATAAATCAGTGCTATCTAAAACATCATTCTTCAATAATGAAAATATTCTGTATCTGTGTCTTCCAGTATGGGAGTCACTATCCATATGTGGCTACTAAGAAACGTGGCTAGTACAACTGAGAAACTGAATTTTATTTTATTTTAGTTCAATAACCACATGAGACTAGTGGCCAATAGATTAGTGCAAGGTGGATAATAAAACCTCTCTTGCCCTTTGTCTCCCCTCAACCATCAAGTCCTTCTCCTCAGAGGTATCCATTATTATCAGCTTCTTAAACATATTTCCCGTAATACTCTGTATATTTACAAAATATGTATGTGCACAAATAGCAGCATACAAGTTCCACAAACCACTCTGAATTCTGGGTTTTCCCTTAAGATATTTTGTCAATATTTCCATATCAGAATATAGGATTGCATCATACAGAAGTACTGCAGAGTATTCTTTTTGTGTGTGTCATAATTAGTCCTCTATTCATGGACATTTTGTTTGCTTTAATATTTTTCTGCGAAGACAATTTATCATGAATGTTTCACAGATCCCCAAGACCATCCATATATTTCATGATTCATTAGAAGAACTTTCAGATCTCAGAATATAGTTGTGCTCCCAGCTAAGGTTTATTACAGCAAGAGGATACATAATAGGCCAAGCAAGTGGAAAAGACACAAGCAGAGCCTGAAGAAATCCAAGCATAGGCTTCCTACTATCTTTTCCTCCAGTGAGAGGACACAGACTGCTCCTTCCTTCAGCCCCAAAACGTGCGGTAACATGCGTGCAATGGTTCCGCCCAGGGAAACCCACTGGAGACTCACTGTTATGGTTTTCCCTGAGGACTGGTCACATAGATGACCCCTGCTTAGCAACTACCGAAGCTCCAAATTTCCATTAAAAAAGCAGGTGTTCGGTGTCCCAAGTGGGTAAAACAGCCTTAGCACTTTGGCAACATTTCGTATCAGTTCAGGGAACTGTTTACCAGCCAAGTTACCAGAAGCCAAGCAAGAGCCAACCTTGTCAGCAAGCCCTTCTAAGGTAGCAGCTGCAGACTTGCTATGTGTGTGCATAATGAATATCTTTGCACATGCCTGATTTTTCACAGGTGCAAGTATGTCTGTAGGACAAATACCTCGACACAGAAATGCCACATCAAAAAGAATGAACATTTCTACTATTAATAGATATTGCTGAACTGTACCAATTTATACTTGTACTTGCAATGTATCAGAGTACTCTCCTAATTGCCACACAGTGAAACAAATATTTAAAAATATTTACTATGTACAAAGCAACATTCTAGGTACTGGGAATAGAGCATTAAAGAAGGCAGAGGTTCTGGCTTACATTCCATAGGACAAAAGGCAGAAATAAACAAGTAAAAGAGTAAGTGAACAGAGTAATTTCAAAGCACAGTAAATCATATGACAAAAAGGAGAATTAGATCACATAATATATGAGGGCAAAAGGAACTACTTTGGATTCAGTAGTCAAGGAAGTTCTCTCTGATAAAATGATCTTTGAGATAAGATCTCAATTATAAAAAAAGGGATCCCAAGACTGCAGGCAGAGGCCTACCAGAGGAGCCTGAGGGAATAGTCGATAGGCCACCAGGCAGGAACGGAAGGAAGGTCTCTAGGACCACAACATAGTGCTGGAACAAAGGGAAGAATAGTTCAAGTTAAAGTCAGAGAGAACAGTAGGGGCTTTCTGTCAATGTAAGAATTTTGGGCTTCATTCTGAATGCTGCTGGGAAAAGTAACTTCATGCATGCAGTCTTTTGATCCCCTTTTGGCTACATAAGAATGGGTCTTGGGCCTTCCTTACCAAAAACTGAAGAGTACTCATAGCCTCACAGTCTGTGCTGAGCTTATCACCTTGTGTGCGTTTATCTTTCCCTGTTTCAGACTCATGTGTGTACTCTCTTGGTCTGTTTATGTGTGGGGGCCCTATGGCAGCCTCGTCAACCCCACTACTCTATCTGTGCCATGCAGTGAGGGGACAGGAAGTACAAGAAGGGCACACAGGCCAACTGCACAGCATCGGCTGTGATGGAGGGCCCACTGGCCATCTGATGCCCACTATTGAAGCTGATCTTGCTGTTTCTTCCCTATGTGAGTAAAACGTTGCTCCATCCAGGGCTCGCCTGCATTTTGGTTTCCTTGGCAACCCCGATAACAAGATGCACGGGACAGAAGTGCTCAGACTTCTACCTCTAGTGATGGGTAAGATGCCACTTGCTCATCAAGTCCAATATGAAACTTTTGAAAGATTTTAAGTAGGGGACAAAAGTGTTCAGTAAGCAACTGTGTAGAGAATGGGTTTTAGAAAAGTAAAAAGAAAAGCAGAAAGAATTTGGAATTTATTACAGCACTCCAGGTGAGAAACGATGGTGATTAAACCGCAGTAGGAGCAGGGGGGTCAGAGGAAATGAAGCCAACAAGAGTAGCTGAGAGTTTGGGTGAGTGTGTGTTGGGGACTGAAACCAACATGATCTCTGTCCCTGGGTCAAACAATCCTGGGACCAGGCATATTTTCTTTTCCCTATGTTAAACACTAATGAGAACAAGGATAAAATAACTCAGCTAATTGCTTGAGAAAACACTTGCTCCTTAAACACAAGACGGTGGAACCAACGAAATCATTTACCCAAGGACACTAACAGCACCAGCTACCGCCTCGGTGTTCCTACTTACCCAAAGCTATGAGGTCATGAACGCCATCTAATCTCAACCAGTTTCTTGCTTCATAAAACCCACCTTACAAATCGTCCAGCCCAGGCCCTAAAACCCTGTAAATATCCTCCCTGAAGGTCCAGAAGGTGTTGGGAGAGGAGGAGAAAGAAGCAAAGAGAGTCTTCCAGAAGATGATTATCCTACCGCTATTACTGTAGTTTCAAAGTCTTAGTGTGGATCCTGGTAGAGTGAGTCCCCGGTTAACATTCAAAATGCTTGGTCTACGGCAAACCCATTGACTAAATGTCTCAATGCCCCAAGCTCCTATTCTTCTCAATAAGGTACACATATAAAGTTAAACCCCAGTCCACCTTCAAAAAAGGTGAAATAATGTTATGTAAAACATGGAGTAGCTTGAGGGGAAAATTGAACTTTATGAAATCAAGAAACTGTGTTATTTTCTGATTGGAGTGGAACTTTTAACTCACATTCAACCATCTATCTCTTGAAGTACAAGATGAGATTTTCTGATTCCTCGGGAAGTGCCTGGAAACCAACCTAATCATGTTTTACATGAATTTAGATTCTGTCAAAATAGGTGACAGAACTAGCATCTGGGTGTTAATTTTCCTTCAAGTCGTAGGAAATAGATGATAATCCCAGAGCCAGCAGGGCCTTAAAAATAGACAGAATCCTAAATTACACAGAATAATGATATATAAAACAAAGAGTACACATATTGGCAGGTAACCATATAAGGCTTTACTCAGGTTAAGCAAAGTTCAATTTTAAAATATTACTTTTCTCAAAAGAACGCATGCTTATTATCATAGGTATATTAAAGTTTGGGGCTGACTTTGCAATGCATAGAAATCTTTGTTCAAAAGGAGAGAAAGTAACTATACGTCTCTGTGGTTTGAATTTTTTTTTCCCCCCGTGAATATTTCTCATCCTGATACATTGCATGGACCAGATGCTACACCAAACCAGTATAAATCTTTTCAATGAAAACACAATAGTTACTCAGAAAAATGAAGGCCTATAAACAGTGTGTTCGGTATACCATCTTGCAAAATCTAAATATAGTGCTGGGTCAACTCCTTTAGGTCACTAAACAGAACTGCTGGCAAATCCAGACAATTACTTTCTGTACTTTTTCCCCTGAACATTTTCACCACCTGTCTTCATGTCTGACCTCTCCAGTCATTTCAAGCAGTTCACAAAAGGAAGAAGGAAAAAAACCTGGCAAGCCCATATGCCAAACTAAATCATATCCAGGAGACCAAATGCCTGCTGAATCCAAGAAATGGTTATTTATAGACCTGTAATTAGTGATCAAAACCCCAGGGAGTATTTTGTTTTCCTTTTAACCTTAAACTCCTCTCGGCTCCTATGTATTCTCATACTAAATGTGATGCTGTACAGCTCTGCCATGTATTAGAAAACAACCTAGTAATTATTGTGGGAAATGTGCACTTCACAGTATGTCTCGTTTGCCTCATGTTTTTAGTGGTCAATTATTCTTCAAAATAAGATCAGAGCCTAATTTTCCCTGGTTGGCCATCAGAAAACTCAGCAATGTTTCACCATGCAGAAATTAGGAGATGTATTAAAAATAAAAAGCGACTTTTAATTAGTAGTGATATTTCAATATCTTTAAGCCAAAATGGTGTTATTTAAGAATCGGGTGTTCAAATAGGAAAAACAGAACCAGGCTTACTGTATTATCACAGATTCAATAACTGAGAAATGAGTAATGTAGGACTAAAAGTATGCCGCTCTATTATCAATTGTTCTGAATATTTAACAAGTCCAGGAGTCTACAATTGCTTAATTAAAATTTTCCCAGTAGAAACAGGCATTTCTCTTCTAGCGGTGAGAAACAGACACCAGAAAGCAAAAGAAGAAAATGATTAAAGATCCCATGCAAAGAATTTCAAAGGATTCATGTAGATCCTCTCCCTTCCAGGAGGGAGAGCATAATGCCTCCCTGCTTATGTATGGGCATTGCCTGGACACTTTCTTCCAAAGAACCCAGCATGGAAAGGTCAAACGAGAGAGTACCTTTGCAGCGGAGATCAGCCAGGTGATCAAGGTCAGTACCAACAGTGATGACTCATGATGACAGTATGTACCCCCAATATGATATGATGAGAATGGCCCTTCACCTCTGGATATTACTCTCCAAAACCCATAACCCCAGTCTAATCATGAGAAAAACACCAGACAAATTCCAGTAGAAGGACATCCCACAAAATACCTGACCAGTAATCCTCAAAACATTTAAGGTCATCCAAAACAATGACAGTCTGAGAAACTGTCACAGTCAAGAGGACCCCAAGGACACATGACAACTAAATGTAATATAGCATCCTGGATGTAATTCTCTAAAACAAAGAGGACATTATGTAAAAACTAAGAAGTTTGGACTTCAGTTAACAATGTATCAATATTGGTTCATTAACTGTAATAAATGTACCATAGTAATACAATACATTAATAATAGGAGAAACTGGAATATATGGGTACTCCCTGAACTACCTTTCTAATTTTATCTGGAAATCTAAAACTCATGTAGAAAATAAAATGTCTTTAAAATGATAGTAATACATGTGAGCACATGAGCTCCTGGATCCTGGTTTCTAGTACTAAAGTTTCCTTGGAGAAATAGCTGATTCTTGGACTAGAGCAAGAAGTAAAACCTGGAGCACCTTGTAACATGAGAAAGTAAGAAAGTGATCACACACAGACACAGACACACAGACCCACAAGAACCAACTAATAGCACTCCTAACAGACAAAGCTGTAAAAATTAATCATTTAGCTTTTACCACTGTTACAAGGAGGAAAGAAATGAATATTGATTGCAGGCCGTTTGTCAACCAGGCACTGTGTTAACGCTGAGCATTCATGCTACATTTAATCTGAGGACAACTCTGTGAGGTAGATGTGATTACCTCAACTTTACAAATGAGGAAGCTGAAGGTCAACAAGTTTGGTTAACTTACCCAAGGTCACACATGTCTCAAGGATGAAACCTGGTTTTAAATTATAGGATTGCTTAGTTCCTACAGCCATACTTTTTTCACTATCCAGTGCTGCCTCTAATTCAAATTCAATCTTCTTTGGTCATGAAATTTTGTCTTAAATCACCTAAAGTTTTCTGCTAAATAACCCATTAAAGAGCCTTAGAAAATGGATGGGGAGGGGAACCTTATTTTAGAATTTTTTATTATTATTATTATTATTATTATTATTATTCTATTAGTGATCATGATGGACAAATCACAAACAAGCTGCAAAGCGGACGAAATGATAAAGCTCTCCACACCAATCAAGGGACCCACAGGTCAACTGTTCTTGGAACTGTAATTTGCATCCCAGCAGTGACATCTAATAGTTAGTCTGCCCCTTAAAAAGCAGAATGTTTATGCTTCATTTCCGTTTACATAGCCTCCAGGAGAATCAGTTTGTACTACAAATTCATGAGTAAACAGCTAATAGAACCTTGGCGTGACCTCCTCAGAAGAAAGAACCCAACATACCTTGAAAGGTTGTTCCCATTAAGCTGTCACTCTAGAAAGGCCAAGAGGGATCTAGTTAAATAGAGCATCACCAGGGACTGGTGTGATGATGCACAGTAAAAAAACAAAACAAAAAAACAACAACACCTAGCACAGCATACACCCTGCCCAAGTTGGGATTACATTACGTACCGCACATCTCCACTCCCATCTTTCCTGCCTGTCCCCACCAGCCACATCATGTGTTTCTGGCTTACCTTGTCACCCAAAGGAAGGTCTCAGTATCCAGATGCTGACCCAGTGACTTGTCAGTTTTGTGTTTAATCAATATTCTTCCACATTGCTTTCGTTGAAGCTATTTCTTCTTTGTAGATAAGTAACTCACATTGGTTGTTTTTGGACTGTAGGAGTTTAAGTGTTTTCTTCCTTTGACCTCTATACCTAGTGGTCTGTTCTAACCACATTTTCAAGTTCTAACCTAAACACTGTCTTGGGAATTGTGTAGCCTGGAAAGTTTAAGTCCTAGAGAATGGTGAGGTCTATGAAACATCCCATAATATATTTTTCTCACTTGGGGAGTACATTCTCTCAGACACCCTTTTTGTCCTTCCAAATTGTGCTCTTTATTATTATTTAGTCAGTTTTATATGTAGATCATTTTCGTTATATCTTTATTAACAAGCACTATATAGTATATGAAACAACTTTTTAAATCATCTTAGAGTCGGACCATGTTATTTCCCTTTTTTTTTTTTTTTTTTTTGCATATGGAAACTCTAATCATTGAAGAATAGAGTAGTTGGTTGAAAAATATCAGGCCTTATTGAGAAGGCATCTGAGGCCTTCCAAATTGGGTTTACAGACTCTGGGAAACTTTTATGAGTCCACAGCTCATGTTTAAAAGGCTTGATGTACAGTAAACCAATTTGAGTTTCCATGTCAAAGAAAAAGCCTTGCCATTTGGGCTAATTTCTTGGGGGTGTGTGAGGGCATCAATTAATAAAAATTACTAATCTTTCTGCAAATAAATTATGAAACAATTTTAAACAATTCCTTTTCCTTTCTTAAAAAAATGTGTGGCTAACTTCCAAATAAAATGTATATTTTGCCCACCTTACAGAAATCAGCAACAGTATAGGTGACAAAGGTTTATAACCAGAGTTTGAAAAATATTATTTCTAATGTTTTTCCATAGTAACAGTCTGGGGAATATTTGTTCTTATGAGATAACCAAGAAGCTAACTCTGTATAATACTCTGGCAATTTGCCTCTCTGGACAAGGGTGGGAAAAGCAAGTATTCAGACTCTGGGAAAAGCCATCTCCAAGGTAACCCCCATGTTTACCCTTCTTTGGGGAAGTTGTATGAGTGCGGGATGCTCCGTGTCTAGGCAGGTGACTGGCAGAAAGAGCTTTCAGAGAAGGGGTCAACAAAGCCCCTTCCCAGCAAACACCTCAGGCAGCCATTAGCTTATTAGACTTCTTTGGTAATTAAATGTCTGTGTAACAGCCCAAAGCCACATGCTAACACGAAAAATGAAAGCTCTGAGAATTTGGCCCTGCATCTAATGGCTGACAGAGAGAAATGGCCAAAAAGAGAGATGGGGTTGAGGCAAGGTTGGAAGTAGTTGCAGAAGGAATGGGACAGAGCTCAGAGCTTCTCTCTCTCTCTCTCTCTCTCTCTCACACACACACACACAAGCACCCAGTGTTCCTAATTAAATTTGGATTATTTGAGAGTCATTCCCTTTCCTGTCACAAACTGTTTTAGAAAGGATTAAACACAATGCTAAAAAAGAGATTGGGGGTTCACAAACCACTAAACAAACTCTTAATATAATAGGTCAAATTAAAGCCTGCTTCCCAGTACAGAAAAACCTGGGAAATGTACATATGGGGTCTTACCATAGTTCATATTAGATTTTGTACAAAAAAGGGTGGAAGAAAGAGCCAAAATGTACCATAGATATAATTGTATGCTATTTGAGTCCCACTTAAGAGATCTGCTAAATTAGAAAAACAATTTAAAAGGATTTTTTAAAAGATTAAGATTCTGTCATTTTTCATCAAGGAGTGTGTTGTCTGGCAGGGTGGTAAAAAAAGCATATTCTACAATCAGAGCAGTAATGGAGGCCCAGGGAAGGATAGAACCCATATGTTTAGAAGTAAGAGTAGGATCTTTATGGATGAAGCATATTTGAAGTAAGCAACAAAAGAAAGGAACATTGAGTCTTGATAGGTGGAGGCAGGAGAAATAGTGTCTAGGAAAAGAGGCAATGGCTAAAAATTAATAATAATATAATAGAGTATATTAATATTATATAATGTATAATTAAAAATATGTTATATCTAAATATATCATTAATAATATATGTTATATAATTATATATAAGCTATAATAATATATTATTATACATTACAATATTTATATATTATATTATATATTATAATATTATAATTATAATTATTATTATTGGTACACAGAATTGGCAATTTGTTTAGAGCAGTGGTTATCAAAGTATGGTTCCTGGACCAGCAGTACCAGCATCATATGGAAACTTGTTAGAAATGTAAATTCCTCCAAAGAAGATATTCATATGACCAGCAGGTACATGAAAAGGAGCTCAACATCATTAATCATCAGGGAAATACAAAGCAAAGCCACAATGAGATATCATTTCACACCTGTTAGACTGGCAATCATCAAGAAAGACAAGAGATAACAAGTGTTGGCAAGGACGTAGAGAGAAGGAAAACCATGTACACCATGGAATTGTAAATTGGTACAGCCATGATGGAAAATAGTATGGAGGTTCCTCAAAAAATTGTAAATAAGACTACCATCCGATCCAGCAATTCCACTTCTCAGTATTTATTCAAAGAAAACAAAAACATTATCTCAAAGACATATCCGCAACTCCATATTCGTTGCAGCATTATTTACGAGAGGCAAGACATGGAAACAACCTGTGTCCATTAATAAATGAATAGATTAAAATGTGATAGATATATATACATATATATATGTCAAATTAAATATATATATAATGAAATAAAAGACAAGGGAATCCTGCCATTTGTGACAACACGGATGGACCGTGAAGGCATTATGCTAAGTAGAATAAATGAGACAGAGAAAGACAAATACTGCACAATCTCACATATATGTGGAATCTAAAAAAAACTGAAACATAGAAGCAAAGAATAGATTGGCAATGGCCAGAGGCTCAGGGCAGGGGAGGGGAAGGGGAGAATGGCACATTTATTCTCCTCTTGTAATGGTTTCTATTCCTGCATTCTTTTAATTCTCTTATTTCATAAATATGTGATTTTTATAGGGACATTCTAATTACTTTCTGAGGTAGCTAGAAATTAAAGATGTACATAAACATTATAAATATTTCCAGGTCTGGGAAACAAAAGATGCAAAGCTGATTATTTCATAGCAGACTGCATCATAATGAAGGGATATTAGTATTCAGAGATTAATAACTTTTAGTTATTTTTAAAATAATTTAATGTATATACTATAAGGAACATGCAGGAATAAACGTTGACATGAGCCTAAAGAATTGAAACTGTGATATTCAGTGCCTAAGTGTAGTAATCTACCCAGGTTTTTTGGGACGGAAATCAATAAAAGTTCTCAGTGGTGAGAAAGCTCCCTTAGCTAACAAGTTGGTAGTAGAAGACTATATCACCTGTGTAGAGAATTTGTTACACTTGGAAAGAAGAGGGCACTAGGTAGGAGTTTTGGCTTGAAGGGGTGCCCAATGATCTCCCCTGGGAATATATGAGTCTCTAAATAAATAATAAAAGCAATGGATAATAATCCATTAAATAAAATAGGAACCCATGAGCCTAAAACTGTAATAAATGAATGAATGAGTGAATGAATGCATAAAAGAATGAATGAGGGGCACCTGGGTGGCTCAGTGTGTTAAGCATCTACCTTCAGCTCATGATCCTTCAGGTCATGATCCCAGGGTCCTGGGATTGAGCCCTGCGTCGGGCTCCCTGCTCAGCGGAGAGTCTGCTTCTCCCTCTCTCTCTGCCAGCCACCCCTGCTCGCACGCTGTCTCTCTCTCAAATAAATGAATAAAATATTTAAGAAATTTTTTAAAAAAGAATGAAAACTTTGATAAGAAAGAGTTACCTCAAACTGCCTTTGCAAAAATTACTTATTAATTGCAAGAGGAAAAGAATAGTTTTATGGTGGAGAAGCCTGTCAGGCATGACCTTGATCAAGTGATCAAAATGAAAATCATCGGACATAGAAAATATCGAAATCATGTGCCACCTGAAGGGACGTGATGAGAAGAGCACAGTATCACTTCTGAGATCGGCCCGACAAGGATGCCTGCATCTAATCAGAAAAAAAAAATGCCCACATGAGGGGCATTTTACAGAATAATTGGCCTGAAACTCAAGGAAACACTGAGAAACTGTCCCAGACAGAAAGACACACAACAATTAAATGCAACATGTGATTCTGGACAGGATACTTTTGCTATAGATCCATTACTGAAAAAAACTAAAGAAACTTGAATGGGATCTCAGAATTAAATGTTCACCATATGTTGATGCTAACTTCTCGATTTTGATGGTTGTATTATGACTCTCTGTGAGAATGTTTTTGCCTGTAAGAATTACGTGAATAAATATGCAGAGGTGACAAAGCGTCATGGTAGCAATTTACCCTAAGGTGGTTCTGTAAAAACAAAGTTCTTTTACTGTACTTGCACCATTTTGAAATGTTTGAGAACGTTTCAAAATAAAAAAACCACTAATAAAAAATAAAACAAAAAGTTTTGGCTTTGGAAAGGACTGCACTCATTGCCGGTGCTTGAAATCCAGTGTGAGATTACAGAGCCAATGCCTATCCCAGACTGTCCCAGACTTCTGGTTATGCTAATAAGCAGGGAAAGAAGTTCCAGCAGTGGGGGTAGAACAGAGCACCAGGAAGCTAATCTGAGTCATTAAAGGAGGCAAAGTGCCTGGAGGGCGAGTAGCCAGTCCCAGGACAAGTCAGGCAGGAATCAGAACTCTAGTCCTGTGTGGAGTTCAGCGAAGACTCCGTGGAGTGTAAGGAAATGTCAGGCGCAGAAGCCCAGCTAGCCAACAAGGTAAGGAGCAGCACACAAGAGTCATGTTCAGAAGAGGAACGGCAACGGTGAGAGGCTGAGTCTCAGAGCATTCCTTCAGCTCTTCCCCTCTATGCATTGCAGGATTCTTTTTATTAGCAAAAAACTGTGGGAAAAAACTTAAAGGTCCATCAATAGGTGACTGCTTGAATAAATTGTAATACAGCCATACAATCTAACACTTCACAACCATGCAAAAGATGTGACTTAGCTATCTCTTCTGACTGCAAGTCCAGGGAGCAGGCAATTGGTCTACACCACCATGTCCTGCTCTATCCCTGGTGCCTGAAAAGAGCAGGGCATGTAGCAGTTGTTCAATAAATATTTGTTGAATATATAAAGGAATAAATATTAATTTTTTTAAAAAGTTTACAAAATAGTATGAATAGTCCACTCTCATCTAAGTTTTATGTGGATATCCCAAGTTCTCCAGTTTTTATCCTTTTCCTTTAAGTATTGAAATCTAACCACTCTAACCCTAATCACTTTTAACTTTTTTTTGTTGTTTTGGTGGGGGCATATTTCTAGGGGAGGGGGGCTTACTCTCTCTAAAAAGCTGCCTGTCACCTCTCAGTCCAATTCCCTGCTCAGCCTCTTGCCAGCCCTCCCTCCAGCATGTCTCTGTCCTGTCCCCCACTGCATGGCACAAGCATGGACTGTCCCTTTCTCCATTCCCTCTGTAGCCATGAAGAAAAGGCTGTTTTATACAGTGTATTTTCATTGGAGATCTGTGAACAAGGAATGGTCATCACAACTTAGTACAAAGAACAATTTGAAAACGAAAATGGGGCATCACTCACGATTCCTAAAAGCACAGGGCAGGCTTTCTGGTACTTGCGGACTTACCAATTCCCAGCATCCCCATGAAACCCCCTCATCAGCTCTTTACTGTGGAGCTCACACTCCCATATCCTATTTTCCCATAGCCTGGGCTCTCTTCATCATATATACCCCAAGCTCATGCTCATGTAGCTCTAACAGTGAAAACAGCACCTACTTTAAAACACACAGCAGTCTTGGTTTCTTCTGGGTCTTAAGTGCTTTCATTCAGCTAATCCTTGAATCTTTACTTTTCACAGCCACTAAACCAACCCACCACTATTTTCTCCCACCAATATGCAGGAATCTCCCTAAAACAATTTTTCTGCCCTCCTAGATCAATCGACTCAAAGCAAAGGCTATTTTGGAAATAGTAAACGTCCTCGCCTCGTTGTGCATAGATATAATCAGAAAGAATCTATAGCAAACCATTAACAGTAGCTGTGTCAGGCAGATGAAGCACCAGGGGTTGAAATCATGAATACCCACAGGACAAGGAAGCAACAAAACCAAGTGAATCAGGCTGACGTAAGAAATTTCTTCAAGAGAAGCAACAAAGTTCACAGGAGCATTGCTTTGCCAGACATGTGCCTAATTTACTTTAACAAGTTATGAATATTCATATAATGTATTCAGGTTACCTAAATACAGGTAGGTTTCCCTAAAATTAATGTATAGATACTTGCTTCAAATTTTCATAATTAAAGAACAGTCTACCCAAATCCTTAATTAGAGCCCAGAAGAACCAGAGCTGGTGATATTTATCACAGACATCTGAGATTCAGATATATATGTAAACTCTTCTGACCTTTAATTAATAGCTCATTTAAAAAAATAATAAAATGACAAATCACCCAATTTAAAAAATGGCCAAATAGTCTAGACAAACATTTCTCCAAAGAAGAAATACAGATGGCTATGAACAACATGAAGAGATACCATTAACCATCAGGGCAAAATACATTGAAACTACAAATTGAAATAAGATACCTCTTCACATTCACTAGGATAACTAAAATCAGAAAGTCAAATAATAAATGTTGGGGCGGATGTGGAGACATTAGGACCCTCATATACTGCTGGTGGGAATGTAAAATAGTGCAGCTGCTTTGGCAAAGAGTCTGGCAGTTCCTAAAATGGTTAAACACAGAGTTTTACCACATGATCCAGCAATTCTACTCCTAGCTATATATCCAAGAAAAAAGAAAACCAACATCCACGCAAAAACTTGTACAAATATATTCACAATAGCCAAAAGTAGAAACCTCCCAAATGTCCACCAACTGATGAATGAAAAAACAAAATGGGGTCTATCTATACCATGGAATATTATTTGGCAATAAAACAGAGTGCAGTACTGATACATGCTACAATGTGGATAAACCTTGGAAACATTATACTAAGTGAAAGAAGTCCTCCTCAAAAGACCACATATTGTATGATTCTACTTTAATTAAATTCCCAGAATAGACCTATAGAGACAGAAAGCAGATTCGTGGTTGCCAGAGTTTGGGGAAGAATGGGGAAAAGTGGGAGGTAACTGCTCATGGTTATACAGTTTCTTCCTGAAATAATTAAAATGTTCTTTTTTTTAAAAGATTTTATTTATTTATTTGAGAGAGCACGTGCGCACATGAGCACACAAGCAGGGGGAGGGGCAGAGGGACAAATAGACTCCCTGCTGAGTGCAGAGCCCCATATGGGACTCAACCCAGGACCCTGAGATCATGACTTGAGCCAATGTCAGATGCTTAACTGACTGAGCCACCCAGGCACCCCAATAATTAAAATGTTGTAAAACTGATTATGGTGATGGATGCACAACTTTCTGAATATACTAAAAGCCACTGAATTGTTCATTATAAATGGGTGAATTGTATGGTAGGTGAATCATATCTCAATAAAACTCTTTAAAAAATACCAAGTGAGGGTGCCTGGGTGGCTCAGATGGTTAAGCATCTGCCTTCGGCTCAGGTCATGATCCCAGGGTCCTGGGATCGAGTCCCGCATCGGGCTCCCTGCTAGGCGGGGAGCCTGCTTCTCCCTCTGCCTCTGCCTCTCTCTCTCTCTCTCTCTCTCTGACTCTCATGAATAAATAAATAAAACATTTAAAAAAAAAAAAGTCTTAAAAAAAAAAAAATACCAAGTGAGCCAAACAAAACGTGTCTTCAGGTCTAATGTCACCTGCAGACCCTTAAGTTTGGGATCTTCACTTTCTACTTTCTCATTTATTGAATGTGTTATAATGAGTATTGTATTGGTAAGCTCTTGCTGCCATAACAAAAACCACATAGTTGGTGGCTTAAAGAACAGAAATTGATTTCTTATCATTCTGGTGGCTGAGAAGTTCAGGTTAAGGTGCTGGCCAGGTTTCATTCTGAAGCTTCTTCTTTCGGCTCGTAGGCAGCCACCATTCTCTGTGTGTTCATGTGACCTCTTTGTGCACTTGGGAGGAGAGGGAGTGAACAACCTGTCTGGTGTCTCTTCTTACAAGATCACTAATCCCATCTTGGGGGTCCCACCCTCCTGAATTCACCTAACCCTGATTACCTGCCAAAAGCCCCATCTCTAAATACTATCTCATCGGCAGTTAGGGCTTCAATTTTGGTAGGACACAAACATTCAGTCCATAACAAGCACGAATTATGCTGTAATTTTAAAACTATAAGATTTATTTATTTATTTTAAAGAGAGAGAGAAAGAGTGTGTGAGTGGGGGGAGGAGCAGAGGGAGAGGGAGAGAAGCAGACTCCACGCTGAGCAAGGAGCCCAAGGCAGGGCTCGATCTCACGACCCTGAGATCTTGACCTAAGCCAAAACCAAGAGTCAAACATTCAACCAACTGAGCCACCCAGGCACCCCTGCTTAAAATTTTTTAAATAAAAATAATGAAATCTCTACTTCTCATCTTTTATCTTAAAGATTGGAATGTAAGCTTCATGAGGATGCAGATTTAGTTACTGGTGAATCCTGGCTATCTGACATAGAGCTGGCACTCAGAAATATTTGGGAAGGAAGGAAGGAAGGAAGGACAGACTAACATGCAGGGGTCTAGGACTAAGCTTACAGGTGGGGATTAAGAACACAAAGCTATAGAACCTACTCCAGGGGCTACAGAGGCTAAGAGTCAGGCATTTTGGGACCTTCATCCTAAATTTCACCTCCTTCATTCAGGTGCCAGTGTTTGTCTAAGCCTAACCTCAATTTGAAAGACAAGCAGTGAACTAAGGTTTAAGTAATTCCCCACAAGGCAATCCCCCTGCCCTGATTTAAACAATTTCGAATGACATCAATGTGGCAAGGCCACCTACACATTGACATGAATCAGCACATTGAATGAGAGGTCAGGTGGCAGAGAACCAGGGCAAGCTGCTGTGTGCAATGAGATGACAGGGTCCGGTACACGTCTCCTGGTGGCCCCTGACAGCTGGTGCAGCAGCGGGCGTGAGGTCAAGCACGGCAGGTGCCACCAAAAGCAGCCTGGGATTTTGTCTGCCACTGGGTGGTGCCTATAACTTGTGTCCCTCATCTTCAAGAAACTCATGAGCTTCACAGCATTGCCATGACAGGGGCATTCCTGTAAGCCAAGCAGCTGACCACATCTCCATCTGCTCCTTCAGTGATTTCACCCTCACCTCAGCTCACCTCCGAGTCTCCCTTCCTTTCCTTCCCTCCCACTGCCCCTTGTCCCTTGAACTAACTTTCAGAGGTACGGTCTGACATTTTTTACTTAACAACAGTGTCACAGCAGGGTCTGAAGTAATATCCAACACGATTCTGCTTTCCAATCACACAAGCAAAGAACTCAGCCAGTGGGGAGAAATTTCTAAGAAGCAGCAAAGAAATCAGTACTATGCTCAAAAGAGGCACTTTGAAAGAAATAATGCCTTATATTTGCATAGTCCTTTACACATAACAAAGCACTTTCACATATTCACCCCATCTGATCTCTTTGAATCCTACCGGTATTAGCATCTGGAATCTGAAGCTCCGAGAAGGGAGAGAATACAAACATATTGCAGACTGAATTGAGTGTCTACACTGTACAGGCACTGCTTGCTGGTGGTGTTCAGACGTGTGAACCCATTTAATGTCCACGACAACCTGGGCAGGAAGGGAGTTATTACCCAGTGAGGCATAGGGCACTCAGAGTTTAGTCAGGATCTCCCAAGCAGCTGGCTCTGAGCACCTGGCCGTGGCCTCTGCCCTTACGCCCCTCCATCTGTGTGTGGCAGAAGCCCGAGTTAGAAAACCATTCTGTCCACTCCAGAACTTTTCTGCCATCTGTTCATCCATGTCATGACTGCGGGAAGTGATAGCGCTGAAGTGGTGGGAGTATTTGATTTGAGTTTTAATAAAGGTGGATGATTTATAATCTTGGCTTTCTGGACTTACATATCTTAAAACTACACGTTGTACCTGTATGGATGCATGAGAGAGTTTTCTTCTGACTTTGATAACTAAAATAAGAGGCATACTCATTAGTCTTTGGAGAAAAGGGTATTATGTGTCCTCCCAACTGCCCTCCTGAAGAAGAGGAAGGAGATGGAGGCTGAGCACAGTGGCTGTGTAGGTGGACAGTTAAAGGGTGGGATGGCTGGAAAAATACATGCAACAAGATGCGCCTATTTTGCTTCTATTATAATGTGTAGCACTCGGACAACTATAAAAATGTTCTCTTTGAGAACTGTCCCTTAAGAACTTTGCACTGTCAGGGAGACAAACCTTGCAAATATAAAATAACTAGAGAACACCACTAACACGAGTGCTAAATTGTGTGGTGTAGACAAGTAAATCTCATCCTGGGCATGAGGATCTAGGGCCACGTGCAGTTTATTGTGTAGAAGCTATACAGTTGTATGTGGCAGTCCTGTAAGGGTCCTTTTGTGTGTGTGGGTGCGCGTGTGCGTGTGCACATGTACGCATGTGCATGTGCGTGTGTACACATGTGCGTGTGCACGTGTACACATGTGCGTGTAAGGCAGTGGAAGGTACACGATGGTAGGAGTGTGATTATACTTTCAATCTCTACTGATTGAGCGTATACATGTAAGTGTAGATGAATTCAAGAACACCTTGGAATAAGAATGCAGCTCTCCCTGAATGTAGGACCTGCATGCTTTAAATTAAAGAAAGCAAAATGAGTCAGAAAAGATAGGAGACTTTGGGATTTAGGCTATACAAAGAAGAACTAGTAAAATGTGGACTGAAAAATAAGGCTGAAATCATTCAAAGCAGAGGGAAGATGAAGCTAAGGCTCAGATGCAGGCATGAATTTTGAATTTGGGCATTTTATATGGAGTAATGCTATTTTTGACCTCTGCTTTTTTCATGGATTTCTCTGGTCATAATCTAATACAGTCATGCAAGTACCTACATGGAATGAAATTGTCCCTCATGATTTCTTGGACAAATAACCATGGAAGTTATTCTTATTGCTGTTTTTCCCATCACAATGCTTCTAGGCCACTTAGGTAATTCACAGTTGAAATGTATGGACCAGGCCAGATCATCTTTAGCACATTGTTTATATTCTTACTAGTTGGGAAATTCTAAAGTGAAAACTGTAAAATGCACACTGATTTCGGTAACTACTCAAAGACAAAATTATGTATATAACTAAGATCCTTTTTATCAAGATCTAGTTAAATGGATCCTGCCATGTCTGGAATATTTAGCCCTCTGGAAGGCTACAAAGGCAGCACTCCTTTATACCACTAAGTAACCCGCCTATTCATAGTACAACTGTCCTGAGAAATACCAGTGATTATTTCTGATTTTCTAAAGAACATGAAACAATACTGGAAGGAATGATTAAATTCTTCTCAGAGCACAGGGCAAACTTTTTAGCTTTATAGCTTGACATCTGAGATTACACACAGACAACATTCAGTTTCCTATAACCTCAGGCTCACAATATTTTATATCCTAAAAAAGATTGTGTTGTTTCCCAGCTTCAAGACAGAGATCCTAAGGAAGAACAGAGATGTTAGACTCTTTTTTGTGTCCCAGTGATCCAGAGAAATGGAGGCACAGCCAGAGGTGCAGGGATTGTGTTGTTTCACAAGAGAAAGTAGAATGGAGAAAGAAGGATGATGTATCAGTCAGTTCCTGCTACAATAATGCAGCATAACAAAATATCCCAAAGTTCAGGGGACTGCAACATAAGCATCATTTTTTCTTATACACAGGTATTTAGCTTGGCAAGCATAACAGCTCCAGGCTGTGAGCTGGCTTCAGAATGCACATTGGGACCAGATCTATCCCAGATGTCTTTCATCTTCCTTGGAAAAGTGACTACCTAAAGCAAGTTCTTTCTGATACTCAGCAATTAATTACATAAAAACAAGAATCAGATGTGAGAAAAAGCTGGCACTTCTTAAGTATCTCCTGAGACATAAGAAGAGGAAAAAACATACCATTCATGACTTGGGAAGCATGGTTCTCTCCCAACAGGGTTCCTGACCTCACACACTTGCTCCCACCTTCCATGTCTACTTTTATGATGGGCTTCTCAATTTTCTCTACTCCTTAAAATCTACTGATACATGGCTAATTTCATAACTCCAAAAATGTCAATATTAAAGAAAAGAAACAAAGAAAGAGAAAGGACACACTTTGATAATAAATAGCAGACCACTATTTGTAAGTTACTCAATTTTCTGTGAGCTTCAGTCTCTACAAAATGTGATTTTTTTAATGTCGACAATATTGGCAGCCTAAAAGCGGAAAAGCAACTCAGAAGGGAATAGAATTCTAAAGTCTTGAGTGCCTTGCTGAGAGAAATGCTAGAATTACACAGATTTAGCAACATCTTTTCCATAAATAAAAATCACAACTAAGAGAGTTTCTAAAGGCCTAGTCTGAACCCAAAATAAATACGTTAAGAGATACTTATGGGGGTGGGGGAGGCGGAGAAAAAGAGAGAGAGAGAGATACTTATTGGGACAAGTGCCCTGAGAAAGAGATTTCACTTTGCAGCTGAATTTATGTTCTCTGAGGGTGGGTGTCTGGGTAGGGAGAGATATCAGGAACAGAAATGAGGAAGGCCAAGAATGATTTATAGGATGCAGTTTTTTTCTTGGAATAATCACAGGTGCTGCTAGAACTCTATCCCCATCCCCATCGAGCTCTGTCTCTTCCCCACACTCCATGGGTTTAGGATCCATGCAAATGAGTGAAGATGGGGATCAGAGAGAGTGAGCCAGCAGAGCCCATTCAGGGGTGCTGGGTGCACTGGTCTACTTGGGTCGTGGCAAGTGGCCGGGTGCTACATTTAGCCCTCTACAGAACAAGTTCACCTGTCAAACAAACAAGCTGCTGTGAGTGTCTTCCTACAACCACTTACCTCAGGTGATGCAGAGCATGGTGGTGAAGCCACCTCGTCCTTGCCACCTCTGCTTGTCCCGTTCAGTTTTGGAGGTGTTACTGCCATTGGCCTCCAGGCTCAGGACAAATACCTCAACCTGCAGGAACAGCACATTCTTATGTGAATCACCTGAGTCTTATCAACTGCTGGAGGGAGAGGAGGCTCTTAGGCCCAGACAGTCACCTTGGTAGGAGGCACCTGGTGGACAGCAGACACAGTTCTCTGGTATGGGGGCAAACGGAGCGGGGAAGGAGTGGCCTCATGTGCCAGCTCTCATATCGCTGCCCTGAAGCTGGAAACTAGTTCCCTGATAAGGTGAGCAAAAGTATGTCCCGGTCCTTTAGGACCACCGTGCAGGATGTGGACGGGGACAGACCCCTAGCCCAGAGAGAAAACAAGCAAGACGAGGATCTTAAGACTGCCAGCTGGATGATGTCTGGGCTCTGGGTGTTTTCTTGGTTTCCTTTTCTCGTGTTCTCCCTCAGGATTGACTCAAGTAATTGTGTCTTTTCATGCCAGCTTATCTCAATGGTGAAACTTTCCAGAGAAAAACAGGACTCCCCCCCAACCAGGAGCTGCATGGAGTGGCAGTGGTCACGGCCTGAGAGTGCCTTGGATGCGCCGGGGTTGGAGCTGCTCTGTTCAGGTGGATTCCGCAGGGCAAGGCTGGTTACGTTTTCCTTTTAAGGGAAGGATTTCCCTTTCACAAGTGATGACGTTGTTTGTTGTATAGGGAAGAAGGTCTTTTGGTGGCCAGGAATGTAGTGTCTGGAATAAGAGCTGTTACTCAGTTTGGTCCCATCACTTACAGCTCTGTGATCTTGGATAAGCTTCTTAATCATCTAAACCAGTTTTGTCATCTATAAAATGGAGATAGCTATTGTAACTTACAAGGTTGTTGTAAGAATTAAATAAAGTAATGCATGTAAAGTTCTTGGCATGAGGCCTAGAGGAACTGAATATATATTTATCATCATTACTATTATCATTCTTATTACTTCTTATGCTTCCTGGAAATTTGGAGAACAGAGGCAATATTCTCACTCAAAAAGATGCGGGATGAAAGGAATTGCTAATTCTTCCATCTCCCTCTCCTACTTCTTTCTCCCCATCATAAGTGAACTGCTGATTCCAAATAATTTAATAAAGGCCACACTTTCCAGGGTGGGAGAGAACAGTCACCAAACGTTAGTGAAGCTCTTTTGGAAGACCAGTCGGCTCCTGAGATGATCAGGAAAGAAAACAAGTGTTCCTCATGCCTCCTGGTGCAGAGCTAAGGCCTTCCTATAGATTAAATTCTCAGGAGAAACAAAAATGAAAAACAAATGAGCCTTTCACCAACACTAAAATTTACTTTTGGAGGACAAGCTTCCTTTCTTAGGCATACAGTGTAAAAGTCCATGATTCACAGCACGTAGCGAAGGACTGTCCAGAGGAAAACTTAGATTGGAGAAGCTACAACCCCCACCCATGGAACTGAAACTCCTCCTCTCCCATACTCAAAACAGCAAGTTTCACAAATAAGAGAAGTGAGAAATGATCCAAGGGGCCAGATGTTTTGCTTTGAGGATGGGTATTTTTAGATAATGAGAAAAGGACAGGGGTGTCTGGGGCATGGGAGTGGAGAATCTGAGCGCAGGGGAGTCTGGTCAGAAGAAAAAGGAAGTGTCACCAGAGACATCCCCCAACATACTTTATACGGTACCTCAGACTTCATCAGGCTTTCCCCGTGAGAACCAGTAGAAAATCCAAAATAACCGCACTAGTCTTCCAGTAAAGAGAACTACTTATATCTGCAGAGTGTGGAATGCCAATTGTGGGGAGACTAAAGATACCGAGTGGAAAGACAAAGGAAAGGGGCCTGCTTGGTCCTATCGCTCTCCAAGCACAGCAGAGAGGAGCGGCCAACTATCAGGTGAAATGCATCTTGAAATTCTAGGTGATCAACGGTATAGGTTAATGAAGTCAATAAACTCAGGAAAGGCAGGAAGACTCGATGGGTCAGAGAAACACTCGCGGTGAGGGGTGGGGGAAGGTAGATATTAAAAAATGAGGAAAACTGAAATGAAACAATAGCTATTACAGAAACAATAGTGAGCCAAAATTTGCTTGACCAGAAGAAATCAGGCTAAGAAAATTATGTAGGTAGTTTTACCAAAACTTCAAGTAACTGATTGCAATCTTACAAGAATTGTTTCAGTGATCACAAAAAGTAGGAAAGTTGCTTAACTTATTTCAGAATGCCAATATAACCTGGATACCACAAGTGGATAGTGACAATACAATAAAAAAATTGTCTCACTTATAAACATAGATTCAAAAATACTAAGTAAATAATAGCACATTAAATTTACATTTTTTTTCCAGCACGTTTAAAAAAAATAATGAGAAGGGTTACTTCTGTCTTAAAGTTTCAGGTTTTTGTCAAAAGGAAACAACTCTAGATTTTTGAAAATCAGAAACTTCCAGTTTTTGCCAACCTGACCAGATACTTCATTCCATAGTACAAAGATTGGGGGAACGCATAAAGTGCACCTAAACAGGACCTTAAAACCACTTGCCTGATGCTTCAGTCACCGTGTTCAGCCAATAGGAAGGGCAAGAAGGGCATGACCCCTCCTTTAAGTGCATTTCCTCCAAGCCTCACAGAACATATTCATTTACATATCATTGGCTGGAACTTAGTGAAATGTCCACCCCCAACTTCAAATGCAGCTGGGAAATGTGGTCTTTGTTCCAGGCAACCCTATTCCCAGTTAAGTCAGTAGATCCCCTACTAAAATAGGTAGATAAATAAATAGAGAGAGAAAGAGAAATATAGATAGGCAGAAAATGGGTAGAAACACAATAGTAAAAATGTGATAAGGGGCCCCTGGGTGGCTCAATCAGTTGAGCAGCAGACTCTTGATTTCAGCTCAGGTCATGATCTCAGGGTCCAGAGATTGAGCCCCACGCCAGGCTTCATGCTCAGCATGGAGTCTGCTTGTCCCTCTTCCTCCCCCTCTGTCCCTCCCCCCACTCACACGTGCTTGCTCTCTAAAATAAATAAGTAAAATCTTAAAAAATGTAATTAAAAACATGTTTCAACTGATAATGCCAATGATATGGTACATAAGAATAAATCTAAAAATCAACAACAAAAAATATGTAGGCAAAGAGAGAAAATTATTAAAGATTATTAAAGAATGAAATAGAAAATTTGAATAAGTAGAGAGATAGACCATAGCCATGGATAAAATGACTCAGTAGCACAGTTTATTCTCCCCATATTAACCAATAAATTCAAAGCAATTTCAAAAAAATTTGAGCTGGATTTTTAATGAAATTGTCAACAAGTAAAATTCATGTGGGAGAATAAGAGGTCAAGAATCAATTTTGAAGAGAAATTAAATGGCAAGAATTATCCTACCAGATATTAGATAATAATTAAGTTGAAAAGGGGTAGAAAAATAGACAAATGAAACCAAATACAGAGGCAGAAAAGGAACTGAGCATATGCAGAAACTTAATATCTGGCCAAGGGGGGATAACAGAGCACACAAATCAGTGAGTGTGTTAGGTTTCTCCTGAGAAACAGAAGCAGTAGGATCCATGTGTGCATGTACATCCATACATCTATATGTCTATATCTATATTTCTATTGAAATAGATTGACTTTAAGGAATTAGCTCACACGGTTCTGGAGGCAGGCAGGTCCAAATCTTAGTAAATAGGTAAGCCAGTGGGCGGGAGGCCCATGGAAGAGTTGATGCTGCCGTTTGAGTCAGAAGGGCAGTCTGCTGACAGAATTCCCTCCTCTTCTGCAGAAGTCAGTCTTTCTTTGTTAAGGCCTTCACCGGATTAGATGAAGCCTGCCCACCTACATTACGGAAGGTAATATGCTTTACTCAAATTCTACTGATTTAAATACTCATCTCAGATTAAAAAGTACCTTCACAGAAACATCTAGAATACTGTTTGGCCAAATTTCTGGGTCCTGCAGCCTAGCCAAGTTGACATATAAAACTAACCATCATAGTGGAGTAAGAGAGAGCTATTCTAAATGTGATGCCTGGACAAATAATTATCCATATGGAAAAAAAAAAATAGATCACCACTCCTTTCACTCCAAAAATTAATTCTAGATGAATTAAAGACTTAAATGTAAAGCAATAGAACTTTCAAACATTGAGAAAAAATATAAAATATTTTTACTGCCCCAGGGTAGAAAAGAGTTTATTAAACACAACAAAAATACTAATTTGTGAAAATCAGAAGCAACCTCTTACATATCAAGGGGAAAGGATTCTTAACATGTAATATATTCAATCTTCATTCAATAGTATATTACATAACAGCTACAATGAATGACCTCTAGATCATGTATTACATAACAAGTATCAAATAGATAAATCTAAGAAACACAATGTATAGTCTGATACTATTTAAAAAAATTTTGAAAACATGCAACAGAGTGTTATATACTACTTATGAGTTATGTGGGTGTACATATATACATAAATGGAGCAAAGTATCAAAATGTGAATGAGAATGATAAACACCAATTTCATGACACAGGTCACCCTTAAAGCATGAGGGAAAGGAATGGGATCTGGGAGTGTGACAAGAAATGCTTCACCTGTTTTGTGATATTTTGTTTAAGAAACAATATGAAGCAAGAAGGGCATAATGTAATTTGAGAGAGCAGTGTGATGGGGACACAGGTGTTCTTTATGCTAGTCACTGTACTTGTTATACTTTAAATTTTCAAAATAAAAAAATAAGAATTTATTAGGAATCTATAATGTTTAAACTGCCTCTGTCACAAAAAGGCCAATATCTGTTCTGAAAACATAATATTTTGGACAGAGTATTATAAATGTAAAGTGGTTTCCTGACTTGGTGAAATGACTTCCATTTAGCTCACTCTGAACATCCTTAATTTCCACTAAGTACATATTCTGTTTAACACCACACACTTGTGGATTCTTTTTTTTATTTTTTAAATTCTTTTTTTTTTTAAGATTTTATTTATTTATTTGACAGAGAGAGACACAGTGAGAGAGGGAACACAAGCAGGGGGAATGGGAGAGGGAGAAGCAGGCTTCCCGCCGAGCAGGGAGTCCAACTCGGGGCTCGATCCCAGGACCCTAAGATCATGACCTGAGCTGAAGGCAGACGCTTAATGACTGAGCCACCCAGGAGCCCCTCACTGGTGGATTCTTAAGGAATGCTTTTGTTGATATGAATTTAGAGACCTGCCAATAAGCAGAAATACAGTAAATTGCTAAAGAGATAAATACCCATAGTGGTTAGCAAACTGGAAAAAAGTATAGTTCTTTTAACAAAAATTTGTACTATGTATTCATTTTATCTGTGTGTACACTAACTGCTATAACTGGCGTGCTATGTGACCAAACCTTGCTAACATTCTCCAGTTAAACTCTATGTGCTATGAATTAAAGAGATTGCCACTTTCAACTTTAAAATACTTGAGTTAATATGTGATATAGTCAAAGAAGTCTCAGTAAGACTTAGCTTCCTCCTCTCTTCATCTCTTGCATGGACCTTAAGATTTAACGTGTGTGTGTGTTTGTGTGAAAACCATCAAGTGAGGCATTCTAGCCAGTAGAAAAACCACAGGCTGAGAAGTGAGGTGCTTGGGTTCCATTCCAAGCCCTGCCACTTTCTAAATGTGTGACCTCACTTGAGAGATTTCCCCACATTGAGCTTCAGCTCCCTTGTCTATCAAATTTAAATAATAATACCTTTCTTACAGGGTGAAGGATCAATGTGTATGCTCATGTGTAAAGTGTAAACAGCAGTCACACCATATATGACAGCAAGTTGAAGTGATTTTCACCGGCTTTCACATGCAGCTGTGTGTATTTCCACCCGTATTTAAATTTGGCAATAGCTTTAATCCAAGGCAAAATAAGCACTGTCCAAGTGAAAAACATTGTTCAGTCATTCGGAGTCAATGATTTATAAGCAATGCTTAAAAGTACTTGCAAATATTGGGGAAAATGCAGTCATAGATTATGCTAATTCTCCAAATTTGAGCAATCAATACCTTTCACAGAAAGATTTGCTCATCTACAAATATACTCACTTTCTTAAAGTTCTACTCTCTACAAATCTATGTGTTCTATCGTGTTCAGTGTGGCACTAAAGATGGAGGGAGTCACTGAGCTTCTCCTTCAAGAGAGAATTTGCTCCAAAAAGTACAGGTGGCTCACAGCACCCAGGGGCACCACCTCGTTCACTGACCATAGCATTCAATTCCAGCCGATGATTGAGCACGGGGGATGTGAGGGCCCAACTATTTCTGCCCAACATGGGCCTTCTCTGTGGTCCATCATTGCACCAGAGCTTTCTGTTGGTCTGGCTAAGAATTTCTTGGGGTGGCATCACAGTGCAAGGCTCTTCCTACCCAGTCCTCCCTCCTTCCTACTCTCAAGTCACAGTATACTTGCTGTACACCCCAGTTCGAAGGCTTCCCTGCCTACCTCTGCTCTTTCTCACCTTTATCTTTCACCCCAGTAAATCTCCTGTACTTCTTACTGTTTTAGCTCCTGCCTCTTGGAGGACCTGAACTGACATAAAGAGAAATAAATATTGTTGCTTCAAAGGAATTTTAATCTAGAGTATAAATCTATAATATATATATACATATATAATCCATAATATAAATTATATTACTATGGAAACATGTAAAATTTAAAAGCACATTATGATCAGTCCACTGAAAAACAATTATAGCTTATCCCCTCCCCAAAAAAGCTAATAAAATCCAATGACTTAATGGATATATTTCTCAGTCTTTCTGTCTTTCTATGATATCCTGAGAGCAATGGGACAAGGTGGGGCATTAATTCAGAAAAAAAAACAACTTTTGATTATTGGATCCTACTATTTTTTTTTTTAAATATTTTATTTATTTATTCATGAGAGACAGAGAGAGAGAGAGAGAGAGAGAGAGGCAGAGGGAGAAGCAGGCTCCCAAGGAGCAGAGAGCCCGATGCGGGACTCGATCCCAGGACCCTGGGATCATGACCTGAGCCGAAGGCAGACGCTTAACCATCTGAGCCACCCAGGCGCCCTGGATCCTACTATTGCTAGCAAGAATAGTAGCTGTAGTTACTCTGACCAATGCTACCTGACACTATTGAAATCCTTTCCTTTTTGAAGAATTATAGGGTGTAATTGACTCTTACTTTTCAATGCCAAGAGACCATTCTTCAGATTTATTGATGGCTAGCTGAATTGATACAAGTATATACAAGCAAGGTATAAAAGTGGCGTTTGAGAAAAATATGGCAAGATATCCAACATATTTATTCTACAAATATTTGCTACACCTCATGGGCAAGGCTCAATGTTAGTGCTATGCTATTGGAGAGTTATAAAAATGAAGCAGGTATGCATTTCCTCAAGGAGCTTAGAGTCCAGTTGGGGAATTCAAAATTATTTGGGTATTTCCTTTTTTTTGGATATTTCTTTTTGAAAGTCATACTTGCAAAAATTTGGAAATATTTGAAAAGCAAGGAAAAGTGCCAGAAGAAAAATACATTAAAAAAATAAAGTTAAATACAAAGCATTAATTTATTTAAAAGGCAAAGATAAAATGCTCTGGGAATTTAGAATAAGAGGCAATACTTCCAGCCGGGTTGAGAGCAGAGAAAGGGAGTATTACAGAAAATTTCACAGGGAAGATGGCATTGAAGATGGGAGGGACCGGATTTGGACATCAAGCACAGACAAAAAGCCCTGCCTGCACAGAGGGAAGTAACAATATGAGGCAAACACAGCAGCAAGGACATGAGGAGGTTACGGCGGGCGGGGTGGGGAGGACAGTAATTCAGGTTTTCTGGCACAAAGGGTAAATCAAGACACAAAGTGAGAAGTTGGGTTGGAGAAGTAAACTGAGGCTGGAATTGGAGGGCCTTGAGTGGTACATGGAAGGCTCTTATTTTATATCATACATCCCACTGCCGGGAACAGGAGAATGCTGAAACAAATGCACAGGTGTGATTTTTTTTGAAGATTTATTTTTTTTTAATTTTAGAAAGAGAGAGCAGGGGGGGTGGGGCAGAGGGAGAGGGAGAGAGAGAATCTCAAGCAGACTCCCTGCTGAGCATGGGGCCCGACGTGGGGCTCAATCTCACAACCCTGAGATCATGACCTGAGCCGAAATCAAGTCAGGTGTTTAACCAACTGAGCCACCCAGGCGCCCCTCAAATGTGATCTTTTACAGTAGGGGAGCACCAAATTAAAATATCAGAATTGTCTTGGACTTCAGTGTCACAAAGAGGCAAAACTTTGCCACCCACTTGGAGAAATAATTGCAATAAAGAACAAGTGACTTAGCCTGCCTGAAGAGAAATAATGGTAAAGAACTATGCATTTCATTTAGTTAACTTTATAAATATGTATTTCTATACCTGGCTTATGTCCTGGAAAAAAAAGGTTTTTCAATATCCTTCTCCATAAAAATGATAAGATTTTCGTATCTGATGTCTGTGTGCAGAGGACACAACATATTCGAAACTTCACTTAGCTTTGAATAGCAGATTTAGGTTCTGTATTGTATCAGTTAGAAAGCTTTAAGCTCCTAGTGATAAAAAAAAATGGAAAGGGAAGGGAAGGGAAGAGAAGGGAAGGGAAGGAAGGAAAGAAGGAAAGAAGGAAGGCCGGCCAACACAATTAGCTTAAACAATAAAGAATTAAACTGCTTCTATAACTAGGAATCCAGGACAGAAAGTTTCTGAAACTGGTTAATTCAGCAACTCAACAACCTCATCCAGAACCGCTCCCCCCACCCCCCGATTTCCTTTGCCACCCTCAGCATGCAGCTCCCTTTAGGCTGATGCCCATTATGGTGACAAAATGGCTGCCTCAGCTCTAGGCACTAAATCTCAGTCAGCAATGTGCAGCGGAAGGAAGGAGGGTATGTGTCTTTCATGAGTCAGAGAACCTATACAAGAAGCTCCTCATCAAAAGACTTCCTTCCCATTTCAGTGGCCCGTCGCCAGTATGAGTCGACAAGCCCCTTCTAAGGCTGAGGCCCATTAGGATTAGCTCTGGGTCAGTAATACAGGGGTGGACACCTGAAAAATCAGAATCAGCCAGCAAGAGTGAAAGGCCTTGGGTTGACAACCCACAGCGCCTGCTGCATCGACTATCACCATGTTGCTGTGTGACTGTGTATGACATTCAACATCTCTGAGCCACAATATCTTCATTTGTAAAAGAAGGAATTTCATAACTTCCACATGTTATTTATTTTCCTTTCTAGTTGTTTTTTTTTTTTTTTTACTCAAGTATAGTTGAAACAATGTTACATTAGTTTCGGGTGTACAACATAGTGATTTTTTTTTAAGATTTTATTTATTTATTGGAGAGACATAGTGAGAGAGGGAACACAAGCAGGGGGAGTGGGAAAGAGAGAAGAAGGCTTCCCGCCGAGCAGGGAGCCCGATGCGGGGCTCGATCCCAGGACCCTGGGATCATGACCTGAGCCGAAGGCGGAAGCTCAACGACTGAGCCACCCAGGCGCCCCCAACATAGTGATTTGATACGTCTGTACATTATGCTGTGCTCAAGTGTAGCTCCCACCTCTCACCATACAATGCTATTATAATCCCTGTGCTGTACCTTTCATCCCTGTGACTTCTTCATTCCATAACTGGAAGCCTGTATCTCCCACTCCCCTTCACCCATTTTGCCCACTCCCCTCACCCATCTCCTCTCTGGCAACCACCTTTGTTCTCTGTGTTTTATGGGTCTGTTTCTGCTTTTTCTTTGTTCTGCTAAGTGAAATAAGCCACATGTTGCTTTAAAATTTACTGTTAATTATCCCACATGAAAATTTATCTTTCTCTTCAAAACTCTTCCCTGTAGTTGTATGTCTTGTTTTTATTTTGACTGAAATTCAGTAAATTGGTGAGTTAATGTTGCAAAGGATTTCAGATAAAATTATAAAATTATGATGAGCAGAAAACAAACTTGTAAAATAAAGCATTTGCCCTTCATACACAGAAAAGGGGCTGATTTCACATATATGTACAAAAGACAGAAAGAAAGAGAACTCCCTCAAATTGGAAAGAAAAGAAATCCAATTAAAAAATGGGCAAAGTTTATGAAGAGACAGATCCTGAAAGAAGGAATACAAATGACTCTTAAGCACATAAAAATGACACAACCGCATCCGTAATGAGAGCATTGATCATGAAAGCTACACTGTCAGGCCTTTTTCACCTGTTGGATTGGCAACGGTCCAAGAGTTTGGTAATGCCTTCTATGGGCAAAACTTCAAAAACAGCAGGAACCACATGTGTTGCTTGCAGGACTGGACACTGTGGAGACTCCTACGGAGGATAAACTGCCTATAGCTTTCCAAATCACAAATGAACGTGCCCTGTCCCAGAAAAGCCAATTTCGGGAAACTATCCTGCATATGTACCTTTGATAGCAAGATAATTCATGGCAAATTTATTTTTTTAAAAAAAAATACTGAAAAATCTAAGTGTCCATCAATAAAGGATTGGTTAAAAAAAATTATACAGTGTCAAAAGGAAAATAAACTATACTACATACATACAGACAAATGGTATAAACCTGATAAAAAGCAAAGAAAAAAAGAATGACTGAGGTGATGATATATATACTAATGTGAAAATATCTCAAAGAAGCACAGTAAAAGAATGCATGTAGTATTCCATTAGCTCCAGAAAAGGAGAAATAGCTTAGAAACAAAGTACATTGATTAGGAGTGTGGAAGGGATCTTGACAACTGGGGGACAGAGTTGGGAGAAAGATATTTTTTCCCGTAAATTATTTTCCATTTTTTGAGTATTTAACTATATGGATGTACTGCCTAGTCAAAGGTAAATAAAACACTTGTAAAATGTTATGATAGGTACTTTCTAAATTTAAAAGTTTGCTTCATACCTATCTCACCAAATGTCATAGTATTCATCACAAGTGGAAAAAAACCCAACAATATACATTGCTGTCCAGGAAAGGTACATTTTTTTTTTAATTTAAAAGAATATATAAATAGACCTTCTGACTTAAAAACAGTCTTTTGCTCACGAATTATTGACTGTTCCTAGGAACAACACATATGGGGTAGCTGATGTTGGTTCCTAAAACTGTGCATCTAGGGGGGCGCCTGGGTGGTTCAGTCAGTTAGGCATCTGCCTTCGGCTCAGGTCATGATTCCAGGGTTCTGCGGTCAAGCTCCGCATCGGGCTCCCTGCACAGCAGAGAGCCTGTTTTTCCCTCTCCCCTCCCGCTCCCCCTGCTTGTTCTCCCTCTCTCTGTCTGTCAAATAAATAAATAAAATATTTTAAAACAAAACAACAACAACAAAACAATTTGGAATTGTTTTGGAAATCGATTATGTATAGAAATCCAAACTTCAGTATCCTGCAATCAGCTGCTGTGGCAGACACATAGTCCACTCTCAGGAGAAGCTTGAGGTCAGGAAAGATACTAGTACATTTCCCTGTTTCTTGGTTCATCTGCCCCAAGCCAGCAAAACATGACTTGACCCTTAATAAAGATCAACCCTAAGCTTCACTTGTATCATTAAGGACACTGGATTTTTCTTAAAGATGGGAATCAACACTACAGTTTAAGTGAGTACACATAACATTTATTTCTAGTACTAGGCAACAAGAAACTCCCCTGATTTTCATTATAGCAAGATATTTGAGGAAATTCTAAAACAGTGGGAGCGTTGTCCAGAACGGTCTAGTCAGCCACGGCCAGAAATGGAACTCCCATTCATACAATTCCTGTTGCATGCCAGCCCTGAAAATTTACTTCATATCCTTCAAATCCTCCTAATTACAAATGAATTCACTTGCATATTATCTACATGTACTTCCTTAGTGATAAATTATACACGTTATAAAGCTTGCACAAGAAATAGCAATTTTTAAAAGATCAAGAGAAAAACATATATAAAAGTTCTAATCTTTTCTTCTCACACTCCAACATCATGCACTCCTTTTGGTGTGAACACTCTAACATAGGATATTATTTTGTCAAAATTGTCATACTATTAGACATTCTTCTTTGTGAGTAAAATTCATATCTGTATCTAAACAGATATGGTGACTTATATATCCAAAAAAATTTCATGATCCTGAACTGCACGGAAAGCTGCATTCTACATGCTTTGAATAAAATAAAGATTAAGAATTCCTTTTCCTTGCCCTTAACAAGCATAGACTTTAGTAGGGATGTTGAAATCTACACTTTAATGTAAAATCTATATTATTATGAAGTGATAACAACAGTACACTCAAATGCCTTAAAGTTTAGAAGGCAGACAGAAGATCATTTCACTAGGATTCTGCAAGAAAGACTTGACTAAAGAGGCTAGGTTACATCTTGGCTTTGAATCATGAGAAGCTTTTCAACTGATAAAGAAGGAGGTAGGCAGAGCTGTCATTCCACGGGGGGAGAATGGCAGGAGCAATATGGTAGAATGATGAGAGGTCTCTAAAGGACAAGGAGAGGTAAGCTGGAAGTGTGAACTGGGAGTCAGGTTGTAGAGGACCTCGAATTATTGGCTAAGGCCTTTTGGTGTTTATGTGACACACACACTAAGAAAGTCCTAGAGAAGATGTGAAGGAATTGAAAGAATTCTAGAGTAAGAATTAGGACACCTGGTTCTAGTGCCACTTATATTTATTTAACATCAAAAACATTTCTCAATTTCTCTAAACCTCATTTCCTTTCCTAGATGAACGCTTCCTTCATCACTGATACTCTATTCTTCCTCAAGGACTTTTAAGCCTGCCTTGGCTTAAGCTGGACTCTGGTTAAAAGCATATCATAACAATCCAGAGAAAGGTTACGGTGGCCTACACTAGGGAGGTGGCAATGGAAGAAGGCAGTGGGGTCTATAGTAAGGGAACACTGCTGTGCTACGGGCTTTACTTACAGAATTGTTCAAATAGAACTGGGAAAGAAGAAAGAATGTGAATGACATTGCCAAGATCATGCCACTGGGTCATACTGAGTGACTGGAAACAGGGCAATGGGGGAGAGAAAAATGCAAGAGTATTAAAAAATTGTTAGCCTACATTGCCAACAGAATTTTAGCACCATTCACAGAGAGATTGGGACATTAAAAAATATATATTCTAGAAGGAGGAGGTGAGGACAATTTGGGGCTTATTAAGTTTAAGTGGGTAGAAGATTGTTATATATTATATATAACTCCAGTGAGGAGTTGGTAACTTGAAATTAAAATGATCAATGTGAGAGTCATCCCTAAGAAGGAAAATTGAAAATCAAAATATAATAAACAAATGTTTCAAAGAGTTTATAAAGACATAGGAAAATGCTCAGAAAATGTTTTCCTCTTAAAAAAAAAAAATACAGTGGCAATGAATGCTAATATATGTTCATAGAAAAAAGTAGAAAGTAGATAACCAAAATATCAGTTATTCAGCCCATATTATGAATATATGAGCAGTTTTTATTCTTATACTTTTTTTTGGTATTCTTCCAGCTTTCCATGATGTACATATATTATTCTTATAAACAGAAAAGAGAAACAGTTAAAAAGAAAATGCAAAAATAAAGTGATGATCAAAAAGTTGATATTAAGTCTTGAAAAGACATTTTAAACATAAATTTCTCTGAAAAACAGGTCTGTTGCATAAGTGCTCATACTGACTAAAAATCACACTTAACCAAAGTCCAATGGGGCATAATGCAAGAATCAATTATCCCAAGTCTATATAGTTCCAGTTACAAAGAATGAGCTGCTTACTCTCACATTCCTGGTAGAATCAAGCACATTCTACCTGTCTTCTTCCATAACAGGTTTCTGTATACTTAAAGGAGATAGGGAAATATATCTGGACACAGAGAAGACCTCTGAGGAGAAAAGGGAGGGAGAAAAGGTAACACTAAGTGTCAAGGTAGAAAACATGGGTTTCAACAATACTGCCCCATTAAATTAACTCTATCACCAAGCATTAAAACTGAAACTTCATTTTCATTTTATGGTTTAATACATGTTGGAAGCATTTTGTTCCTTGCCCCCTGACAAAAAGCTGTATCAAGTATAAGGCAGAGTCTTAAGCTATAAAAGAGACTCTTTTATTTTATTTTTAAAAGATTTTATTTATTTGAGGGGCACCTGGGTGGCTCAGTCGTTGAGCGTCTGCCTTCGCTTCAGGTTGTGATCTCTGGGTCCTGGGATCAAGCCCTGCATCAGGCTTCCTGCTCCGCGGGAGGCCTGCTTCTCCCTCTCCCATTCCCCCTGATTGTGTTCCTGCTTGCTCTCGCTAGCTCTCTCTCTGTCAAATAAATAAATAAAATCTTTAAAATAAAATAAAAGATTTTATTTATTTGAGAAAGAGAGCACAAGTGGGGGAGGGTGGAGGGGCAGAGGGAGAGGGAGAAGCAGACTCCCCTCTGAGCAGGGAGCTGGACTGGGGGCTCGATCTCAGTACCCTAAGATCATGACCTGAGCTGAAGGCAGATGCTTAACCGACTGAGACACCCCAAAGAGACTCTTTTATTAAATCTAGAATTAAGCAACCTAATTTGTTAGGTCAAACATAACCAAAGTATAAAAAAACAAAATAAATAAACTGGTTTTGTCTATTCAGGCTCACATTTATGTTGACACTAACTATAATTAGGCTAGAGTAGAATACAGTAGTCCACAAGTTACAAAGTTCCAGGATTTCTCAGAAAGTGGTTTGTATTTTCCCTTCCCAGCTATTTGAAAGGGAGCCATTTGGGTTACACCAAGTGGTCTGAGACATTAATTTCTCCTAATGAGAGCTCTCCCATGGCCACTTGGATATAGGTTAAAAACATAAGTGGCCCATGTGATACCATGAATAAAGAAAATAGTGACAGAACCAATAGTCATTCTTTGTATAATATTCAGGTGGGAGGTAGCTCAGGCGCTAGGTGCTCATCTAGAATTTCTTAGCACAATGGGTCAGCCTCGACTGCTGGCCCTACATCAGAAGCACCAGAGTGATGTCCAGCTTGATACTGAACCTAGCCTATAACAATTCCTCAAAACAACCACTGCACCATAATTGACTTTCTAATATCCTCTGCTTGTGATCTCTGTTGAGTTTTGCAAAACAACCGTAGCACATTAGAAGGAACACAGGTTTTGGAACTCAAGAGACATGGATTTAAATCCCAGTGCCACCATGTGTTATCACCTTACCATATGAGCCTATAATAGTCATTTAACCAATTGGAACCTGAGTTTTTGCATCTGTAAAAGAGTTAAGAGGGAATTCTACCACAGGGGATAATCATGAGATTTAAGTGAGATAACAACATACAAATGTTGTAAATGTATCAACTCAAGGCTAATGAAGCAAACTGCCATGCAGCAAAGAACTATTGTATTAGTCTTCTTCTCCAGAGAGGCAGAATATACAGACACACATATATACATATATACACACCCAGAATATGTTGTGGGTATTTTTTTAATATTTCAAATTGAATGCAACTTTTTCTTTTAAATACAAATCTAACAAAGCCACTATTCCTCTTGGAGAGAGAGGCTTATTATAAGGAATTGGTTTACATGATAATGGAAGCTGAGAAGTCCCGGGATCGGAAGTGAGCAAGCTGGAGACCCAGGAGAGCTGATAGCGTAAGTCCCAGTCCAAAAACTGGCAGACTCCAGTCCCTAGAAGAGCTGATGTTTGATTAAGTGACAGGCAGGAAGAGACCGATGTTCCCCCTCAAGTAGTCAGGCAGGAAGAGGTTCCTCTTACTCACAGGAGGGCTAGTCTTTGTGTTTGATTCAGGCCTTCAACTGATTGAATGAAGCCCACCCACTTTAGAGAGGGCAATCTCCTTCATTCAGATTCAAATGTTTGTCTCATCCTAAAACACCCTCACAGACAGACCAGAGTAAAGGGCACCTTGTGGCCCTGTCAGGTCGACACATAAAGTTAACCATCACTACATAATCTTAGTGATTTACAAGGAGCATTCATCCTCCTTAGACCAGTGGCTACCCCAGGCATCATCCCACAGTGATGGCAGAAACACAGGAGAATGTCCATTGCATGCACAAACACATTTAAGCATCTGTTCCCATCATGTCTGCTAACACTTGATAAGCTAAAGCAAGCCTCATGGAAAGCCTCACATTAATGGAGCATGGAAATATATCCACCGCTGGTAGGAGAAAACTGCAAAGCCATAGAGCAAAGGGCAAAAACTGAGGAAAATTTACTAAGGTAACCCAGTTTATGGCATGTATTAAATATTCAACATATTTTATGTGTGTGCCTTTCCTATCCCTCCACTCCAGTTCTACTTGTTGTTTTCCCCAAATTTTCCCATTCCTTTTTGCAATGTTCTACATTGAGTACAAATACCATTGACTTTGAACAATCCAGGGATTAGGGATGCTGACCACCCCCACCTCCACATAGTCAAAGATCTATGTATAGTTTTGACTCCCCCAAAACTTAACTACTAATAACCTACTGGTTACTAGAACCCTAACATAAACAGTTGATTAACATATTTTGTGTGAGTGGTGCCTGGGTGGCTCAGTGGGTTAAGCGTCCAACTCTTGGTTTCGGCTCAGGTCATGATCTCATGGATGGTGAGTTCTAGCCCTGGATTGGGCTCGCACTCAGTGGGAGTCTGCTTAAAGATTCTCCCCCTCTGCCCCTCCCACCACTTGCGTGCACACACTCACACACTCTCTCTCTCAAATAAATAAATCTTAAAAAGAAACATATTTTATGTGTTGTATATATTATATACTGTATTCTTACAGTAAACTACAGAAAAGACAATGTTATTAAGAAAATCAAAACGAAGAGAAAACACATTTATAGCACTGTACTGTATTTATTGCAAAAAAAATCTGCATGTAAGGGGACCCACACAGTTCAAACCCACGGTGTTCAAGGGTCAACTGTATAATATTTTTAAGAATTAAGATAAAGTGGGGCGCCTGGGTGGCTCAGTTGGTTAAGCAACTGCCTTCGGCTCAGGTCATGATCCTGGAGTCCCGGGATCGAGTCCCGCATCGGGCTCCCTGCTCAGTGGGGAGTCTGCTTCTCCCTCTGACCCTCACCCCTCTCATGCTCTCTCTCTCATTCTCTCAAATAAATAAATAAAATCTTTTAAAAAGAATTAAGATAAAGCTATTTTAATAAGAAAATTCTCTTTCACCCAATGGAAGGCTTCAGGTGCCAGGCAGGTTGCTTCTTTAACCCACAATCCCTGTTAGTTCATTTCCCTGAGATGTTTTACAATCAGTTAGGAATGTACAATGTGTGGAGGTAATTTGCATCCTACTCTTCAGTGTGCCCTACTTCACATTTGCTTTTGTGGAATTTCACCTGCTCTTATTTTGCTCAATTAACTATGTTTGTTCCACAATTATCTAATCTATTTAGTATGTTCTAGAAGTCTTTAATGCTCTTTTCTCATCTTTTCCCTGACTAAATAATTTATCATCTGTTAACTGTCTTAACCATTCAGCCCTCCTTGTCAGAGAGGTCTTTGAAAATATGAACATTTCAAATCCCAGTGTAGAAGGCAAAGATGTTATACAATTAATTTCTTTTCATGCTGTGACTTGCCTTTTTCTCTTCCTTGTTTTACTAATCTCTCAACTCATTTTTAAATCCATAATAGAATTTTAAGTCTCCCCACAATGCTGCCAGTTTCTTTGTTTATGGAACAAATATGAAGATCTTATCAAGATGTCAACAGTCACAGTTAATAACTTGAGGCAATGTGAAAATCACTTCCAAAGAATGGAAGGGTTCCTATGGAATTTTAAAGTTTAGAAGCCAATGTCTAACATGAATGTGTATTTAACCCTTAAGATCTCTTATTTCAAAGGAAGAACATTAATATTTATTGCTTCTTCTAGGATCTATCAGGTAATGTATGAGCATGGTCAGATAATTTATTTTGATTTAATTATCACCACAACCTTACCAAATTGTTATTTTTATATCTACTTTACAGATGAAGAGCTAAGTTAATCTCAGTTTAAAGGATTTGACCAGGGCTACCAGCAAAGATGTGAATGTCCTAATGATTGATTCTCAAATCCAGCTTTTCTCTTCTAAACCTCACTTAATAGCTCTTTCTCATTCTTTCTTGTTCTATGACTCTTAGTGATAAACACAAATTCTCACCATCCCATAGCTATATTGAAAATTATTTCATTTCAAAAATAAATTGAAGCAATAGGACAAAACATCACCTTTTTCAAACTCTACTCTTCCCTTAAAAAATTATGATATGCATTACTATGGGAGTTTCCCCCCTTTCAGTTTAAGAATCAATCCTTTATAACATTAAAACCAGCTATCAGGGCGCCTAGGTGGTGCAGTTGGTTGGGCATCAGACTCTTGGTTCCACCTCAGGTCTTGCCTCAGGTCGAGATCTCAGGGCCTCTCAGGGATGTGAGATGGAGCCCCATGCCAGGATCTGTGCTCAGCAAGGGAGTCTGCTTAAGAGACTCTCTCTCCCTCTGTCCCTCCCCTGCTTTCTCTTTCTCTCTCAAGTAAATAAATAAATCTTGAAAAAAAATAGCTATAAAACATATATCCCCCACACCATCTGCAAATTCACTAGGCTTACCTATTGCTCTCACTATATGGTATCTGCAAACATTTTTGGTCACACAACCCTCTTAGTAAAATATTTTGCATATCCATCTCCAATGTAAGCATATTGATGTATAAATCATTTGTATGGGCTACTCTGATCTGTATGCTAAATTTTTCATAAGGTTAATGTTTTCCCTGTTTTTTAGAAAGTTTTTAATATCCCTTCTTCCACCTCATTGTGGGAAGAAGGATAGAGACCAGTGTTGAATTACAAGCTCCTCAAGATCCTCAACAATGCCTTCATTTGACTCTTCAGGACTCGGACCATGGTAGGCATGAAATTGAGGCTTTTAAGATAAACAGTGAACGACAGAGCTGACTTTTAAACATAAGATCAGATCCACGCCTTTGTTGTACTTCTCTAACTCCAAAATAATACCTCTTGCCAAGGACACATCAGACCTTACATTCTTTCCCCAAATAATATGAATTTTTCCCATGAAATGATTCTGCCTTGCCACCACAACACTCAAATCCCCACTCTAAGATGGAACGGTTCAGAGGAAAGAGAACTGAAGTGAAACTTCCAGATTTGAGTTTCAGCTCTGTCACCGGCTAACTTCATGCCTTTGTACAGGTCACTCCAACCCTCTGAGCCCCTTTCTTATCATGTATTAGAGAAGCTTGAAATAAATAACTATGAGTAATCCTGCAGCTGTGCCAATCTAAATAGGAGAATCCTTGTGATTTTTGTCTAAAAGAAAAGTTATATTGTATATACTTAAATATTTATATAAACACCTTAGAAAAATAGTTACTTGAACCAGACTAATATGAGAAGAAAAATCCAAAAGTTGTTCTTCCTTCTTCATAATCCTTAGTAAATAAGCAAATGATGCCTAGAGGTGAGTAAGGATGTGACTTGGTTTGATGTTCTGCTAGATCTAAACATACTAAATGTTGTAAGAAATATCATCCTTCAGAGACTCCCACATAAAGCCAATGTCTATAAATTACATACTCTGTTCCCCTATGAAGCCTACCCTTTTGGTGGACTCTAAGGAGAGATAAACACAATCAAATTAAAACTAATGAGTGATGCAATAAGAACCAAGTCATAAATTTATTTGTGCTGGTCTGTTTCTTTCTGTTCAAGGAATGAATGCAACTTGATTATATTACAGAAATGCTATTATAGGAAAAGATAAAAGAGAGTGGGGATCAGGGAAGGAGAGGCTCTTTCTTAGAATGGCTGAAAATTTCCATTTCAGAAGAAATAACATTTATTTATATAATTAAATATATCATATATAAATCATTCTGCTAGACATACATTGTATCTAAAAATTGCCTCTTGGAGTTTTATCAGACTTTGATGTTTCAAAACCACACTAATATGAAAGATTGAAATAAGTTTTACTGTATAAATGGAAAATTCTGCCATCAAATGGCAATTTTCTGTCAGAGATCTGCCCTTTATCTCTTGAATTACATCTACTTTGCCTTTCTGGAAATAAGCATTCTTATCAGAGACTGAAGCAATCACCATACAAAAGAGAAAGTTTAAATACTCTAGAGTTTCACAAAGCAGACCTCTGACATCCCAGTACTTACTACTTTGACAGAAAGTAAAGTCACATACAGAATAGAGGTAAAATCAAAGAGGTAAAATCAATAGAGGTAAAATCCTTCAGTTCTGAACTGAATCCTTCAGTTCTTCTCCTCCATGTAACGGTTTACTTAAGGAACGCCACAATCAAATGTTCTCTGTGAGAAAGGCTGCTCATTGGACAATCTCTCAGAAAATAAAGGAGATTGGGAAAATTGTTTTCTTTGTTTAAATGTTGCATTCTTTGCAGGAAGGGTTCTATTGCTTTTTTCTATTCTACTAATTGCTTCCCACCAAGGATGTGAGACCCAGAACAAAGAGTGCCCAAAGCTAACATTTGGGTGCCTACTAACAGCCAAGAGCTTTCAGTATGTCCCTTAAGCGTGGATAAGCCAGTATTAGCCCCTGTTTACAGCTGAGTAAGTGGAGGTTCAGGAAAGTTGAATAACTAGACCAAATCCAAACAGCTGGCAAATGGCCAAGGTCTACTTATCCCAAAGCTCACTATCTCCTGCAAGTTTGTGGACAACCTGCTGATATTCTGGGTGTTCCAGTTTTGTTTTTGCCTCAGCAGTGGTGGAATAAAATAGAAATTCTTCCAAGCATTCCTGTTATCTCATACAAGATTGATCCTTACTCTCGATTTGACTTTATGTTGTGGGTATTTTTTTAATATTTCAAATTGAGCACGACTTTTTTCTTCTAAAACCAAATCTAACAAAGCCACAAGTCCTTAATTAATCATGTGCCTACATAAAGTTTAAACCAGAAAAAGTGTGTTACCCAGATGTATAAAGAAGACTATTGTAATACAGTAACACTTCTTACTATAGTAATAATTTTCTCCTGAAGAACTTACAGTGTATCCATTTCTATCATCCCACTCCTTACAACGTCTCTCTACAAAATCTAATTACCACATCTCCTGATTAGTCATAGTTTCCGAAGACTGCTTTACCTAAGCTAGCTCATTCAAAGATGTGGGAGAATAGAAAGATTTATTTCATTGTCTTAGCCTTTGCAAAGGCTTTCCTAAATACAAACAGAACTGAAGGATGGAGTGTATATGTTCTAATTGAATATAATTCTAAGCCATACCTTCAACCTAGTGCTTCATTCCATTTGGATTCTGCTGCCTCCTCATCCCTTTCCTCAAAGAAAATTAGGACAGAATCTAGATTCATGATCAAGTGAGTTTCTCCATCATTCTCCCGGCACACAACACATACTCACATGTCCACACACACACACATGTTCATTTATTTTATTTACTTATTTATGTATTAGAAAAGCTACAATAATATGCCTTTCCTTACTAAAGCCTGGTGATTACATAAGCCCAGGCAAGAAGAATTTATTATTTTCTCTGGGATTCCATAAGCTTTGAATTTCTCGCAATTTTCTTTCCTTAAAAACTAGTGAGTAAAGCAACACCACTATACAGGAAAAGGGGGGGGGCCAATATCCATGTCTTTAAATAAAACTGGATCTACTCTAAATGTACACTGTGGCCCCACTGTTATGGCTCAGAGTTACCTGGAATAAGAGGCCTCATTGCTCTCCCAAAGCTGGTTTCAGGTTACCATGAGAGTTAGTGATGGGTTTTCACTACCCATTTTCTTATTATCATACAGAATAACACTGCAAATTACCCACACTGAGACCAACTCACCAAGTAATGTTTGCTCTTACTAAGAAACATATATTTCATCCATTTGCTAAAAAGCTGTCCCTGTGCTTGAAAAAGTTTCTTCCTGAAAGGAATGCAATCCGAACTGGAAATAAGAACTGTAGCTTGGTCTCCAGTTTTTCTTTTAGATGAGAAAGATATGAGTTTAGAAGTATCTTTATTACTTCTCTTCCAGATACCTATCAAATAGGATATCACAAAGAAGGGGGCATACAGGCCTCATAAGAGGGCTAGAGAACATCACTAATTTATATTTATCATTGTGATTACTACCAATGAGTTCCTTGGCAATACACAACTCCTCTCTACATGGTACAAATGACACTGGGCAGAGCCATGCGCATTTTCCCAAGACATGTGTTAGTTTGCTAGGGCTACATAACAAAGTATTACAAATTGGATTGTGTCACACTTATGGAATTTATAGTGTCACACTTATGGAACCTGGAAATCCAAAACTCAAGGTGGCAACAGGCTTGGTTCCATCTGACGGCTGTGAGGGAAGGGTCTGTTCCAGCCCTCTCTCCTTGGTTTATAGATGGCTGTATTCTCCCTGCGTCTCTTCACACTGTCTTACCTCTATGTGCATCTCTGTGTCCAAATTTTCCCTTTTATTGGGAAACCAGTCATATTGAATTATATTAAAATAACCTCATTTTAACTTGATCACTTCTGTAAAGATTCTATCTTTTTTTTTTTTTTTTTAAGATTTTATTTATTTGAGAGAGAGCACAAGCTGGGGGAGAGGCAGAGGGAGAGGGAGAGGGACAAGCAGACTCCCCACTGAGCAGGGAGCCCAATGCCGGGGCTCGATCCCAGGACCCTGAGATCATGACCTGAGCCAAAGGCAGATGCTTAACTGTCTGAGCCACCCAGGAGCCCCCAAGATTCTATCTTCAAATAAGGTCTCATTCTGAGATACTGGAGTTAGGACTTTCAACATAAGAATTTGGAGTAGACGTAATTCCACCCATAAGAAGACACTACTACTTAAATATTGTGTACAGTTTATGTGTACACATTTTATGCAGTAAGTTTTTGATCTTGATTATCACCAAATTTGAAGAAGAGGCTGGTGTGGATACAGGAGATTCAAATAGCATAAGGGCCAAAAGTCTGCCCTCAAAAACTAACCAATCTAACTTAGAAATTGGATATACACAGAAGATAATAATACAATGGGCTTGTGATGAATAATAAAATGAAATTTTATAAACTAATGATATTTTTCTATTTCCTTTTGATTTTTTAAAAAGATTTTATTCATTTATTTGAGAGAGAGAGAGCTTAATGGGGGAGGGGAGGAGGGGCAGCCGAGGGAGAAGCAGACTCCCCGCTGAGCAGGGAGCTGGGACACCTCAGGGCTCCTATTTCCTTTTGATTTTAATTATGCATTTGCCAGCCCAACCAAATGTGACTTGTTTGAGCAACCACAGCAGCAGCTGCAGCCATGACTTAATCAGAGTGAGTCGAAGCCAAATACAAATAGAAAAAGCACCTGGAAATTGCCTGTAGTTGTAGTAGCCCAGTATCAGAGCTCAGTGTACCATAATACAGCAGCGGAACCTTCACATCTGGTTTACTCGCTCTGGATGCTAACTGCTATACTTTGTGCTAGCAGAGGATGCGATTGCCACCTGTTACATAGGTCATTTCAGTTGGTTTCCCAACACTGAGAGATGTGTTGAAAATTTACAAATGAGGACACTGAAATACAGGATCCCTTAGTTGATCTGGCCAAGGTTATACCAAAACTTGGCAGTAAAGACAAGTCTAAATCTTGAGTTCTTCTGCTTCTCCACACTGATCTGCTTCTCATTAAGTGAAGGCAGAGGATGCAAACCTTACATAAGTTTGTTTTGTACAGTTTTTCAGCTCATCTATACCTGACGAGGCAGCTGTCTCACAAATGTGTTTTGTGAGCCACAGGCCCATCAGTAATAGGCTTTGTGGGTGAGTAAAAAAAACCAGCTCAAAGTTAGTGCTCTTCCAATTTGGGGTCAGAAGTTATCTATGTATTTTCTTACATGAAAAATGTACTTATAATTATATTATAAACAGCCAACTCAAAAGCTGGCATTCTTCAGGGCTACTTCTATTCCCACAGTCTCGATATAGAGTTTACAAATCTGTTGCTATAATTTCATGCATTCCCCCAACAGATACCTACTTTTCTGAGTCTTATTCCTCCTGATTGTAAGAAATAAATGCAGAAACAGAGCATTTGCCAAATGGATGAAAGAAAAAAATACAATGGAATAGTCATGGGAATAGTTGAGTTTACACACTGGTGATTCTCAAACTAGAAGATTCGTGTTCCTAGGGAGCCCCCAGAATCACCTGGTATACTAGATTATGCCCAAAAAAATGGCTGTGATCCCCTCACATCCCCCCTGACCTTTCACAAATGTGACTGTATACTCTTCTCATCGAAAGGTGGTGTCTCTTTCCCTTCCTCCCGGGCTGGCCTGTGACTTACTTTAACTTCTGTGCTTTTTTGAGTTTTGGACGTAAGTCTTCACAGAACTTACAACTTCTGCTTTGACCTTCTTGGAAGTGGTGCACCATGTAAAGGAACAGGGGCTAGATGACTGACTGATGAATGGCCATGAGAATTTTCTCAGCCTTCTAGACATCCTCTCCAAGGCCCGAGACATATCAGTGTGGGTGAGGCCATCTTGGACCTTCCCACCCACCTCCAATGCCAGTTGAGTGCAATGACCTGAGCAGGCCCAGGGAAGACTAGTAGAACCACTATGTCAACCCACACAATCATAAGAAATCAAATCATTGTTTTTGGTTTTTGTTTTTTTAAACTACTCAGTTGTGGGGTGCCTGGGTGGCACAGTCAGTTAAACATCCGACTTGATTTTGGCTCAGGTCATGATCTCAGGGTCCTGGGGCTCTGCACTCAGTGTGGAGTCTGCCTGAGATTCTCTTGTCTTTCTGCCCCTCCCCCCTACATTCTCTCTCTGTAAAATAAATAAATAAAATCTTAAAAAAAAAAAACAAACTACTCAGTTGTGGGGTCAGTTTGTTATACAGAAATAGAACCCTGAGAAACTTGAGAATTTTTCTGAAATACCCATACATCCCTAACTCCTTCTCTTGGACTTGATTCACTACCTACCTTCCTAAGAACTTAAGACTTATCATGTAAGAATCAATAACATGACATTTCTTGTCCTCCAGTAGTTCCAAGTGAAGATAATTAGTCATAGTACAAACCAGCTTGTGGTAAGTGCCATAATTTAGGAACATAAGAATTTTATACTTTATCAGAAGTGCACCTCACCCCGATTGTCAAAATAAAAATTAAGAATGTCTGTTCTAAAGCATCATTAAAAGTGATTCTCATTCAACAACAAAAAAGCAAACAATCTGATTTCTAAAATAATAAGTATTGGTGAGGACATGTAGAAAAAAGAACTCTTGTGCACTGTTGGTGGGAATGCAAGCTGGAAAACAGTATGGGTATTCCTCAGAAAATTAAAAATAGAACTACCATATGATCCAGTAATTCCACTACTGGGTATTGACCCAAATAAAACAAAAACACTAATTTGAAAAGGTATATGCACACCTGTATTTTATTGCAGCATTATTTACAATAGCCAAGATATGGAAGCAACCCAAGTGTTCATCAATAGAGGAATGGATAAAGAAGATGAATGAGATCTTGCTGTTTACAACAATACAGATGGACCTACTGGGTGTTATGTTAAATGAAATATGTCAGAGAGAAAAAGGCAATTAACATATGACTTCACCTACATGTAGAATCCAAAAAGCAAACCAAACAGACAAACAAAAACACACACAATAAACAGATTCTTAAATACAGAAAATAAACCGGTGGTTGCTAGAGGAGAGGTGTGTAGGGGGATAGGTGAAATAGATAAACGGGATTAAGAGGTACAAACTTCTAGTTTTAAAATAAAGCATGGAGATGAAAAGTACAGCATAGGGAATATAATCAATAATATTGTAAATAACATTGTTGGTGAACAGATGGTAACTACACTTACCAAAAAAAAAAAAAAAGGACAATGGACTTGAATAGACATTTCTCCAAAGAAGATATACTAATGTCCAACAAGCACAAGAAAAGATGCTTATTAGGGAAATGCAAATCAAAACCATGGTTTTCACCCATTATTATGGTTATTATCCAAAAAACAGAAAATAACGTGTTTACAAGGATGTGAAAAAATTGGAACACTTGTGCACTGCTGGTGGGAGTGCAAAATGATATAGTCACTGTGGAAATCAGTATGGTGGTTCCTCAAAAAATTAAAGGATTACCATATGATCCAGCAATTTCACTCCTAGGTATATAACCAAAAGAATTGAAAGCAGGGGTTCCTGGGTTGCTCAGTTGGTTAAGCGTCTGCCTTCAGCTCAAGTCATGATCCCAGGTCCTGGGATTGAGCCCCACATCGGGCTCCTGGCTCAGTGGGGAGTCTGCTTCTCCCTCTGCCTGCCACTCGCCTGCTTGTGCTCTTTCTCTGTCAAATAAATAAATAAAATCTTAAAAAAAAAAAAAAAGAATTGAAAGCAGGGACGCAAATGAATTTTGTATACCCATGTTCACAGCAGCATATTCATAATAGCCAAAAGGTGGAAACAATCCAAATGTCCAATAACAGATGAATGGTTGTGGTATATACATGCAATGGAATATTATTCAGCCTTAAAAAGGAAGTAAATTTTGATACATTATATGACATGGGTGAATCTTGAAGACATTGTGCTATGTAAAATGTTGAGAATCACTACATTATAATTCTGGAACTATCATCAGTTAAAATATGGAGAGGGTGGAGAGGATCACTGTAATTACAAAATCATATTTACATTCTTAAAGATCTTTTCAAGTTACTAATGTAATCATTTGATTGAAGCTATATTCAGATGCTGCTGAAAACTAAAGCATACGCATTCATTTATTCATTCTGCAGCAACTAGGGTTGGGTATAATTTTAGGAATAAAGCCTTACATAAATTGGTCCTGTCACACCACCTTTTATATTATATGTAATTAATGTTACCCTCTCACTCCTTCCTCACATTCTGTTCCCAGTTCTGAATTGGCTTCTGCCTCCCATGAGGTTTGTCCGAACTTAATCCAACAGAACTGCCTAAATATATTAGACTCTGGGAAAAGAGGGGTTGATATCATTTCTACTCCTGAGCCATCCACTTGGCCCTTGTTTTTCCTCATCAAGATCTTACCCCTATCACTCTCCAATCTGATCCATAGTTTATCACTTTGCTGGTGACCTCTAGAGTGCTTGCCTACCAATCCCCCTCAAAGGCATGCACAGTCTCTCTGCAAGCAACCATGGTGAGCTGAACCAGGTCCAAGCCATGTTTCCCAATATTTTCATGTCCCTCATCACTCCCCCACACACACCATGTAGGGTTGAACAGGCATATCATAAATTACTGAGAATCTGGGGAGCTAAATGAAGTAACGTTGCAGCACTCAAAACAACCAGAAAGAGGATGGTAGACATTCCTAGTCTCAAAAAGCCTTCAATGATATGGAGCAATTAGAACTCTAGTAGGAATGCAAAATAATACAGCTACTTTAGAAAACCATTTGGTAGCTTCTTATAAAGTTAAACAAATGTTTACAATGAAATCCCAAAACCCACTCTTACATATTTATCCGAGAGAAACGAAAGCTTATCTTCAAGTAAAAACCTATTCACAACTATTTATAATTGCCCAAAACTCAAGTATCCTTCACTAATAAATGGATAAACAAACTATAGTATATCCCTAGTGTGGAACACTACTCAGCAATTAAAAGGAGCAAACTGTTGATACATACAATAACATGGATAAATCTCAAATGCATTATGCTAGGCAAAAGAGGCCACGCTAAAAACTCTGCATGTTCTAATTCCGTTTACATGATATTTTGAAAAAGGCAAACTCTAGGGACAGATCGATGGTTTTCAGAGACTGGGGATGGAGGAGAAGTAGACTACAGGGGGATACTAGGAAATGTTGGGGTGGGGTGATAGAATTGATTACATGACTCTTGCATTTACAGAATTCTTATAACTGTGCACTAAAATGAGTGAATTTTATCTTATATAAATTATACCCGAAACTTTGACTAAAAAAAAAAACCTCTCCAAACATGGTAGGGGCAATAGGCTTTATGTCCCCAATGCTTATCACCATGACTAAAATACAGTCGGTGTTCAAATAATATAAGCAGCCTCCTGGCATTACACCAGGATTTCTCACTGGTCACCCAGCTCAGCTGGTTCCAGCTGACTGTCATGTCCCCTCTCTTCCTCTCTCTGCCTTCTCTTCCTCTTGCATTCTTTTCTTCCTCCCTACTTCCTCCAGTTCCTATTTGTTCCTTATGTTGAACTCTTTACCTATTTAAGATTTAATTATTAGCCCCATTACCTTTAACAGTGCCTAACATAGAGCAAAAGGTCAAGAAATATTTTTGAGAAAGTGAGGGAGGAAAGAAGGGAGAGAAGAGAGAGGAAGATAAAAAGGAGGAAAGGAAGGAAGGAAGAGAAGGAAAGGAAGTCTTCCAACTTTTGCCCTCATAACCTTAGTTTCTACCTCCAATAAGCTTATGGAGGATTTTTTTTCCCCTCCAAACAAATTTCCCTTCCAAAAAAGAACACTTATGCAACGGTTAAAATAATGTTTCCACCCTTACACACACACACACACACACACACACACACACACCACACACACACACATTTGCATCTTTACCGTAAATATGTATGTTTGTGCATATAATTTTGTTATATACTCATTAAAGAGCCTATATCAGGGACCAAAAGTAATAAATTTTGACCTTCAAAAGTTAGAAAGATAGGATATAGGATCTTGAAAGGCAGTAGTAGAATGGCCAACAAATCATCTCATCAATATATGAACAAAAGGGAACACTTTTGTTTTCTAGAAGTACTAAATAAGATAAATAGACTAAGATAATAATTTTGTCAGAGGAATAATAGAATATTATTCTATTGTGGTAAAATAATAAAGAAGTAGTTCTGGTAAACTGCCTCAATTTCCCCAAAGCAAATGGGGTCATATGAGGGGATTAGTTCTGAGAAGGCTCAGACAGAAACACATAGAAAATCTTAATTTCATGAGAATGCTTTTCTAACATATCCCATCACACACCATGACCAGGAAGCATCCTGACAGAACTGAAAAGGGCAGGCCTATGCCATACAGATAATGGGTAATACAATGTACTCTAATGGTTTGATATCAGTCTATTTGTAATCACAACGGAGAAATGAGAGCTAGGTAGAAATGAAGAATGAATAAAAAACCAATCTCTGTCTTTCAAGCTCAAAGTTTAGGAGGAATTACACACCAATAAATGGTGACTGTCCAATATAATACTTGGGGTAATAGTGACATGTATGGAGAACCATGAGAATACAAGAAAGGGGGATGATCCAGGCAATCAAAGAAGACCTAAGAGATAACTGGGTTTTTGTGTTTTTTTGTTTGTTTGTTTGTTTGTTTTGTTTATCTTGTGTCTGATGATAACTTTTAAAATTTACTCTCTTATCAACTTTCAAATATGCAAAACAGTATTATTAAGCCTTTTATTTTTAACAATCATGTTAAGCCATCAAGGAAATGTAACTGAGAGCCACGAGATACCACTTCACACCCACTAGGATGGCTAGAATAAAAAGGACAGATAATTACAAGTGTTGATGAGGATGTGGAGAAATTGAAACCCTCATATGCTGCTGGTGGGAATTTAAAATTGTAAATGCTTTTGAAACAGTTTGGCAGTTCTTCAAAAAATTAAACATGGAGTTACCATAAGACCCAGCAATTCCACTTATAGGTATATACCAAAGAGAAATGAAAATATTTGCCCACACAAAAACTTGTACACAAATGTTAATAAAAGCCAAAAAATGAAAGCCACCCAAATGTTCATCAACTGATGAATGCATAAATAAAATATGATATGTCCATGCAATGGAATATTATTTGGCAATAAAATGAAGTATTGATAGAATATGGATGAACCTTGAAAACATTATGCAAAATGAAAGAAGCCAGGAGCTAGAGGAAGGGAGGAATGGAGAACTTCTAATGGACATTTCTTTTGTAGTGATAAAAATATTCTAAAATTGATTAAGAATATAAATTAAAAAAACATTGAACTGAATAGCTTAATGGGTGGATTTTGTGTTTTGTGAATTATATCTCAATAAAGCTACAAAAATTTCTGAAGAAAATAAGACAAAGGCAATGTTTCTTAATCCTTGGGATGGGGGCTGGGTACAGGGGAGAGCAGGGTATTAGTTTCAGTTCTTAAGAGGAAAACCTAGGAGGGAAATTCGAGGATAGAGAAGAGCATTGTCCAAGGCATGGAGGCATTAAAGAGCATATTGTACTGAGGGATTCATGAGAAATCCAGTATGGTTCTAGACGATCATGCAGAGTGTGGAGTGATAAGAGCTGAGACTGGGAAGGGCTTTGTATATTTGATAAATGAATTCCAAATTTGTCTTGAAGGTAACTGAAATGAAATGTTTGTAAGCAAGAGAGTGAGTCCTGTTTTAGGAATAATTTTTCTGGCACGTGAAGTGAATTGTTGAGGCAGTGACTGGAGGCAGAGAGACCAGTGGAGGGTAGCTATAATAACCTACATGACAACTGTCAATGACCTGCCACACTGTGGTAGTAGTTGAGATGAACAAGGGGAAAAGTATGTGAAAGTTAGTTATGAAAAAGTCTAATAGACTTGAAAAGTCACTTATGATGCTGATATTTCTAGGTTGAAAGACTAGACCGATGCTGATATTAGTTTGAACCCTTATAGTAAAAACCAGTAAAGACCAAATTTGGGGTGTAGTGTCCATGAAAATGCAGCAGTGAGATCTCCCCCTGCAGGGAGAGTAGTGACTGAGAACTCCAGAGGCTCTGAATCCCCCACTGTGTTAGCACCAAAGCCATCTTTCCTCAGGCTCAGTCAATTACTGATGTGGTAAGAATACTAAGGCAGGTCCCTTCCTGCAAAATGTGAGACTCCCCTGATAGGTAAAATTGACTCAAGAATATCTTGCGGCAACTTTCTTAGAACTATGTGGTGATTTGAGGTTCAGCCAGTGCAATCCTTTTTCCTTTCGTCTTTCCTTCACAGAGGCCAGACCTGCATTGGTCTGACAGGTCTTTCAGCCTCTTCCAGCTCCTTCCAAGTTTCCCCTTACAGGTTCCTAATGACTGAATGTGTCCCCCCCTCCAAATTCACATGCTGAAATCTGAACCCCCAGTGTGATGGTGTTAGGAGGTAGGGCCTTTAGAGGGTCATTAGATCAGAAGGTGGAGCCCTCATGTATGAAAACCCCCCAGAGACCTCCCTCACTCCTTCTTCTATGTGACAATACAATGAAAAAATGGCCATCTGCAATCCAGAAGAGGCCTCTTACCAGAATCTAACCTGCTGTACCCTGATCTTGGACTTCCAGCCTCCAGAACTATAAGAAATAAATCTCTGTTGTTCATAAATCACCCCATCTATGGTATTCTGTTATGGCAACCCACACTAAGAAAGAAATCAGTACTGAGAAGTAGGGGTGCTGCTATAACAAATACCCAAAAATGTGGAAGTGGCTTTGGAACTGGGTAACGGGTAGAGTCTGGAAGACCTTTGAGGTGCATAATTGAAAAAGCCTTCATTGCCATGAATAGCCTGTTAAGGGTGACTGTAGTGACAGCTTCCAAAGAGAAGAGAAGAGCTGTACAGAAAGTCTCCATCTTCTGAGGTAGTATCTAACTAATCATGAGCAGAAGGTTGGCAGAAATGTGGACAGTAAAGGCCATTTTATGAGGTCTCAGACAGAAATGAGGAACATGTTATTGAACAATGGATAAAAGGTAATCCTTGCAATAAAGTGGTAAAGACCTTGGCTGAATTGTGTTCATGTTCTAGTGTTTTGGAGAAGGTAGAATTTGTGAGCAATGAAATTGGATATTTAGCTGAAGCAATTTCTAAGCAAAGTGTTGAAGGTGCAGCTTGGCTCCCCCTGACTGCTTATAGTAAAATGTGAGAAAGGAGAAATGACTTAAAAATGGAATTGATAAGCAAAAAAGGAACTAAAACTTAAAGATTTGGAAAATTCTGAGCCTATGGCTATTGCAAAAAAAAAAAAAAAAAATGAGATAGCCTGGCAGAAAGAGAACACTAAGGGTATGGCCAAGTGACCACTTAATAAAGAGATTAGTCTAAGTGTGAACCATGGACCTAGTCAGCTATCTCAACAGAAGCCAAGTGCTATTCTCCAAATAGAAGAATGATCCCAAAGGCAATTCAAAGAGCATCAGAGTTGCCACAGCCACAGGCCCAGAGGCAAGGGTAGGGGTGAAAGGTGGAGGGATGGGGGGGGTCAGGGGCGCGAAGTAATTTCAAAGTCAAAAGACCAGTGCTTATGGGACCTCAATGCACATGAGCTGCCCAATGCTGCCTTACATCACAGCTTCCATTCCCTGCAGTCCCATGGCCCTCCTTAGCCACCCCAGGCACAGCTCTGGAGGCCCTGGTGCATCACAGGCTACATTGGCTGCCCCTAGAGAGGCAGGCAGCACACTTTGGCAGCCTCCATGTGAGCTTGGGGTGCAGGGCTGACTCCACCTGGATCTCAAGGGACAAGGCTTTCCAGAAGAGCCTCTGGCTCAGGACCCCAACCCAGGAGGGCCCTGAGGCCCAGGCAGAGAGCTGCTGCAGGGCCATCCCACTGAGCCATGGAAGTGACATCGCCTTCTCAATGGGCCTGAAGGGTAGAGCAATCCTTCAGTCAAAGAGGATTATTTACAAGCCTTCAGATTTCATAGAGTTTGCATGTAATTTGGACTTACTTGGGATCTGTTAACTCCTTTCTTCTTTCCTATTTCTCCCTTTTGGAATGGAAATGTCTAATCTGTGCCTACTCCACCATTATATCTTGGAAGCACATAATTTGTTTGGTTTCACAGGTTCACAGCTGGAGAAGAGTTTGCCTCAGGATGAGTTGTACTTTGAATCTCACCCATATCTGATCTAGATGGTATTTAGATGAGACTTCGAACTTTATACTCTTGAGTTGATGCTGCACTGTGTTAAGACTTCTGGGGCTGTTGAGATGGAATGAATGTATTTTGCATACAAGATGGAAATGAACTGGAGGGAGGGCAGTGGTGGGACACTATTGATTTAATGTTTGTAGCCCCTCAACAATTATATGTTGAAATCTTACCCCCCAGTATGATATATTAGGAGGTAGATTCTTTGGAAGGTGATTGGGTCATGAGGATGGAAGCTTCATAAATGGGATTAGTGCTCTTAAAAGAGAGGCCCCAGAGGTCTCCCTTGCCCCTAAGCCCTGTGAGGACACAGCAAGAAAAACTACAAACCAAAAAGCAGGTTCTCACCAGACATGGAATCTGTGGCACCTTGATCTAAGACTTGCCAGCCCCAGAACTTTCAGAATTACATTTCTGTTATTTATAAGCCACCTCGTCTATGGTACTCTGTCATAGCGCCCCAAATGGACTAAAACACAGGTGTTTCTCCAATTAATTTCTTGCAGTCTAAGCTCTCATCTTGGTATCTGCTTCTCTGAGAAGCCAAAATAATAAATGGTAGAATTTATTTATAAATGGTAGAAAGAGGTAAAAATAATGCTCTTTATTCCTTTAGCTTATTTTCATTGAAATTCAACATTTATTCAACAATGTATGTTTTGAGCACCTATACATACAAAGATCCATAGAATAACTGAAAGAATACTATAAAGAATTTCTTGGTTACAGTTGTTTTCCAAGGTTCTGTGGTTTTGTATTATGTATTACTGACTTGGCCTTGGTTCAGTACACTTTTTATATTGTAGAGGAATATTTGTTATTATATAAAAAAAACACTGTACAATACTAAGAGAAAGATAACAAAGTTAAAGCTTTAAGGTTGCCCCGAATATTTTAAATGCATTTTTGTACAAAGAGAGAAGACCAAAAGAAAATAAAAACAACAAAGAAGAATGTCGATTTCTGAGTGGTAGAATTTTGAGTTATTTTCTATGTTTACTCTCTTCATTATATTTTTCTAAATTATCCAGAATTTATGCAATAAACATTTTGGTAATGAGCAAGATATCTATTTTTTGAAGTTACCTAGAGAAAGAACTAAACTCTTGGAGGCACATAAGAAAAGATTATTTTCTAGTTTCAGAGACCTTGGCTAGATTCTTTTAGTGTGTTGCCATGGGAATGAAAATAAAAATAAGAATTGCTATAATTTTTTAAAAATCTAGAAAGATCCATATATAGTGTTGAATCTCCTAGATTATCTGAATCATCCCTCTGCAGTTCTACGTGAATGTTTTCATAAGTCTTGTTATTAAAACCAGGTTTGATAACTTACCCCTACCAATTGTGCTATGAACTACAAGAAACCACCCTTTTAAACACAAGAATAAATACACTCCCAATGCTCATTAACGCTGAAGGGATATTTAAATTCAACTCAATTCCATTGAATACTTCAATTCAATTCAAAAGAGAAAGTTTAGGGGCAGTGATATCTGCACACCAGGTGTATTTCAGTTCCCTTTCTACCACACCCCCACTTTTTTTTTTCTTTTTGATCTTTTTCATAAGAATTCGTCCCTTCACCCTGGCTCCTTTTTTGCCCACAGCAAGAAAGTAAGATGTGGCACAAGCCTGCACCTAAAAGATAAAAAGTAAAGGACATTACACTTTTATCCTTGGGAGATTTCATTTTGCTTGCTTCATTATGTCCACAGCAAGCTAGTCTTTCAACATTTGTGCCATTTGATTTCTCAACCAGAATCCAGTCAAGAATAAAATATAAATGCTTTATAACTCTTGCCAACACCCTGAACAACCATTCAAATGGAACTCCAGTTTAAAAGATCCACTAGCTACAGAAAAATGAAGGTTACCGTTCAAGAACTTTGGAGCAAAAAAGCTATTAAAGTGTGAGAAATAATAGCATTATTAGAAATATGAAATCATTTTCCTCTCTTTGAGAAGACTAATTTAATTGTGTAAAAGACTATATTCTGTTTAAAGTACAGATCTCTGGGCCAAAATCTCCAGCTTTAACCACTTGCTAGACTTTGAGCCAAGATCAGTGGGTCCAGGTAGTTCTTGGTGAATGTGAGAGCCATTTGACTTTGTGATTGTGCCAAGGAGGGAAATACATTTGAAAAATATTGAGTCTAGGGTACCTGGGTGGCTCAGTTGGTTGGGCGACTGCCTTTGGCTCAGGTCATGGTCCCGGAGTCCTGGGATCGAGTCCCACATCGGGCTCTCGGCTCAGCGGGGAGCCTGCTTCTCTCTCTGACCCTCTCCCCTCTCATGCTGTTTCTCACTCTCTCTCTCTCTCTCAAATAAATAAATAAAATCTTAAAAAAAAAAAAAAAGAAAAATATTGAGTCTATTCTGGAGGAACCAGAGTAATATTTTTCACATTGTTAGAAATTTAACTATCGTTCTCACTCTCAAATTAACATCATTTTTAAAAAGTAAATGTTTCAGTTACACAAAACCAACAGGACTTGAAATGTAAGCAATCTCATTTCACAATACATAGCAAAAGCAACAGCAAAAATAAAGCAGGTCATTATTATAAGGCTCTACCTTAATCATTCACAAGTAATATGATACTGGACTGAGAATTAAAGAAAGTCAAATTCTAATGTCAGACACACCTTCTACTAGTTGTGCTAATTAAAGCAAACAAACTGAACTTTCTTATCTCTTCATCTACAAAATGGGTTTAGTAATACCTACCAATTTCAAGGAATTATTCGAGATTTTAATAAGAAAATGGCATAAAAGTGCTTTGAACATCATGAATCATTACTCAAAATAAAGATGATTATTATTTCCAGCTACAGTAAATTATTAATATACAGCAAATAGGAAAGGTGGTAATGTGAATCCACACTCCATTAGCAATGTCAAATAGATGGTAAGGGACTTAGGACAGAAAGAATTAGAATGCTCTCTCTCTTTCTCTCTCTCTCTCTCTCACACACACACACACACACACACACACACCATCCCTAATCAATCAAAGTCAGCTATAAACACTGGGTGATAAAAGAAAGAGTAATATTTTAGAGCAAATTAAAGATATTCTTTAACTCATTAAAGAAAAAATTCTTAGTATTTAATATTTCAGTAGATAAAATATTTCTTTCTTCTTATATATATACATGAGAAAAATAATAAAATTAGAACTCTACTTCATACCATTCACCAAAACAAAATCTACATGACAAAAAGAATGAATTTTTTCCATTTAAACCAACCAGAAAAAAATAGATGACTAATCTCTTATATGAAAATGAAAACTTTCTGAGCACAAAAGCAAAGGTAAAAATCATAAAAGAAATCATTGATAGAATTTAATGAAATTAAAACTTTATGTATATCAAAACAATAAAATCAAATCAACAATTAAAAGACAGATGACAAACTGAGGGTAAATACCTATAACATATTAACAAAGGATTAGCATTCAGGTTTTTTTTAGGATCAGTATTCTTTTTTTTTTTAAGTTTTTTTTTTTTTTTAAAGATTCTATTTATTTATTTGACAGAGAGAGACACAGCAAGAGAAGGAACACAAGCAGGGGGAGTGGGAGAGGGAGAAGCAGGCCTCCCACCGAGCAGGGAGCCCGATGAGGCGCTGGATCCCAGGACCCTGGCACCATGACTTGAGCCAAAGGCAGATGCTTAATGACTGAGCCACCCAGGCGCCCTAGAATCAGTATTCTTTTTTTGTTTTTTAATTTTTTTATTGTTATGTTAATCCCCATACATTACATCATTAATTTTAGATATAGTGTTCCATGATTCATTGTTTGTGCATAACACCCAGTGCTCCATGCAGAACGTGCCCTCCTCAATACCCATCACCAGGCTAACCCATCCTCCCAACCCCCTCCCCTAGAATCAGTATTCTTAACACACAAATAACTCAAAATCAATTAATATAAAGTAGACATTACAATCAAACATTTGGTGACAGTTTACAAAAGAATATAGTCAATAAAATATATCTTTAAAATGTTCATTTTCACCATAATGAAAATGGTAAATTAAAATAAAGCATAATCATTTTTCCCCTCTCAACTTGGTAAAGGTTTCAGGAAGCCCAGCACAACCATAAATGGCTGATGGGAATTTAAGTTGTTACAGCGTCTGCAAAAGGTCATTTGGCCATATAAATTATCTCACTTGTTTAAGATATATTTGCTGAGTGCTAATACAGGTCAGATACTCTGCTACAGACTGGGAGACAACAAGTCATGCAAAATCCCATCAAAAAGCTCACAATCTGGTGGGGGAAATAAGCATTAAATTGTTTGACAAATAGCTGTAGTAATGTATCACTGGTAAGAGATAAGACTGAAAGAAGGAAATGGGCTTGAGGTGTATTTTGGATATAGAATTCGTAGACCTTGATGTGAGGTATTTGCTGTCAAGAACAAGTCTCTAGCATGAGCAAGTGACCAATGAGTCTTCTGGGTAGGCAGGGGGCAAACCTCAGAGATGGAACAGGCTGGGAAAGGGAGGAAGAGATCGGGTCTGAAGATGTTAGGTGCACCATGCCTGTGAGACATTGAAAGCGAAGATGTGAAAAAAAACAGGTCAGGAAAAAGACCTGTATGGAAATAGAAATTAGTGAATTGTCAACATACAGCTTATATTTAAAGCCAAGGGAGTAGATATTAGGCTAAGAAAGAAAAAAAAAATAGACGGAGAAAAGGATGTTGCTGGTGAAATTGCTGAATTATGGAAGAAAAAAAGATATTGTGGGTGCAACACTTCTGAGAAGTCAGAAAAATACAAGAATAAAAGTGTCCTTGGGATTTTGCAACCTGGAGGTCATTGGTGTTTTAGTGAAACAGTTTCAATTACTCTACTTCTAGGAATTTATTAAAAGGAAATAATTAAAGGAGCACAGAAAGCAGGAAGTAAAAAGATGTCACAGAATCATTTATAATAGGAAACTATTGGAAATGATGTAAATGAGTGAAAATAAGTACTTAATTAAATTATGTTCCTTCTATAAATAGAATACTATTTAACTATTCAAAATGTTTTTGAAGAATGTGAAAGTATACGGGAAATTTTCATGATAAAATGTTAATTTTTAAAAATCAGAATACAAAAATACGTAGCATGATTTCAAATTTTGTAAAAATGCAAAAGTAGAATAACACATAAAATATATTTGAAGGAGGGGCACCTGGGTGGCTCAGTTGGTTAAGTCTCTGCCTTTGCCTCAGGTCATGATAACAAGATCCTGTGATTGAGCCCGGAACTGGGCTTCCTGCTCAGAAGGGACCCTGCTTCTCCCTCTCCTCTGCCTGTCGCTCTCCCTGCTTATGCTCTCTCTCTCTCTGTAAAATAAATAAATAAAAATCTTAATATATACTTTAAGAATATATATATATTTGAAGAAAGTATACCAGATTCATCTCTGTGTGAAGTTATGGATGATTTCTATTTTCCTATGTTTTTTTAATTTTTCTCAATATTTCTACTGTGACTATGTGTTTCTTTAATAGAGAAGAAACTAGAAGTTATATACATATTTTAATAAGATGCTGCCCATGTTCCTCTGAATTTCTTAGAGTTTTTAGTGACATTAAAGCCAATTTTCACAATTTATACATAAGTTTCAAATGATGTGTCTGAGCAATCCAAACAGGTTTTTTTATAACAAATGTGAAAAATATGGGTCCAGAATTTTTTCACATGTGTAAAAAATCCAGAAATAGCAAAATTAAAGCCACCAAGTCAATAAATAGTATTTAGTAAGAGTTTATTGCACATATAAGAATAGTTCCTGAGCTGCGAGTTTTCAAATTCAAAGACTGATATGAAACTCAAAGACATGAAGTTACAGGATGCCTTATACAGTGAAAATGAAGAAGCTATTAGCCCTTTACAATGATCGGTTATTACAACTGGAGTTCTTAGAAGGCAGAGGATTGGTTAAATGTGATCATCTTATACTATTTTTAGAAAGATGACTTAAGTTCCTTTTATGATTGTCAATGGCATTTACAAGTTAAGTTTATCTTAATTTCATGAAATAAGCTTGTTAGTTTTGCTTATGTGGCTTAAATGGTTTTGTCTGCTTGAGGGAATTCTCAAGTCTGGTCTCCATTTTGTATTTAACTTTAACACATCAAATAAACTTATGTTATAGGAAAGAGATGGGAGAGAATGAATGACCCAAGGGACAGTCAAGGAGAAATTCTAATGTTAAATAACAAAAATTCAACTGAGTAAATTTAGAGATCAAATTGACTTTATTCAACAATTCATGAATCAGGCAATATCCTATCTAGCAATATAAAGGAACTCTACCAAGCTGTGGAAAAGGAAAGTTTTTTAAAGGTGGAAAGGGTGTAGAAAAAGGAAATTATTGGCAAAGAACAAATTGTTTCAGACCAAGTCCCCTTTCTAAGGGAATGGAAGGGGTCTACGGAATAGATTATCCTACTAGTACTGACCAGGTAATTCCATGTTGACTGATTTAAGGTTATATTCCTTGGGGTTTGAAACTGCAATTAGATTAGGTATTAAGTCTTGGTTTATTGACATAGGGTTTAGCACAAGTGACTCTATTTTGGGGCCTGCCATCTCTCCTTTTAACACTAGAAAAGAAATGATCTTTTAGGTTTCTTACAAGTACCAAACCCTAAGCTCAGGAAGGCCAGTCCCTTGCCCGTCTGTGAATGCCTTGGGAGGAGTTGCAGAGACATGGAGTGAATGAGCAAGCCTCACGTCTCAAGTCAGGACACCTGCATTTCTATTTCTTTAGCTAATTTAGCTACTGAAACTGCTAACTGGTTGAAAAACCAGAAACTCCCTACCAAGAGTTAAATTTCTATATCTCTCTTTCTAATGTGGTATAAATTAAACTAGTAAACAACCACAGAAAGAAAAGGACAATAATTGATCTAGGCTCCTGGCTTCAAAACTCAATGTTCAAATCCATTGCCTATCAAAATGACACTTTGGGGAGGAGGCTTAGACATTTAAATAATACCTTCTAGCTAAAAAAATAAAAAGCAATAGAGTACGTTTTGAATGGGTCATTGAGTTTCGGGCCTGAAGCAAGTCACTCTGCTTTTCAAAAAAAAAATCAGTTTTCCACAATGTTAACATGCTTTCAAAATCAGAATTGGAAGTTTGTATTAAAAGACAATACCTGGAGTCAAGAATCTCATATAGTTTTGAGGGTTGCAGAAAGGGAGGTGGGTGGGGGGATGGGGTAACTGCGTGATGGGCATTAAGGAGGGCACGTGATGTAATGAGCACTGAGTGTTATATGCAACTAATGAATCATTGAACATTATACCAAAAAAATTTTTAAAAAATACCTAACTGCAAAAAAAAAACAACTGTATAGTAAAACAATTATAGAAAATGGACAAAAATTTTCGTTACACCATCCCCATAACACATACACACACACACACACACCTGTCAAAGATAGGTGCCTGCCTCTTCATTCCTGGATTGAAGAAACATTGACAACCTGGTGGCAAAAGTTACTGCCAGTATACAAAGACAAATCTGAGATAAGAAAATTCAATATTTTGTTTCTGAGATTAAGAAGGATTTACAAACACCATACTTTCTTAGTACCTTCATATGTACTTTTCTCTTCCACGCAATCATATGCCCTCAAAAGTTCTCCAGCACTACTTACTAAGATAGAAATCCCTTGGTTCTACTTCAATCTACCTTAAACTAAGGTTATCCTTTATTATCTGCTTTACTTGCTTCCAAAAAAATTCTGCATTGAAGCAAAGAACTTAAAAAAATTTTTCAGTTATAAGTTCATCTGTTTTGTAATAACTTCAATCATAAAGGCTAATAAGGAAAATCACTTTTTTAATGGAAATCATAAATTAGCACAACGAAGTTTGTAATGTGTTAGAATATCTTGCTTGATAATCTTATCGCCTTTCTTATTAAAAGTCTATCGTTTTTTAGTTATATTTACTTTCTGCCTCAATTCTTAAGAGAAATTAAATATCCACCTTTCATTTTGACAGACTTCCAACTTTTAGATTTTCCAAAGTTTTCATCAAAGTGGAGTGTCAGTAGAAGCTTTGTGAAGATAATTTACTCAGCATCTCCTTTTCCTTTTTATTACTACAGGCTCAGTTTCCAATAGGTCACTAAAATATATCTGCAAAGTATGATAATCCTTTGAATGGACAGAATTGCTTATTTTCTAAGTAATTGTTAATTTTGACCATAGTAATACAAGAACTTACCTGTGATTTTAAAAGATTTAGCCAACTTATTAAATCTAAAAGAATTTTTCTGATTATTTAAGAGCTGATCGATATCTAAAACTTTAGTTTGATATCAAAGCAGAATATTTAATTTAGTAGTTACTTTTATTTGTTCCCTAAATCTAAGAACAGGTGCATACACAGACCAACTACACCAGGATTTCCAAATGCAAATGCCAGTCAGGGTCAAGAAGGTCAAGAATATGAGAAAAGTAGAACTGCACTCCTCAGTAAGAAGACAGGACCCACTCAAAAGAGGCAGCTACCTCTCAGCATTAGCCAACTTTTGCCAGGAGGGAACATGGACCAGCTGAAATCAAACTTTGGATTCACCAAGAAAAGCTAGGAATTCAAATTTATATATATTAGCTACTAATGATTACTAAAAACTCCCAAACTCTGAAGGTTAAACCAAACAAACAAAAAATGTTTGTGGCCCATGTCCAGCCACCATTTTGCTTCTTCTGGTATAAAAATCCATACATGAAGTAACTCGCTGAAAGTTTTTCTCAAACTATGCCTGAAATTCCTATTGTACTTCCTCCTTCAGACTACAAATGATATAAAAGATATAAATGAGGGGCTCCTGGGTGGCTTAGTCGGGTAAGTGTCTGTCAGGTTATCATCTCAAGGGCCTGGGATCGAGCCCCACATCGGGCTCCCTGCTGAATGGGGAGTCTGCTTCTCCCTCTTTCTCTATCCCTCCCCCCTGCTCGTGTTCTCTCTCTCTCTCCCCCCCTTCTCTCTCTCACATAAATAAATAAAATCTTTTTTAAAAAGATATAAATGATAGTTAAATGTAATTATGCTATCTGAAAGGAAAAACATCAATAATAGTAGCTTTCATACCATCTTAGCTTATAAAATAAAAAAATATTAATCTGAAACTAACAGAAATGAAACACAGAACAGCTAGGCTTTGATGATGGAGATGAGGAAAAGAACCTGGTTAAGAAACCTGCAGCGGATTGTGGCATAAGAAAATCTAGATGTACATGAAGCAAGGGTTAGGGATTTTTTTCAGGAAAATGGGGTACCAGAGCTTAGGAGGTTTTGAGGATCTAGAGGCTCTGCATAAGTTCCAAGTAATAGGGAAGAGGCTATAAAAGCTTCATTGATTTCTAAAAGTTTCCAGAGGCCAGCTCTGCTCTCAAACAACTATTTCTATTGGCAACTTAGAGTAGTAAGCCCCAAATCAATTAATCAACTAAGTACAGTATAGGGGGAGAGTTACTCATTTTTATTTTCATAGATCATGTTAAAATTAAACATTATGCAAAGCAGTCAAACATTTAAGAATCATCTTATTAAACCACCACCAAGTCTTGGCAACCAGGACACAAGGAATCAAAGCAAAAGAGGAATTTTAATAGGACAGCAACTGGTCTTTTTTGCAAGAAGCCAATTTGTTTATAGAACTAGAAAGTTCTTGTAGGGCTCAAAAAAGGGCCAAATACTGAGATAAATCTAAATTACATATCCCAAGTACCATGAGGCCAACTCCCCCAACCCTCACTTCAATTATTTCTATTCTGTTTTTACTCTTTTGTTTCTTCTGATAAAGCACAAAATTCTCATGTTCCTTCATTATGGCACTTACCACAAGCTGGCTTGTACTGTGGTTAATTGTCTTCACTTGAACAACTGGAGGGCAGGAAAAGGTTACGTAATTATCACTAATATACCTCGCAAGGTCCCTGATAGAAAACACTAGCTCCATAAACTCTGACATGAATCAGTTTGATGGTGGCATTTCCCTAATGCTTACTGGTAGCTCTTCCTTGTCCAGCTCCTCCCCACTAAACATCTGCTCTAGCTTCTTATCTGGCTCTGCTGCCAGCCTTATCAAGAATGGTCTCACTTCTCCCATCAGAATCTGCCATGAAAAACCTGTTTACAAAGTATGCTTTTCATAATACTCCTAAGCTGACTCTGATGTTGTGTCTTGGTATTGAAAATGGTCTTTTAAAAGCTAGCTTTTCCTTCACATTTTAGAAGTCATTCCTGACACAAAATTTTCCCAATCTCCTGTAAAACCTAAAAACTATTAAAACAGTCCAATATAGTCAATAATCTTCCTAAGGTTTTATGATGATACAGGCTTGAGCTCTGTCATATTTCACCTCTAAATTTTCTAGTTTTGCAAATTCCTACCTCTTCATAACCATTATTTAACTCTCTCTTAGGACATGATTTGGTCCCTAACAGGTACTGACTCTTCTTTCTGGCAGTTCAAAGACACCTTCATCCACAGCAATAGACCAGTTTTAATTTCTTTTCTCTCTGCTAAAATAGCTGCTAAGAGAAATGACATTGCTGAAGAGTGAATCCAATTCTTCATTTGGCCAGTGAATCCACGTGCTTGAGAGGGCATCCTAAAAGCCTATCAGTGACCTCAGGAGAACACAGAAGCCCATTTTGCTTGAAAAGACCCTTGACAAAAGAAGCACACAAGACCAGTGCTTCTTAAACTTTCATGTACATCTGACTTACTTGGGGATCTGGGTAAATGCCCATTCTGACTCAGCAGATCCGGGTCTTGCATTTCTCACATGCACCCAAGTGCTTCCGTTATTGCTGGTCAGCACACACCACACTCTGAGTACCAAGAGTCTAAACAGGGTGCTTTGAACTCTTCCCCTGATGCCTTTTCCATTTTTCTTTTCTCCAAAGCACCCACCCCACACTTCAGTAACCTACCCAAGCTTCCTGCCATGAACTGCCCCACTTCAGTCCCTTATTACTCTTTATCCATCCCCTGCATGGGTCCGGTAGGGGCCTCCCCTTAGTAGGCTGCAACATTTCAAGAGAAAGCTAGTCAACTGACTCACATGAAATATTAATCGCTGTTTTTTGACATACGCTTTATTTTATAAATCTCTAATTGATCCAGAGGCAGTGAGAGAAAGATTCTACAGCTAGGATAGGTGCTTTTTCTGGAGGGCAGGAAAAGGTTTTTCTGGACTCCTTAAAGAGCAACTCACTGAAGCTACCTAAATTCACCTATGTCAGCTGATTCACTTTTGCTCTTGCATCACACTGGAAATTTCCATTATTTGGCACCTCTCAAGTTCACCTGCCTGGAGCAACTATGATTCTCCTTATTTTCTCCTAACCCCCAGGTTGAGATGCTGTGACAGCTTACTCAGGAACTGAGACTGTTAGAATGGTTGAAGAGCTTCTGAAATCCTATCAGACTTGGCAATATTACAGGGATAAATCAGACACAGAAGAATGTTCAACTTTTGGCTGAAATGAGAATGTCTTTATCTAAATTCCATTAAACCTGGCACCTCTCAGAGAGTTCTCCGACAGGAACAAAACTCAAACACGGTGTCTGCAAGCCTGCCAAGTTCCCCTTATCTGAGTAACCTTCGATTTAGGGCTGGTCTATATCATTGACTTTAGAAAATTACCTGTCATTCCATTTTTGCTTCTTGTGTAACTTAGGTTTTATTATTGTCAAGTTCAAGTATCATTTACAGCATAACATTAAAATTCCTTTATGGTCGGGCGCCTGGGTGGCTCAGTCGTTAAGCGTCTGCCTTCGGCTCAGGTCATGATCCCAGGGTCCTGGGATCGAGTCCCACGTTGGGTCCCTGCTCGGCGGGAAGCCTGCTTCTCCCTCTCCCACTCCCCCTGCTTGTGTTCCGGCTCTCACTATCTCTCTCTCTGTCAAATAAATAAATAGAATCTTGAAAAAAATTCCTTTATGGTCATTATTTTAACCTCCATAAACAGACATGTCCATGAATGAGAAGAGATTTTAAAATTGAAAAATTTTAGAGACTGCATGATTAACTGTTCCTGTACCAACACAGAAAAAAACCCCAATTTTGGATATATTTGTTCCTGAGAAATGTTCCGAAGCAGAGTTGAAGGTTGGGTTCTCCATGAACTGAATGAAAGTGTCCTCTTTCATAGGTTAACCATAGATAGAAACAAAGGACACATCAAGTCAACGGTAAGTGAACTGTATCACCAGGCAATGAAAAATAAGAGGATTACCGAATGGGAATCAGAGAAAGTAGGATATTTGTCTCAGGTTTCTTCCTAAATCCATTAGCATGATTCTGATTAAGCTCCTATATTTGCTTCTTTAATCAAAGATTATCTTAATTATCCTAACGATTTTTTTTTAACAATTATTTAGAAAAGCATTGCCTCACTTTCCCAGTGAGACAAACAAAAATAGGATCTGCTTTTACAGCATGGCCAGGATGAACTCAGCCACATGCCGTGGTCAACAGAGCATGGACAGGCACAGACCGAGCCTCCTCTCCTGAACTCCTAAAGGCAATGAAGTGTTTCCTACATTTTCCAATTTTGGAACTCCCCACTTCCTTCTCCTTGAGCACGGAAAAGTCGAGACTAAAAATGTCAGTCTAAAATGGCATACAGTGGGCAAGGGAGAGCAAAGTGAGGATCCTCCTCTACCTCGGAGTTTGTCTGAAGGCGACCGGCCTTAAAAGTTGGCATGGTCAATCTCACAAAATCCCAGTCACCTACGTGACTGAATTATCAAGAAAACTCCCAGCTAACTTCAAGGCTCTGGCTTGGAAGGACTAAGCAAGAAATCATTAGTATGGAGCACACACAGCAAGCATGTGCTGGGAAGTTATATAAATCCAACTAACTCTCTAAATCACAGATTTAGAGCTAGTATCCTGGGATGACCTCTTAGCTTCCCACCAGCAGCCTCTGTGGGTATGAAAAAAAGAGACAGTGAAGCTAACTCAAGTTAGAAGTCCATTGTGATGGATTCCTCAGTGACCTTGGAGGATGGAGAAGGCTCTGTGGTGGAGGGCCCTGGAAGCCTGCAGCTGTGGGGACTGCCTAGCAGCTGGGAAACATAATCCCAGAGTCAGGAGCTGCCTCTAACAAGCATGAGCTGCTTGCAGGTGCCCTATGTCATCCTTAATAAATGCATGTTAGGTGTCTACCATGTTCAGGGTTCCGGTCAGACAGAAAGATAAGTATAGCAAGGCCCTTTCCCTGTTATCTTCTAGTTTACTTTATCTATAAACACCACTCAACCCTTTGGCCCCCCAGGAAGCCCTCTGTGAGCATCTGTTGAAAAGGCACATAGCCCAGAACTGAGAATGGGAACATTTCAATAGATTAAAGGACAAGCGCCAACAGATCCACTTATAAATTTAAAAAAAAAAAAAAAAAAAAAAAATTGGAAGAAAGAATTGTAGACAGAAGTTGGCTTAGTGAGTTTGGAAATTAATCAAGTTACCATCAGTATTATCTGGATTTCAAAGACATGGCATTTTCAGAAATCGCCTTCTCTTAATTATAGAATGCCTGAAGTTTTCCTTTCTGAAAATCACCAATTCATGGAATAAAAGATGTCCTATATGCCGTGTATGAAAATGTATTTCTCCTCTATTCTTGAAGGAACATGAAATCTGGTCTCTTCTGTTTGGAGACACACTTACCAAAATGCAGCTTTACACATATCACCAAAACTATTATTTTATATCACTTCATCAGGAAGTATGCCTAGGGTAAAATGACAGAAATATTCTTCACTCCTCACTCAGCAAAGACTATTATATGCCTAAGGCAAGCAATTATTTGTCAGACTGAACTAGTAAAATATTTTATGACTCAGAACCAATTGTCAACAGTATAATGCAAATATTTTAGAAAGCTTGATTACATAAGACTACCTCATGAATGAGAAGTTCAAAGTATATTTATTTAATAAATATAATAAATATGTATGTTGGTCATAAAATATTAGAGGTGGATTAGGTTTTTTAAAGCATTTCCATTGCAAAACAGAAAAATATCTATTGCCGTTATAGGGTATTTTGCTGTTCAACGTCCTCTGTGTTAGAGTAGAACATCACCCAAGTATACAGAAAGCCATACCTTAGAATAGGTAAAGCCAAGGATAGGCAAACTTTTTCTGTTAGAAGCCAGATAGTAAATATTTTAGACTTCACAGGCCACAAAGTCTCTGTTGCAACTACCCACCTCTGCAATTGCCACACAAAAGCAGCCACACACAATATACAGAAGAATGAATGTGGCTGTGAGTCAATAATACTTTATTAACTAAATAAGTGATAGGCCAGATTTGACACATAGACCATAGTTTGCTAACTCCTGAGTAAAGCCAACCCCTAGTAAAAAATCAGATCCAACAATGTTGTCGAGATTTGCCTAATAATTTTAGCACTTGAAATTTATTCCAACTGCATTTTCTAATTATACTAAGCTCATATTTTCACAAATAGGTAGGGAATAAAAAAGTCTGATTAAGCATAAAATCAGGTTAACAGTTTTTCAATTAATAAATGTCCATTAAACAAGAATATATCCCATAATATTATGCTACTGGATTATATAGACAATTGCATGAAAAGCAATTAAGATTCTGCCAAAACATTATAATCATGACACATTTCAGGATCTTAAAGTAGTGCTGAAATGTAAGCATAAACAACTTTCATTATATAGCATTGTTAAAATATAATCTCAAAAAGGCAAATCATGGCTCTCAAGCAAATATAGAATGAACACATGTTAAAAGATTTTATTTAACTCATTATTTAATGAGAAAGACAGTTAAGATGCCAAAACTCATCCAAAGAGCATTTGAAAAGCTGTATGTAGGCAATTTAACAAGAAAATGTTAAAGGATAAGATTACTGGGTTAGAATTAAAACTGGTTAATGACCAACAACAGAGGTTATCTCTTCCACTGGGCAGAAATTATTTGTTTATCTACCTGACAAAAATCTGCAAGTTAAACTCTGTCCTCCAGAGTTGTAAATGGCTCAGTCAGTAGAAGCCCAGCACGGAAGAAACACCCAATAATCTCCTTTACCTATTTTGAAGTTTCACATAATTTTCCTGACAATATTGGAGATTAGCCTATATCTTCTCTGCATCTATGAAACATCTTGAAATGTGTTAAATACATTCTAAATCTTACCTTATGGTCTTACATTTTTTTCCCCATTAAGAGAATAGAATTAGGAAATAGGTGACCTTCTCTGCATCATAGCACTATGAAGACTCAAAGAATTAATGACAACAGACAGCCTTCTCCCAAGTTTCTCTGCACACCCATGTCCTTGGGCTTTACTGTTCTGAGAGTTTATTTACACAGCCAACAGTGGACAGCTGAATGGATGATGGTATATTAGCACCATGGAATAACGGCAGCTGTTGCCATCATGTTTTAGAAACATTTATTGGCATGAAAATATGTTCACGATATATTCACAGGTGAAAAAAGTAAGCTCCTAAATGGTGCATATCGGCATTTCTTTCTGGGTGTACATTTTGTCGGTTTTCTGCATTACTTTTAGTTTAAAAGTTTATAGTTTTAAAAGTTTAAGATTCTCTCCCCATTCCTTAAATGTAGGTTGTGCTTAATAACTTCCTCGCAAAAAATACAATATGGAAAGGGTGGGGGGAAGATAACTTTGCAGTGGAGAACCTTGACAAACACAACCTCAGCCAGGTGATCAAGGTCAGTATCAATAGTGATAACTCATGTTGGTGGTATGTACCCTTGTCATGATGTGATGAAATGGCAATTTATCTCTGTGGTCTTCCTCCGCAAAACCCATAGCCCCGGTCTAATCATGAGAAAAATTTCAGACTAACCCGAACTGAGGGATGTTCTACAAAATACCTGAATTATACTACTCAAAACTCTCATGGTCATCAAAAACAATAAAAGTCTGAGAAACTGTCACATCCAAGAGGAGTCTAAAGGAGACATGATGGCTAAATGTAATGTCTCCTGGAATAGACAAAAGGACATTAGGCAAAAACTAAAGAAATCTGAATAAAGTATGGGCTTTAATTAATAATAATGTATCAAAATTGGTTCATTAATCATAACAAATGTACCATACTAGGTAAGATATTAATAATAGGGAAATTAGGTGTGGGGTATATTGGAACTCTCTGTACTATCTTCACATTTTTTCCATAAACCTAAAACTGTTTTGGGGCACCTGGCTTGCTCAGTCGGTGGGGCATGCAACTATTGATCTGGGGGTTGTGAGTTTGAGTCCCACATAGGGTATAGAGATTACTTAAATAAACAAAAAAATTTAAAAAAATTTAAAACCGTCTTAAAGTTTAAAAGTTTATTAATTTTTTTAAATTTAAGAATCTCAATTTTTGCATCATTATTTTCTCACTTAAATTTCTTTAAGATTTTTCATTTATGTTTCATCTCCATAAAGTATATTTTAAGCAAGGGAGGCACATTCTGTGAATTTATGCTTCTGTATTTTCAAAGCTGCCTTCTCAAGTCTCAAAGTCTCTTTTCTCAGAAAAAGAATACTTCTATATGTGTCATACCACAATTTTTTTAACTTTGACTTAATCATTCCATTTGAGAGACTTTTCCACACAAATATGAAAACTTGTTACTTTGATATGATGAGATTTAGAAGTCTTCATAAGGCTCACATGGTTGATTTCCGATCACATAAACTATCTTCTGTAATAATATTTTACTTTTTTAATATCACCCTGATACCTAAGTTAAATCAATGCAGCTTATTGGTAAGGTGAAAAATGATGAAAATATTAAATGCAGGTTTTGCTTTATAAACATTCCAGTACAGTCTAATGTGACAGAGGAATCAAAAATAAGAGGTCGGGGTGCCTGGGTGGCTCAGTCCATTAAGCGTCTGCCTTCGGCTCAGGTCATGATCCCAGGGTCCTGGGATCGAGCCCCACTTCGGGCTCCCTGCTCAGTGGGGAGCCTGCTTCTCCCTCTCCCTCTCCCCCTGCTTGTGCTCTCTCTCTGTCAAATAAATAAATAAAATCTTAAAAAAAAAAAGTAAGAGGTCTGAGTTGATTTGTGTCTTAAACCTCACTCCATACTTACTGAGAAGTCAAATTATCTGTGTGTTAATTTATTTTAAGCATAAACAGTATGATATATGTGTAGCTTAATTTTAATCTATATCCCCACAGTGGCTTGTTAGTGGTTGGAAGACCCCCATTCAGAAATCTACATGACAGAGGAGTCCACTTCAAATGCCATTGTCAAAAATCTGTATCAGAATATCTGTTAATTAAGATTCAGTATGTCTAGAAAATAATTTTCATGGGTGAAATAAAAGATGTTCAATGGTATTTTACCTGATCATACAGATTGTACCACCTTTGAATGAAGTAGGTATGAAGAGCCAGGAAGCCCAACACTCTAAGCCTATTGCTCCCTTGGGTTCTGAGTCCGCCCCACCTCCCAGATGACCTCGTGGCCTGACCGCACCAGACCCCTGGTTGGTCATTTGTGTCCGTGTCGGAGTAAACCTTTAAAATAATAAAAGCTAACATTTGTCAACCACCTACTGTGTGTCCGGCACTGGCTGTCCTAAGCCTCATACATCTAGAAACTCATTCAGTCTCTCTAAACCCTTTAAGATATCACAAAAAAAGAAACAGAGGCACAGAGCGGTTCTATAACTTGCTGAAGGTCTCACTGCCGGTAAGTGAGGTGAACGAAAGAGCTTTCCTAACCCCAGAACTCTATTATGTCCTGTATTCTAAAAGTTAGAAACTCCAATAACAAAAATATCCTTAAAATGTTGACTGCCTCGATTATATTAGGTAACATGACCCTTCCAAGGTCACACTCTCCTCTGTTCTTCTGAAGCAACATTTGAATCCCTTTTCTTTCGAATGTTTGTTTACTGTGATGCTCCTTCTTTTTAAAATGCTTGTCTAACTCTCTTTTTCAAATGTGTATTTGACCTTTTTTACTGGGTCTCCTAAATTTGCAAAAGGAATACTTTAATTGCTTTTAAAGTGCTGTGTTGAAAACAATTGTATGGTAATCCATGGATTCTGGTCAAAATGACTGGCCCATCATTTTATCCTCTGAAGTGTCAAATACCATTCTTGGTCTTTCCACACCACACTTTGGTGTAGTCTTGGCCTGACCTGGCAGAACAGATCCTGACAAAGAAAAGATTGGCTACAGGGAAAATCTCATGAAAAAAATACTAATTCCAAAACCCTACCTTGAGCAGTTTTCACTTCAAAAGGCTTTCATCATTTCAAGCAGGAATCATACTGAGCCCGTCTTCTGTGTTGGCTTGTTCAGTCTATCCTCTGTTATCCCTTCCCACCACTTAACATATTTTCTGTAAAGATTTCATAAATCATTTTTTTTCTAGGTAGCCTATTTTCATGTGTAGACAAGACCCACTTTTCAAAAACATTTTATTTATTTGAGAGAGAGAGAGAGAGAACAAGTGGGGGGGGGATGGGCAGAGGGAAAGGGAGAGACAGAATCCCAAGCAGACTTCCGCACAGTGAGGGGCTCGATCTCATGACCCTGAGATCATGACCTGAGCCGAAATCAAGAGTCAGACGCTTAGTCGACTGAGCCACGCAATCCCCCCAACAAGATCCACTTTTTATGGGTGTATTCTGTCCAACAGTCAGAAAAGTGAAGCCCCACCCTTGCTCAGTTATTTTTAACCAAATGGACTCCTTTCTGCATAATTTGGTGTACCAGAGGTGACCCAAAGTATTCCCTTGATGACTTCTAGGACCATCATGACATGAATCACTTAAGAGAAAATAGAATTTTTTTTTCTAATAGAAAAATTTTATCCTGGCCCGATAAAGTCTGGTATCTACGGGAAGAAGAAGCATACAAAAGAAACCCAAATTTTAGTTGACTCTTCAGATGCCCAGGAGAGTCTGGAAAAGCTACTGAGTAGAGAGAGAGAAAATGCAGAGAGACAGAGACACAGAGAGACAGAGACAGAGAGAGAAGTTGGGGACAAGCCTTGTAAAAGTACCTTTTAAAGACCCCAGGAGCAAAAGTCCCATTTTCCATTCCTTAAAGGGGTACAGGTCCAGGTGCCCCGACCAGACTATGTTGGGGAACACCGAACTGTGAAACACCTAGTATTGAGGAAAGAGTATCCAACAATCTCAATAACCTTTCTACTTTGTTCCTAGATTTAATGAACCACCCACGCAGTGAGCCCCTACCAGCTTCAGATTTCCTTCTTCAGAGATGCCAGAAACGTTTCTATACACTTACTTCAACATAAGATTAAATATTCAAAACGTTATTATTGAAGTTCCTAAGCCCTGAGGAGGTCATACCTTAGAAATAATGGCCCGTGGTGACCACTCTGCTTCATAGTGAATGGAACAGAGACTGATCCCCAGGAAAAGTCTGTTTTTCAGAAACTAATTCCTTTGCTGTCCATTCTTTAACTTTTAAATAATAAGAAGTAGATCAAAATAACCATTCTTCTCAAGTAAGCCTGAATTACAAAGGACTGTGAAATAAAAAAATTATTAGTCTAGCAGGAAGCAGTGAGTAGATGTTAATATCCAAACAGGTTTAATTGTGAACAACTTTGCTTTAGGTTGTAATGTCATCTCTCTTTTATAGATACAAGAATGTGTTGTTCCTAAAAATAAATAAATAAATAATAAATAAAAACCTGCTTGGATAGTTACAAATATAAATTTATTGAATTACAAATGATGTTAAGAATTTTTTTTAAGAATCCTAAGAACTGCCTTTTTGAGAAGGAGTGCTCAAATACATTTACTATACCAAATTTTATTTTGAAATGTATATGGTTAAAAAGTATAAAATGTGTTGAATTTACATTAGAATATTTTGATTATATATAACAGTTGATTTTTTTTAAGATTTTATTTATTCATTTAACAGAGAGAGTGAGCACAAGCAGGGGGAGCGGCAGGCAGAGGGAGAGGGAGAAGCAGGCTCCCTGCTCAGCAGGGTGGGGCGGATCCCAGGATCCCGGGATTATGACCTGAGCCGAAGGCAGACGCTTAACCGACTGAGTCACCCAGGTGCCCAAACAGCTGATATTTTAATCAGAAAGACAGGATGCAACATAAAGTGAGTGCATGAAAATTAAAAAAAAAAAAAAAATTATCTTAAGCTCAGAGAGAAAAAGTTATCTTTGGTCTGGTAAAGACCAGCAACAAACCAGTAATTGATAATAGGCTGGTGCCTGAGGCTAGCCTCTGAAAGTAAATAAAAAGAGAGGAAGGAAGGGAGAAAAGATGTCAGTTTACAATCTGCAAACAGCAAAGACTTCAGCTCTAGAAAACTCGAGAAGGGGGTGACCTAATTAGCTCCCTCTTCTTTAATAAAATATTCATATTTTATCTCACTTTGATTTCTCAAACATTCATTGCAAGTTTGAGGGTGTTTTTGTTGTTGTTGTTGTTGTTGCTGCTCTTTTAAACACCCCTGTTAGGAAAAACTTATCCAATATATGAAAATAAGGCAAAAAGCTGTGTCCTTTCATTGTCATACTGGAACATTGGCTAACAAGTCAGCTGCCTAGGGGATTATACTTTTGTTTGACTTACTATTTACCACTGATTAAAGTTCAGACTCCTCGAAGTTACGTATTAACTTGTAGCAAATTGATAAGTTGCAAATGATTTTGATCTGGCAGAGATGTAAATAATTTCTACCCTGTAGAAAATACAACCCCAAAAGATTAAAGCTTTATTGTCCCATTTGGCACCTATTTAATACTCTTATTTCAGCATTCTTTTTTGAATCCTCCTCTGATCCAACTTTGGCATCCTGCTGGTTCCCTCTTTAGTGAGTTAAACATATCTTTGACTTACTTTATATTTGCATGAGAATTATATTGTTAACTATTTAAGTATTATATTTTGACATTTTAAATCTAAAATTCTAATTTTAGAAAATATTGTATAATAAAAATGAAATTATTTTGGTTTACATAAGTTTTAAGAAATACAACTTTACATTGTACTCTATAGTTACAGGTGCGATTACTGTAAGATATGAAATTGGAAATCTTGGGCATGGCATATTTGTTTCCATTTAAGAATTTGAATTTCTGCCCTATAACTAAAGAGCTAACATTTTATGTAAAACATGATATTTCTTTCATTTGAAATGAATTGTAACTGAAATGTGTTGTAGTTGTAAACCTGCACGTTCTTTACGAATACCATTCTAACGGGACCCAGATGATCTGAAAATTGTATGAATCCATAGAAAGTTTCCACTTGAATTTCTTGAGTATAAAATCTTCCACATTTTCCAGTTATTTTTTAAATCGATTGTATTTTTATTTTGATATACTCTTGATATTTTTCTAATATTGTTAGTTGGATTTTAGGAATCTGAATTCATAAATCCTAAAAGAATATCTATTTGTATTTATCTAAAGGCTTCTGAAAAATAGCTGTGCCTATTAGACCTGTTATTAAACTAAGGACACCAATAATATATATGAAGTGTTTTTAACCCATTATTTTGACCTATCGTGACCCATATATAGAAGCATATATATATCCATATTTTGTTCTTTGATAGTCACCAAGAGTTGTGACATAGGAGTTATTGCCTTGATAGTCCTGAAGCAAAATTAAAGACTGATGGTTGAGGCGCCTGGGTGGCTCAGTCAGTTGAGGGTTGAGCTTCCAGCTCTTCGTTTTGGCTCAGGTAGTGATCTTAGGTGGTGGGATAGTGCTCCCAGGCTGGCTCCAAGCTCAGCAGGGAGTCTGATTGAGACACCCACCCCCTCACTCGCGTGCTCACTCTCTCTCTCAAATAAAAAAATAAAATCTTAAAAAAAAAAAAAAATAAAGACTTTGATGGCACTAGGTTAATATGATCCTAATTGGGAGATTTGGTTTCGTATACTTTAAACTTGGTATAACAATGTAAGTAATGAGATGTTGGGCTTTTAAGGGGATGCTATAGATTATAAAATAAAAATGAATGTGTAGCTCAGAAAAAGAAGCAAAATAAATTTAAAAACTTGAAAGATCAGGAGATGATTTAGCAGAGTTTAAAATATATATAACAAAATATATAATATATATAGACTCTGATATTCTAGAAATTCAGTAATATTTATATATATAGTTTAATTATATGTTTTTTATTAGGGATGATGATGTTATAGATGATGTACAAAATTTCAAAGATTGAGCTATTTGCATTTTATTTTATCTCAAATAAAGCAGACTCCTCTCTCCCAGTTGACAATAGCCACCAAGAAAAAACTAACAGCTAAAAGCTTCCACTGTTTTGGAATTTGGATTATCAGCTGATAACATGCCAAAGCCCTCAAAATGAAAGCTAATGGGAACTGAACCAAACTATCAGTCACTTAGTAATTATATAGCCACACAGAGACTATATAATTTCTAGGAAAAAGCAATTTGCTGCAAATCCTTAGAGTAAATGAAGTTTAAAATTAAAAGGAAATACATAGAAATGTTTAGACTTTATTCTAGTCATTTTATTGTTTGTATTAATGTTGTATTTTTATGTTGGAACAATGATCCTGTTAGTAAATAACTAATTATGTTGATTGGGTTAGGAATCTAGAATTTTGTAAGATACACATAAAAGTATACTATATACTGTATAGTATAAAAGAAAAGAGGTAATATATTAAAATCAAGAAAAAGTTAGGAATACCCTACTGATAGAATGGGATTGGAAATTTCCCGTGGGAAATATGCCCATAAGGCAAAGTTATCTCATGTTTTTATAAAATTTAAAAAACAATACAAAATGAAACCTCCCCAAAACTTTCTTTTCTAGTTCTGCTTTGTCACTTCTAAAATGTCACTTCTAAAACCTAGAACCAGGTTCTATGGCTTCCAATACTATTTTCTCTAGACTTCTTAGAAAAATGGCTGATGCCATGTCTTGGGAAGGAAGGTACGATGCAAGTGAAGATCACTCTACCGGCCAATGAATAAGACAGCTTTCAAAGTTTATGGGGTCATGTCAAAAGTATACCAGAGTCAATCAAAATGGGGGTCCCATTGGCTAAAGTTATGATAAGGTGAGCATCAAAAGGAAAAACCTGGCTCAAGTTGACTGTCATACTTTAAATCTGAAAAGCCATAAATCCATAATGATACATGGAAAAGGCTAACAAAAAATAATCTGAGAGAGAAGAAAAACAACAACAACAAATAAATAAAATCTTAAAAAAAAGAACTGTATGATTTGAAGAATATAAAGGAATGTAAGATTCCATCAAATCCCAAGACTGTATTTCCCAGGATACCAGAGTGAGAAGATGACTTGGGTGGGAACTGAAGAATTCTATGGTTAAGCAGAAGAATTAGGCAATATGGAATAACTGGAATTCAGAGGAGTGGCCTATTGGATCACCACTCTCTTGAAGTTATAAGAATAATTGAAATAACAGTCATAAATGGGGCTCAGTATATCCCTGAAAAGACCTATGGTTGATGTTCCACACATATACTTGTGACAGTTAGTTTTATGTGTCAACTTGACTGAGCCACGGAGTACCTAGATATCTGGTTAAACATTATTTCTGGATGTGTGTGTGAGGGTATTCCTGGGAGAGAGTGAAGCAAATGGCCCTCCTCAATATGGGCGGGCATCATCCAATTGGTTGAAGACCTGAATAGAACAGAAAGGTAGAGGAAGGGAGAATTCTCTCTCTTTGCTGGACTGCTTGAGCTGAAACCAGTCTTCCCCTGCCCTCAGACTTGGACTTACACTATCGGCACTCCAGTTCTCACGCCTTCAGACTGGAACCTACACCACTGGTCTTTCTGGTTTCAGGTCTCCGGATTCAGACCACACCACTGGCTTTCCTGGGTCTCCAGCTTGCTGATGGCAGATTGTGGGACTTTTCAGCTTCCGTAACACTGCAACAAGGCAGTCTGGAATAAGTGCATGGAGACACAGGACAAATAACCTCAGAACTGTGTTGTAAATTCGAAAAACCATTCTCTGATAGTGGCTAGAGGAGTCATTCTGTCTTTACCTCCTTTCTAGTTGTAGTTTGCTGCTGCCTACCAAGAGGTTCCTTCTAACCCACTTCTTACCATGCTCACCTTCCTTGAGTGTTTCTTACAGTGAACAGTGATAGTGCTTGGAAGGACAGAATTAAGACTAAAATATATATAGGTATAAATATGTGGGCTTTTATATCCAAAAAGGAGAGAATATGATGATAAAATCAGTCCCTACATAATCAACAGAAATGTTTATTAAATGTTCTAAAATTTAAAATTTCAATTTGTTTTAAAAAATCCTTTATGTTTACATATTTTCATGGGCCCTTCAACGTCATACTGTTTTTTGTTCTTCCAAAATAATACTGCGATTCCCATTCTTTTCAATGCGTATCTGAATTTTTCTCAAATCTATATTTACTTTATTTACCATCTCCCTCTTTTCAAATGCATATTTTAATTTTCTAAATTCACATTTGATCTAATTTACTGTTAATAGTCCCATTTTCGAAATATACACTTGAGTCACTTTTAGTGTCCGAAGAATTGAGGTGTCTGATTTCTGACTGATAGATGCTCCCTTGTTTTCTCCTGCATGCAAATCTCATACAGATAACAAAAGATTAATCTTCAAAAGCCTGAGTCTATAATCTTTTCCCATATCCCTGGCAGAGCCTGGGCATAGTATCTCATTGATCAATTGTCTGATGACAGGGGATAGGGTGTTTAAGTTTCAAGAATAGTTTATATGGTACCTCTTTGCTAATAAGTAATGGTTTGCTTGGTAGAATTTTCCTAAGACTTCCCTTCATTCGAATATACCCCTGGTACATGGTGGTGGGAGACAGACATGGTCTACAAGATCTTGAATCCCCAGAAGTTCCTAATATTTATTGAAAGACCTAACAATTGCTGAACAGCTCTGGTCATAGCACAAGGCTATTTTACTATATTAAATATTAATATTCTTACTGTCTATATCAAAATAAATCAATAATCAGAATTCAGACTTATTTTGTACCATAATGGACAAAATGATTTTTCAACTACCTCTATAAGCATTTAAAAAATAAACAGGCTAAAATTTGCCATTTTATCAATAAAATATTTTTAAACTGAACATATGTTGATTTCTAACCATGTAGTCCAATTTTTTAAAAATGCATATGCCCCTGGAAAGCCAAGAGATCCCAGGTCCACCTCTCTTCCTGTATCAACTTGGGCAGGTATTTAGTACCTTTATCTATCATTCCTGTTTCTCAGAGTATTGTGATGAAGATCAAACAAGGAAAGACATGGGACAGTCCTTCAAAAAGTTAAAAACAAATAAATAAGGCTACAGCTCTCAACCTTTTTTTTCTGCCCAAGCACACATAGCAGAAAACATTAACATATACTATTAACACCTATGGGAATATTTATATATTTTACAAACATTCACACAGCCCTTGCTATATTCTAGACAGCATTCTCAGCAATTTGTAAATAACCACTCATTTAATCCACAGCCCCCAAAAGTAGATATCCTTACAATTTCTATTTTACAGATGAGGAGACTTAGGCACAGAGAGGTCATATAACTTGCCCAAGGTCACACAGGCAGATGAGTCACAGAATTAAAATATAAACCTAACACTATAACTCCTTAACTACCACAGGAAGTTGCCTCTAACAAAAAAAGTTAATCATGCTCTAGTTTTTGGTTGTTTTTTGCTTTTGAGTTTTCAGCAGTTATACAAACAAAATCACAGGAGGGATAAAGTCAGCTATTTGCAGACCCCAAATGGTAATTTTTCATGAAAAAAATAAAAGGCCTATTTTAAAAAAAATTAAACCTTTTTTAAAACGTCAGTTTTTAAAATCAACTTCCCCTCTCCTGGCATCAGGGTAATACTAATTAGACAATCACTTGGGCAGCACAATGCGAAAGGAGTAGTGAGGGAAGTTTCTGGAGTTAGATTTCAGAATGACTTAGCAATGGAATCTTTGAAAGATTTTGTAATTGAAAGACATGAGGATTTCAGGTCAAAGAATAAGTTTTGTGATTTTCCTCATTCAAGACCTGCTGCTGAATCATTTCCCACAGAATCAGGACCCCCAGGGCCTCTCTTTTATCTATTCTACACGGGAGGAAAAGAAATGGACAGAAAGCAGAATGATGCTTTCAGACAATAACATAAAATTCCTATGGTCTTTTTTGTTTTCTTTCTAATCAGAAAGATAACGTTTTACTCATAAAAAAACAGAAAGAGATCTTTCTTCCCAAGCAGAAGTTCTAGTGATAGCTGTTGGTAAGGTATTTAGTGAAGTTTAGGAACAATGGATTTCCTCCTCAGCTAGAGTTGTCACTGGCAGCCACTCCATTCTGTGCATAATTTCAGCAAAAGGTAATGTTTCAGAAGTGAGGCTTCAACAGTCTTGTACCCTTAACAGAAACAAAGACCTATAAACACTAGAGCAAGAAGAATAACATCACAGTTATTATTATACAATAACCACTCATGCTGGTCAATGCCTACTATGTGTCAGGTCCTGCACTCATCAGGGGACAGGGAGATAAATCATGGGACATGTCCTAAAAGAGGCCCCACAGGGCAGTGGTAGAAACAGTCGTAGGAGTAAATAACCACAGGATGTTGTGATTCGTGTTCTGACACCAGCATATAAAATATTGTGGGAACACTGCAGGTGAATAGCTCCATCATCCTAGGGAATCACTGATGAAATGACCTTTAGTTTTGCCTTGAAGGGCAGTAGAATTTTAATAGGTGCAGAAGGGAGGCAGAAGGTGTCGATATTTCAAGGAGGAGGAACAGCACAAGAAAGGGCACAGACGAATAATAGGCAATAATTTGTTTGTGGGACTGATGATAATTCTTAGCTGCTGGAGAACAGCGCCCATGGGAGGAGGCTGGTGGGAAATGAGGCTGGAGAGGAGTATGGGGATGACTCGTGAAGAACCTTGTAGGGCATTTTAAGGAGTTTATATTTGATGCCATAGACAAATAGATTTTTTTAAGTTTAAAAGCTAGTCAAATAACGCTTTTAAAAAACTGTAGTTTTTATAGATCACTCTGGTGATAATGTGGAGGTTAGAGTAAAGGAAAAAATTAGAGATGGGAAGACCCACTAGAGTGCTATAATAATCCTAATGGAAGATAATAAAGGAATAGCCAAGGAGGTCAAGATGATGATCTGGGAGCACTTCATGATGTAGAATCAGTGGTAGCTGGTGACCATTTGGTTAGTTGAGATGGGAGAAAGGATGACTCACAGATTCATGGTTTGTATCATTGATACGACTAGCTAAGCTAGGGAATATACAAAGAGATAAATGTAACCAGAAAGTAAAATCTGAAAACATCTGGAACCCATGCTCTGCAGGAAAAGGACAAGGAGGAGTAACTGAATCAGAGTATCTGAAAGGAGTGTTTGAGTGCAAAGCACATAGAAACAGGAGGGGCTAGCAGAATCAGAGGTTGAGACACCCAGAATGAACGCAGGAAGAAGAAGGTATATATCTGTCTGTAGAAGTTACCAGGCGGTGGAAGGGGCATCAAACACCATGCCTCTGAGAGGAGAGTGGAGAGAATCAACTAACAGAGGCAAGAGCAATCAAAGCAGAGATGGTGTTCTGTGGCTCATGGTCATACAGAGCCCCTCCAGAGTAAGGTTGCTGGCTTTGAGGAGAAGAATAGCTTCTAGAGCTTCCACTGGGCCTCCAGGCATGCTGCAGGCCAGCTGCAGAATGACTACAGTGCGCAGTGATTCCTGACCATACAGGTTCCCGGTCTTCCACACTTTTCCATGCATCCTGACAACAAACACCCATCACCTGAGTCAGCATGAGCATGTCCTTGTTTCTTGAAAACAAACAAACAAAAGACCAAGAATACAATGTGCAGCACTTTTGAGAATTTCAGGACAATTATACTTTTCTTTTTTTTTAATTTCTTTTCTTAAATTTATTTATTTATTTATTTATTTATTTTTTGAGAGAGAGTGCAGGCACGTGAGCAGGGGAGGAGGGGCAGAGGGAGAGAGAATCCTAAGCAGGCTCCACTCAGCTCAGCACAGAGCCTGATGCGTGGTTCCATCTCATGACCGTGAGATCACGAGGGGAGCTGAAACTAGGAGTCGGACCCGTAACTGACTGAGCCACCCAGGCATCCCAACAATTATGCTTTTCAAATAGTAACTTACTTATTTTCTTTTTGGTGTTTTTTTGCTTTTATATTGCTTTGTTTTGTCTTAATACAATGTTACCACACACAAGAAAAGACAATAAACTACACTTATTATTGGCTTTAAACCCATGGCATTGGACTTTCTTAGCAAGCACCTCTAGATTTGCTACAGTAGTATATATAATGCTGTTCGAGGAATAGACCCTTCTTAGAAATTAATTTCTGAAAAAGCTCATGCTTTTGAGTTTGAAATTTCATGATCATATGGGCATGATTTTAATGCCAATGAAACTTCAGTACACAAAAGCTATCCTTCGGACACTGTGCATGGCTTGCTAATTATATCTGCCTATAAATTCTAATTCCTTTGCCTCTCATGTTAGACCAGGGGGAGCTGTAAGCTCCAAGGTTTTATTTGAATCAAAATTAACAAAGAACTTGCTGTAGGAAAGTACAGGACAGATGATGTGGTTGCTTCAACAAATAAATCACAAGGAAAAAAAGAAAGAAAGGGTATGAAACCCACAGATTGAGAGGCTTAAAATCATATTTATCACGTGTGGGCCTGATTTAAATTATTTAAATATATTCAAGTAAAACTGCAAATAAATACAGAAAAGCTATGACATTTATAAGACACTTGGAAATTTGAACACCAACTAGATTTTGATGGTGAGGAAGAATATTGTTAGTTATATTTATTTGTGATAATGCTTTGTGGTTATGCTTTTTAAAAAAAGAATCCTTATCTTTTAGAAACACATACTAGTATCTGGGATTTGTTTCAAAATAATACAGGAGGGGGGAAGTGGGTAAGGAAATAGATGAAACAAGATGGGTCATGAGATAATTATTAAGGCTGGGGATGGAGATTTACACTATATTATAACCACTTTTGTGTATATTTTAAAATTTCTCACCATAAAAACTTAAAAAAATCAGTAACAATGCTTAGCATCTGCTCTTTTTTGAGCCTTGATATTATATAACATAAGTGAGAGAAGTTTGTCTCCCTCCAAATATGTGTTTATGTGTGTGTATGTAAAAATATGATTAGAAATAAAATACCAAAAGATTAATAGTGACTGTACGTCAATGTTATGTGCTTTAGACTTAATGTATCCTTCCCCCCGCCCCCACCAAAATTCATATGTTGAAACCTAATCCCCAGTGTGTTGGTGTTTGGAGGTAAGGCCTTTGGAAGGTGACTAGGTCATGAGGGTAGAGCCCTCACGAATGGGATTAGTGTCCTTATACAAGAGACCCCAAAGAACTCCCCTGCTTTTTCAGCCATGTGAGGACACAGTGAGAAAATTACTGTCTATTATGAGGAAGCAGGTCCTCACCAGACACTGAATCTACCTTGACCTTGATCTTTACCTACTTCTTAAATATGTAGACATTCCCAACAATGAGACTCCCAGTGGAAATACACACACACACACACACACACACTACATTTGTGGGAATTAAGATAGAAACACAAGCAACTATAAATATAAGGCAAATATAGTGGGGAAAATAAAGGAGGGACAGATTACTTCTGGTGAGATGCTTTTGGAATCTTCATGGAGTTAGTGACATTTGAGCTGGGTCTTCAAATGCGCATGGCATATAATAAGCAGAAATACCTAGAAGGACATTTCTCTCATTGTCTAGGAAAGCACTTCTGTGTTTTCCTTTACTCGTACATTTAATACTTCTGATACCAGATGTGTGGGTTTTCCACACATCAAGGAATTCTCTACACCAAGTGGATGCTCTATAATTCAATTCAATTCTGACACTATTTGAAGTTAGCTTCACATCCCCTAAGTTAAATGCTCAGTCCCACAAGATTGCCTCCATTTCAGACACCATTCTCAAGTCCCAGCTTGTTGACTATACTTCTGACCCATTGTCTATTATGTGGGGTTCCCACGACCCCCTCCTTGGGCTCAACACTCTGTTAGAATGGCTCACAGAACTCAGGAAAACACATTTGCTGGTTTATTATAAAGGATACTATGGAGGGTATACACGAACAGTCAGATGAAAAGACATATAGAATGAGGTCTGGAAGGGTCCCAAGTACAGGAGTTTCTGTCCCTGTGGATGTGGGATGTGCCACCCTCCTGGCACGTAGATCCAAAACCTCTTCAAACCAGTATTATTGAGATTTTTATGAAGGTTTCATCATGTAGGCACGATCAATCATTAACTCAATCTCCAGCTCCTCTCCCCTTTCCAGAGGATGGGGGGCAGGGGGTCACTGTGTTGAAAGTTTCAAGCTTCTTAATCATAGCTTGGTCTTTCTGGTGACCAGCCCCTGTTCAGCTCACCAAAGGTTACCTTATTAGAACAAAAGACTCTCCTATCGCCCAGGAAAATCCAAGGGATTTAGGAGCCCTGTGTCAGGAACAAGGGCCAAAGATCAAATATTAGAACAAAAGATGCTCCTAGTGCTCTTGTCACTTACCAAGGGTTTAGGAGCTCTGTTAGGAAACAGTGGCAGTGACAAATATATATTTTCTATTATTTCATACTCTCTGATCAAGGGAAAGGACAAGAAGAAGCAGTCCAGTGGCACATAGCATTCAAGAGTCATGAAAGATAAGCCTGAAGAGATGAATTAGAGTCAATCACAGGCAGCCTCAGAGGCCATATTGAGACCTCGATGCAGTTTTCAAAAAATGCAACTAAAAAATTAAATTTTACTCAAATGCAGTTTTAGTGGTGTCATAATGGTCTCTAAATGTAATTGTCTAGTTACTGACCATAATCAATACCATTGAAAATTTTACTCAAGTGGACCCCTCAAAACAATTGGACCCAATGCCTTGGCTGGATCAACTTAGTTTTCCACTAACAGGCTCATTCTTGGGAACGTCTACATAGTTAGGAAATAGGTAAAATGGGAGGGAAAAGTGGGCTAATTAAAGGACTATCCCTCAAACTTCTTGGGGTTTTGCTTAAAGCTCATGCTATACCTCTCCTCCCCATCACATGTCTTTCTCCTGGTGTCTTACACATGCTTTTCCCTGACCTCCCAGTTCACATTCCTTCAACTCCACTGGGGTCTCTATAGTCACTGGGCACCTAGCTTGACTCTGAACACGCCATATTCTGACATGCTTCGATAACTAAGCCTTTGTGTCTAAGCTCATATGTGAAAGAAATACTCTCCTTCTAAGGATACACTTTTAATACTACCAGTGCCCCTGACAAATATTAAATTAGGAAAATCCCACCACCACATATCCCAGGTGAATAGGATAGAAAGCATTGTACATGATCCCTTCTTGAATAGAGCTGATGAAGGAACGACTCAGGTGGGTCTATGTTCATTGAGCAGACGCAATTTGGGGCAGAACAGAAAAGCCCAAAGTGAGAACTTTATGTTCAACGGGTTTCTAAAACAAGCAATTTTGCAAAGCAGCCTTAGACGGCAGTGTATGCAACTGTGTGTAAAAACAATGGGCAGTATTAAAATAAAATCCAAATGTCAGGCATAAAAATGCATTTTCTTGCCTTATTCTGAAAGAATGCACCTGGGAGAAATGCAGCAAATAAAACCTGTTGAAAATATGAGCGTTCTTACAAGCTTATTTCCAGTGGGACATTAACACAGGCTTGCAGTAATACCTCTATTAATGAAGAGAATGTGTTCCAGTGACACACTTATTCATCAGATATTTCACAAGCAAGACAGAAAAAAATACAAAAGATCCAGATGTTCACTTCAGAACTTCATGTGGGAGGATAAAAATATGACATATAATATACAAATATGACAACATACTAAAGAAAATAGCATCACATCTGCTGGAAAACATGAAATAGGACTCCTACGATTTAGTATAGAGGTAAATGAGGAGAAATCATGCTAACAGATTTTAGGAAATAAACCCAATAACAGCCCCACTGTCAAGACAGATGGAAGGTGTGGGAAAGGTTGATGAGCAAAGCGGCCCCAGGTGACCTGCTGAAGGGCAAGGCAGCATAGGTTTCAGGAGGTCACAGTGATGAAGGGCACAATTTCATCTACATGCAGCCACCTCTCTATCTGTCACTGGAGAGCCAGGGGAGTGGAAGGAGGGGAAGAGACCGGAAGGGGTAGTCTTGGGAAAAACCAAAGTATCCAATAGGAGTAACTCAACTTCGCTTGCGTGACCAACACACCTCATGACTTGAGTCTCTTACACACTTGCTTCCCAAGGTCTGTTAGTCTTTTAAGAGGAAACCAAATCTTTCCCTTCACAATTTGAAGGGATAGGTAAAAACTTAAGTTCATCAACCGTAAGTGTTATTTAGGATAAAACTGTCACTAAATACAAGAGTCAAAACAAATGCCCACAAGGGCCAGCAGATGAAGCGGCTGAGGAGGGGGGAGGGGAGACCTAACTGCAGAGGACTTGCCCTGTCAACAGTGGACAGATGTCACCCAGCTTCAACTGAGGGTGGCCAAGGGAAAGTCTGGACGGTTACAAGCTGGTTCAAGAGAGATGCTGATCCCTATTTTTACTTAAAACATTTGTATCTTCAAACATTGGTAACTAACTCATAAAACGCAACAAAACAAAACACTGAGAGGGCAAACAAAACAGGTTGGCCCGCCAAACTCAGGACAGAGATGGCCATTTTGCAACATGCTCATCAAAAAGTATTTAGTCATCTAGGCAAGCTGGGAGAAGTGAGAGTCACTAAAGCTTCCTCTTTGGGCAAAGCTGAAGGTAAAGAGAACAAGTTTAAGGGGGTAAAGCAAAAAGGAGGTGAAACATATTTTGAAAGCCTCACAATTTTGCTCATTGTAGCCCCATCTGCCTGTATTTAGATGGAACAATTGGAAGCCATCTAGTACCATTTGTCAAGCCTTACCCCATACAAAGCTTCACTTCCCACAGTTTCAATACTGCCAGTTTCATTATAAAGGAGACTAGTTCCCAGAGTTTTCACTAATCAAGGTATCACACTATATGTTTTTTGGCATAAAGCGTTCTTATGAATCACATTAAGTTCCATCTACAAGGATGATTTTTCCAAGATGTCACAGGCTGAGTGTTGTTTTTGATTCTGCAGCCCAAACAAGGATCTCAGGATCCTGGCATTTTTTTTAAGGAATTAAATTGTAATCTGCAATGCAGCAATAATTTACTACAGAGCTTTGGGCAAAAAGCTGGCTTCAAATCATCAGCCTGAAATGTTATTAACACATTAGCTATCGAGGTCAGCAAAAGACACTATAGAAATTTCTTTTACTGTTCTTAGTGAAATATAGAAATCACTTAACTGGTGCACAGAAGTTGCTTTAAGCAAATACATTCAACATTTGCTATCAAGGAAAGCAGCAAGCTGATGCATAGTTCTTAGGATAGTAAGAATCCTAAAGCTTAGATGAGATAGTAAGAATCACACACAAGGATACCTCAAGATACACATGTGTCTTTGAGTAAAAGGGAAGTATATATGTTTATGGGCATGTGCATGAGGTATCTGTAGTATATGTGTGAGTAAAGTATTTTCCTGGAGAAACTAGAGACATTCATATAGTTTCACTATAAGTTTTTTAAAGCTGGTACTGCTTCCTTACATGCTTTTTGCACTCTGCTATAAATTTATTTGCTACATAAATAAATATTATCTCATTACCAACCATCTCCATTAGGATCTAGCAGACCATGAAATAGGCTCTGCAAGATCAAGCAATGCACTTAGGCCCCCAAAAACATTGTTTTGGCTTCTAGCTTAAGAGCTCATGGAGAAATAAAATTTTACATAACAGTTTGGAGAACATACACTATATAATCCTTCCCAGTTTAAGGCATTTCTAAAAAGGAAAGCAGATTACTCATAACTGTGAAAAATAAATGTTTCTATTTCTACCTACTTCTTCTTTGTCTACCTTTCTAGGATTTCTAACTTTTACACTGTTTTCAACAATCCATATTTAAAAGAGCATATTTTTGCAAATGCAAAAATAACTTGAGGACAAAGCACCCTGAGATTGAAATCTGCTAAGTTAAACACTAAGTTAAGTGATCAATCAACTCCTCTACTCATTTTAAGCGCGTACCTTACAAGGATAATGCCACTAAAAATAGTATAAAATTCAAGAGCAAGTCAGCGGCCACATTCTAGATGCCATTCTGAAATGCTGCTAAAATATCAACAAGTCTAGTCCATATTCCACTAATTAAGAAAATGATGCCTAAGGGCAACCACGGCAAATCCACACCGTTGATTATGGTTACAGGCATTCATTTTAATCTTTATTTAAATTGCATAAATGTTAGCACCTTTCATAGAGTACATGTGCCGAGTTCAAGTTCAAAAGGAATCTTTAAGTACTCTCCCAAAGAAACAAAGAGCTACATTTTTGCCCAGAATTTAAAGTGAGTGGGAAATGTAGCAACATAAATTGTTGCAGCATAAGTTCTATTGCCAGGTTCAGGAACTGGCAAAAACCCAGCAACCATGAAAGAGGCTGGCAGAGAGGGAACGGTCAGTTTTGACTGGCAGAAGGCGAGCTTCGAGAGGCACAGGAAAGCACACAAAAGCACACTTGTGTTCTGTGTCCTGAGAGCCCCAGAAGAGAGGGAGTGTGAAGGCCCCCGGACATACAGACAGCAAAAGCCAGCAATTCTGCAACATGAATGAAACATATCGATATTTTTATTTAGCACAACATACGGGAAAGTTTTAAAGGACTGAACTTATACTTGAAGAAAAATTAATCTGTTAAATCATCTGGTCTAACACCAAGTTTCTATTGCTCATTCTAAGACATTGACTTTGGGGGGCCGTATTTCAAAGTCAAAGACATTTTTCACACACACCAAGGGATTTCTAAAATTAAGTGTGTTTAAATATGAACTTATATAGAGGACTCTATTTTTTTTAAAGGTGGCCCATCTAAAAATTCAGCTACATGGTGGTACTAAAGCATCACTGCAGAGACTATAGGTTGGATGGGAGAAATGTGGCTTTGTGGGGAGGAATCTGGCTGGGGCCTCTTTGAATCAGGGATCAGTCTTGGCATGACGATGGAGGGGCAACCGTACATCGTGCACTTCCTAATGGGATGTGTTAGGAGCTAGGTGGCTTCATTCATAAAATATTTGTGCCCCAAATGTTCAACCTGAATCTAATCGCTCCTAAAGATCGAACTTCTGGTTTATAGAAAAACAGGAGCTGGAAGAAGGAGCTAAAGCAGTACTACCAGGAATCAATTAAAAAATTTAAAAAGCAGGTTGTTCTACAAGACAAGTGGCCCAGTCTCATCATCAAGTTAATATCATGGAGAGGGAAGGAAGTAAGGGAGGGAGTGAGGAAAAAGTGGGTGTTGTAGATAAAAACAGGCAAGAGACATCACAAAAAAATGCACTATGTGTTAGGATCCTGGTTTCAACAACTGGCTATAAAAGACATGTTGGGAACAGGACAGGATATTTGAATATGGGCTCAGTACTAGGTAGGGTAAGGTAATAATTATTATATTTTAGTTGCAATAATAGAATTGTAAGTATGTGGGAAACTTCCAACATTTTCTAAAAAATCCACCCTGAAGTATTTAGGAATAAAATGTCATGATGTCTATATTTTACTTTAAAAGACTTTAGAAAAAAAATGAAGAAAATATGGCAAAAGTTCTATCAATTTAAAAATCCAAGTAGTAGGTATATGGGTGTTTATTATATATATAATATATGTATATATAAAATACATATAGTATTATCTATACTTTTGGGTATGTTTTACAATTGTAATAATAAATATAAATAAACAAAACAAAACAAAGTTATTTTTTAAGTTGCATCTGTTACATCCTTTCTGAACTTTAGATATTCAAAGCAAGATAGTTTCTATATTGTATTTAACTATCTTCCTGTCCCTTAAGTTCTAATAAATAATTTTTTGGTTTCTATTTTATTCATATTCTTTAATGCTTTTCAAAAAAGCAGCAGCTTTCTAGGCCTTAATTCAGTAACTTATACAGAACACGTAAGAGCATATCTTATTCCACTCCTCTAAAATACAAATTAAAAAATATATATTTTAAAAGATAGCAAGTCATTCAATACCATCATCCCAAAATGACCTGTTAATTTTAGTATTTTAGTCTTTTTTAAAGAGTAGATATATTTCGATATACTCAAGACATTATTACATACAAGTTTTTATTCTGCCTTTTTCATGTATTGCAATAGAACCCAGATATTACAGTATTTTTCTAAATATTTTAAATTGTTTTAAAAGATTCTCTAACCATGCGGTAGATTTTACAACTACAGTGCACTTAAGCATAAGAAAGAATTTTTTTCCTAGCCATAGCAATCAGACAGCAAAAAGAAATGAAAAGCATCTGGATTGTTAAGGAAGAAGAGAAACTTTTGCTCTTTGCAGATGACATGATATACTATATAAAGAAAACCCAGAAGATTCCACCAAAAAACTGCTAGAAATTATAAAAAAAATTCAGTAAAGTCACAGGCCACAAACTTGCATTTCTATACACCAATAATGAAGTAGCAGAAAGAGAAATTAAGAAAACAATCCCATATACAATTGTACCAAAAATAATGAGATACCTACGAATAAACCTAACCAAAGAGGTGAAAGACCTGTACTTTGAAAACTATAAAACATTGATGAAAGAAATTGAAGAGGGGGCGGAGCAAGATGGCGGAGGAGTAGGAGTCCTGGATTGTGTCTGGTCCCAGGAATTCAGCTGGATAGGGATCAAACCATTCTGAACACCTATGAACTCAACAGGAGATCGAAGAAAAGAATAGCAACAACTCTCTGAACAGAAAAGCAACCACTATCTGGAAGGTAGGACGTGCGGAGAAGTGAATCCGAGGCGATATTCGGGAAGATAGACAGTGGGGGAGGGGGCCTCCATCAGCCACTTCTGGCAAGTGGTAGAGCCGCGGAGCACAAAATTGGAACTCTTAGAAGTCGGCTCCACTGAGGGACGTCGCTCCAGTAGCTAAGTGGGGTGTGGAACCCTCGCGGGACAGTGTGGTCTCAGGACCCTCGGGGTCACAGGAAAACCGGGGGTGCCTGAGTGCGGCAGAGCTCCCAGGTATCGGAGCGGGGAAGCTGGCTGCAGAGACGGAGCCGAGGCGCGGGCTCTCAGCTCGGGGTTGCCATAAACCGTGATCCGCAGCACAGTCAGGCCCCTGCTCCTCCAGCAGGGACCCAACAAGTGGCAGATCCGGGGAGACTCACCTTCTTCCCCCGGGAGGAGCAGCGCGGGAGCGCACCGCAGGGATCTGCTGGGTTTGGAGACTCCACACAGGGTCACGTGCCAGAGATAGAAACGCTTGGTCACAGGCCGGGTGAGCACGGAGTGCGGCCGGAGACTGGGGAGAGGGGAGTGACTGACTGCTTTTCTCTGGGGGCTCACTGAGGAGTGGGTCCCCGAGTTCTCGGCTCCTCCGGGGTGGAGATTGGGAGGCCGCCATTTTCACTCTCCGCCTCCAAAGCTGTACGGAAAGTTTGCAGGGACAAAAGCTCCCAAGAGCAAACCCGAGCAGATTACTTAGCCCAGACCGGGCAAGGGCGGGGCAATTCCGCCTCTGGCAAAGACATTTGGGAACCACGGCAACAGGCCCCTCCCCAGAAGATCAGCAAGAACAGCCAGCCAAGACCAAGTTTAATCAATGAGAATGGCAGAACTCCAGAGCTAGGGGACTATAGAATTATAGTCCATAGAATTCATGGCTTTTTTACCATGATTCTTTAGTCTTTCAAAGTTATTTTTTTTAACTGTCTTTTTTTTTCTGACTTTTTCTTTTTTCCCTTTTTCAACCAACATCTAATCAATCCCTTTTTTAAAAAATTTTTTATTTTCCATTTTTAGAGTCATATTCTATCCCTTCATAGTAGTTACCCTTATTTTTGGCATATATATATATATATATATATATATATATAAGTTGTTCTCTCTTTAAAATTTTGAGATACATTTTCTTCTAACAGATCAAAATATACCCTAAATCTCTAGTGTATGGCTTTGTTCTAGTCTCCTGCCTGATCACATTCTCTCCCTTTTTTTTTCTTTTTTTTTTAAATCCTCTTCTTTCTTTTTTCAAACAACTTCTTATCAATTCGTTTTACAAAATTTTTTATAATTTTCCTCTTTATAATCATATTCCATCCCTTCATCATATCAACCCTTATTTTTGTACATATATAAGTTTTTCTTTCTTTAAAATTTTGGGAGGCACTTTCTTCTAACAGACTAAAATACACCCAAAATCTAGTGTGTGGCACTGATCTATGCACCAGCCTGATCATACTTGATCATATTCTGTGTTTTTTTGTTTTGTTCTGCTTTTGTTTGCTTTTATCTTTTTCTTTTTCTTTTTTTTTTCTTTTTCTTTTTTCTTTGTTTCCCTTTCTTTTCCCCTGGCTTCAGGTCTTCTCTGATTTGTTTAGAGTATATTTTCTAGGGACGTTGTTACCCTGTTAGCATTTTGTTCTCTCATTCATCTATTCTCCTCTGGACAAAATGACAAGACAGAAAAAATCACCTCAACAAAAAGAACAAGAGGTACTACCGACTGTCAGGGACCTACTCAATACGGACATTAGTACGATGTCGGATCTATAGTTCAGAACCATCACTTTAAAGATACTAGCTGGGCTTGAAAAAAGCATGGAAGTTATTAGAGAAACCCTTTCTGGAGAAATAAAAGAACTAAAATCTAACCAAGTCAAAATCAAAAAGGCTATTAATGAGGTGCATAAAAAATGGGGGCGCTAACTGCTAGGATAAATGAGGCAGAAGAGAGAATCAGTGATATAGAAGACCAAATGATGGAAAATAAAGAAGCTGAGAAAAAGAGAGATAAACAACTACTGGATCACAAGGGCAGAATTCGAGAGATAAGCGATACCATAAGACGAAACAACATTAGAATAATCGGGATCCCAGAAGAAGAAGAAAGAGAGAGAGGGGCAGAAGGTATACTGGAGCAAATTATAGCAGAGAACTTCCCTAATTTGGGGAAGGAAACAGGCATCAAAATCCAGGAGGCACAGAGAACCCCTCTCAAAATCAATAAAAATAGGTCAACACCCCGACATCTAATAGTAAAACTTACGAGTCTCAGAGACAAAGAGAAAATCCTGAAAGCAGCTCGGGACAAGAGATCTGTAACCTACAATTGCAGAAACATTAGAGTGGCAACAGACCTATCCACAGAGACCTGGCAGGCCAGAAAGGACTGGCATGATATATTCAGAGCACTAAATGAGAAAAATATGCAGCCAAGAATACTATATCCAGCTAGGCTGTCATTGAAAATAGAAGGAGAGATAAAAAGCTTCCAGGACAAACAAAAACTAAAGGAATTTGCAAACACGAAACCAGCCCTACAAGAAATATTGAAAGGGGTCCTCTAAGCAAAGAGAGAGCCTAAAAGTAACATAGATCAGAAAGGAACACAGACAATATACAGTAACAGTCACCTTACAGGCAATACAATGGCACTAAATTCATATCTTTCAATAGTTACCCTGAATGTAAATGGGCTAAATGCCCCAATCAAAAGACACAGGCTATCAGATTGGATTAAAAAACAAAACCCATCAATATGCTGTCTGCAAGAGACTCATTTTAGACCCAAAGACATCTCCAGATTGAAAGTGAGGGGGTGGAAAACCATTTACCATGCTAATGGACACCAAAAGAAAGCTGGGGTGGCAATCCTTATATCAGACAAATTATATTTTAAACCAAAGACTGTAATGAGACATGAGGAAGGACACGATATCATACTTAAAGGATCTATCCAACAAGAAGATCTAACAATTGTAAATATCTATGCCCCTAACATGGGAGCTGCCAATTATATAAGACAATTAATAACAAAAGCAAAGAAACACATTGACAACAATACAATAATAGTGGGGGACTTTAACACCCCCCTCACTGAAATGGACAGATCATCTAAGCAAAAGATCAACAAGGAAATAAAGACTTTAAATGACACACTGGACCAAATGGACTTCACAGACATATTCAGAACATTCCATCCCAAAACAACAGAATACACATTCTTCTCTAGTGCCCATGGAACATTCTCCAGAATAGATCACATCCTAGGTGACAAATCAGGTCTCAACTGGTACCAAAAGATCGGGATCATTCCCTGCATATTTTCAGACGACAATGCTTTGAAACTAGAACTCAATCACAAGAGGAAAGTCAGAAAGAACTCAAATACATGGAGGCTAAAGAGCATCCTACTAAAGAATGAATGGGTCAAACAGGAAATTAAAGAAGAATTAAAAAAATTCATGGAAACCAATGAAAATGAAAACACAACTATTCAAAATCTTTGGGATGCAGCAAAGGCAGTCCTAAGAGAAAAGTATATAGCAATACAAGCCTTTCTCAAGAAACATGAAAGGTCTCAAATACACAACCTAACCCTACACTTAAAGGAGCTAGAGAAAAAACAACAAATAAAGCCTAAACCCAGCAGGAGAAGAGAAATAATAAAGATCAGAGCAGAAATCAATGAAATAGAAACCAAAAGAACAGTAGAACAGATCAACAAAACTAGGAGCTAGTTCTTTGAAAGAATTAACAAGATTGATAAGCCCCTGGCCAGACTTATCAAAAAGAAAAGAGAAATGACCCAAATCAACAAAATCATGAATGAAAGAGGAGAGATCACAACCAACACCAAAGAAATACAAACAATTATAAGAATATATTATGAGCAACTCTATGCCAGCAAATTAGATAACCTGGAAGAAATGGATGCATTCCTAGAGATGTATCAACTACCAAAACTGAACCAGGAAGAAATAGAAAACCTGAACAGACCTATAACCACTAAGGAAATTGAAGCAGTCATCACAAATCTCCCAAAAAACAAAAGCCCAGGGCCAGATGGCTTCCCAGGGGAATTCTACCAAACATTTCAAGAAGAATTAATACCTATTCTTCTGAAACTGTTCCAAAAAATAGAAATGGAAGGAAAACTTCCAAACTCATTTTATGAGGCCACCATTACCTTGATCCCCAAACCAGACAAAGACCCCATCAAAAAGGAGAACTACAGACCAATATCCTTGATGAACATGGATGCAAAAATTCTCACCAAAATACTAGCCAATAGGATCCAGCAGTACATTAAAAGGATTATTCACCACGACCAAGTTGGATTTATCCCTGGGCTGCAAGGTTGGTTCAACATCCGCAAATCAATCAACGTGATACGATACATTAACAAAAGAAAGAACAAGAATCCTATGATCCTCTCAACAGATGCAGAAAAAGCATTTGACAAAGTACAGCATCCTTTCTTGATCAAAACTCTTCACAGTGTAGGGATAGAGGGTACATAGCTCAATATCATAAAAGCCATCTATGAAAAACCCACAGCGAATATCATTCTCAATGGGGAAAAACTGAGAGCTTTCCCCCTAAGGTCAGGAACGCGGCAGGGATGTCCACTATCACCACTGCTATTCAACATAGTATTAGAAGTCCTAGCCTCAGCAATCAGACAACAAAAAGAAATAAAAGGCATCCAAATCGGCAAAGAAGAAGTCAAACTCTCACTCTTTGCAGACGATATGATACTTTATGTGGAAAACCCAAAAGACTCCACCCCAAAACTGCTAGAACTCATGCAGGAATTCAGTCAAATGGCAGGATATAAAATCAATGCACAGAAATCAGTGGCATTCCTATACACCAACAACAAGACAGAAGAAAGAGAAATTAAGGAGTCGATCCCATTTACAATTGCACCCAAAACCGTAAGATACCTAGGAATAAATCTAACCAAAGAGGCAAAGGATCTGTACTCAGAAAACTATAAAATACTCATGAAAGAAATTGAGGAAGACACAAAGAAATGGAAAAACGTTCCATGCTCATGGATTGGAAGAACCAATATTGTGAAGATGTCAATTCTACCTAGAGCAATCTACACATTCAGTGCAATCCCCATCAAAATACCATCCACTTTTTTCAAAGAAATGGAACAAATAATCCTAAAATTTGTATGGAACCAGAAAAGACCCTGAATAGTCAGAAGAATGTTGAAAAAGAGAAGCAAAGCTGGCGGCATCACAATTCCAGACTTCCAGCTCTATTACAAAGCTATCATCATCAAGACCATATGGTACTGGCACAAAAACAGACACATAGATCAATGGAACAGAATAGAGCCCAGAAATGGACCCTCAACTCTATGGTCAACTAATCTTTGACAAAGCAGGAAAGAATGTCCAATGGAAAAAAGACAGTCTCTTCAACAAATGGTGTTGGGAAAATTGGACAGCCACATGCAGAAGAATGAAACTGGACCATTTCCTTACACCACACACAAAAATAGACTCCAAATGGTTGAAAGACCTCAATGTGAGACAGGAGTCCATCAACATCCTAAAGGAGAACACAGGCAGCAACCTCTTCGACCTCAGCCGCAGCAACTTCTTCCTAGACACATCGCCAAAGGCAAGGGAAGCAAGGACAAAAATGAACTATTGGGACTTCATCAAGATAAAAAGCTTTTGCATAGCAAAAGAAACAGTCAACAAAACCAAAAGACAATCAACAGAATGGGAGAAGATATTTGCAAGTGACATATCAGATAAAGGGCTAGTATCCAAAATCTATAAAGAACTTATCAAACTCAGCACCCAAAGAACAAAGAATCCAATCAAGAAATGGGCAGAAGACATGAACAGACATTTTTCCAAAGAAGACATCCAAATGGCCAACAGACACATGAAAAAGTGCTCAATATTGCTCGGCATCAGGGAAAGCCAAATCAAAACCTCAATGAGATACCACCTCACACCAGTCAGAATGGCTAAAATTAACAAGTCAGAAAACAACAGATTTTGGCGGGGATGTGGAGAAAGGGGAACCCTCCTACCTGTTGGTGGGAATGCAAGCTGGTGTAACCACTCTGGAAAACAGTATGGAGGTTGCTCAAAAAGTTGAAAATAGAGCTACCATACGATCCAGCAATTGCACTACAGGGTATTTACCCCAAAGATATAAATGTAGGGATACGAAGGGGTACGTGCACCCCGATGTTAATAGCAGCAATGTCCACAATAGCCAAACTGTGGAAAGAGCCAAGATGTCCATCAACAGATGAATGGATAAAGAAGAGGGGGTATATATATATATATATATACAATAGAATATTATGCAGCCATCGAAAGGAATGAGATCTTGCCATTTGCAACAACATGGATGGAACTGGAGGGTGTTATGCTGAGCGAAATAAGTCAATCAGAGAAAGACATGTATCATATGACCTCACTAATATGAGGAATTCTTAATCTCAGGAAACAAACTGAGGGTTGCTGGAGTGGGGGGTGGGGTGGGAGGGATGGGGTGGCTGGGTGATAGACATTGGGGAGGGTATGTGCTATGGTGAGTGCTGTGAATTGTGCAAGACTGTTGAATCATAGATCTGTACCTCTGAAACAAATAATGCAATATATCTTAAGGAAAAAAAAAAGAAGATAGCAGGAGGGGAAGAATGAAGGGGGGAAATCAGAAGGGGAGACGAACCATGAGAGACTATGGACTCTGAGAAACAAACTGAGGGTTCTAGAGGGGAGGGGGATGGGAGGATGGATTAGCCTGGTGATGGGTATTAAAGAGGGCACGTTCTGCATGGAGCACTGGGTGTTATGCACAAACAATGAATCATGGAACACTACATCAAAAAATAATGATGTAATGTATGGTGATTAACATAACAATAAAAAATTTAAAAAAAAAGAAATTGAAGATGACACAAAGAAATGGCAAGACATTCCATGCTCATGGATTGGAAGAACAAATATTATTAAAATATCCATATTACCCAAAGCAATCTACACATTTAATGCAATCCCTATCAAAATACCAACAGCATTTTTCACAGAACTAGAACAAAGAATCCTAAAATTTGTATGGAACCACCAAAGACCCTGAATAGCCAAAGCAATCTTGAAAAAGAAAAGCAAAACTGGAGGCATCACCGTTCTGGACTTTAACTTATATTACAAAGCTGTAGTAATCAAAACAATATTGCACTGGCATAAAAATAGACACATGGATCAATGGAACAGAATAGAAAACCCAGAAACCCACAACCTTATGGTCAATTAATCTTTGACAAAGCAGGAAAGAATATCCAATGTGAAAAAAGTCTCTTCAACAAATGGTGTTGGGAAAATTAGACAGCAATATGCAGAAGAATGAAATTGAACCACTTTCTTACAACACACACACAAATAAACTCAAAATGGATTAAAGACCTAAATGTGAGATGTAAAACCATAAAAATCCTAGAAAAGAGCATAGGCAGTAATTTCTGACATAGGCTGTAGCAATTTTTTTCTAGATAGGTCCCCTGAGGCAAGGGAAACAAAAGCAAAAATAAACTATTGGGACTACATCAAAATAAAAATCTTCTGCGCAGAGAAGGAAACAATGAACAAAACTAAAAAGGTAGCTTACGGAATGGGGGGAAATATTTGCAAATGACATATCCAATAAAAGTTTAGTGTCCAGAATATATAAAGAACTTATAAAACCCAACACCCCAAAACAAATAATCCAAATCAAATTGGGCAGAAGACATGAACAGACATTTCTCCAAAGAAGACATACAGATGGCCAACAGACACATGAAATGGTGCTCAACATCACTTATCAGGGAAATGCAAATCAAAACTACAATGAGATATCATTTCATACCTGTCAGAATAGCTAAAATCAATAACAAGAACCAACAGGTGTTGGCGAGGATGTGGAGAAAAAGGAACCTTCTTGCACTATTGGTGGGAATGCAAACTGATGTAGCCACTGTGGAAAACAGTATCGATGTACCTCAAAAAGTTAAAAATAGAACTACCCTACAATCTCATAATCACCCTACTGGGTGTTTACTCAAGATTACAAAAGTACTAATTCAAAGGGATACATGCACCCCTGTCTTTATAGCAGCATGATTTACAATAGCCAAATTATTGAAGCAATCTAAGTGTCCATTGATAGATGAATGGATAAAGATGTGGTGTGTGTACACAGTGTGTATTCCACTGCATATATATATATGCAGTCATAAGGAAGAATGAAATCTCACCATTTTCAACAACATGGATGGAGCTAGAGAGTATAATAGTCAGTGAAATAAGTCAGTCAGAGAAAGACAAATACCATATGATTTCATTCATATGTGGAATTTAAGAAACAAAACAAATGAAAAGAGAGAGAGAAGCAAATCAAGAAACAGATTGTTAACTATAGAGAACAAACTGATGGTTACCAGAGGGGATGGGGGGTGGGGGATTAGTGAAATAGGTGATGGGGATTAAGGAGAGCATTTGCTGTGATGACCACTGGGTGATTAAAATAAAAACTAAAAAAAGAAACAAGAAAATACCATTAGGGGAAAAAAAGAAAGAATTATTTAAGTCAACATTTAATTATCATTCTCCATTAGTGAAATTCCTACTGGGGAAGCCATGACAAGGAAGACCACAGTTAGCAAATCACCGCCAGGCTACATTATGACTAGGATCATGATCTCAGTGCTCCTCACTTAGATGTGACCAAAAGCTCATTCCCTTCAAAGCTGCATAATACTGACATCCAGTTGCTTAACTTTCCACAACTGAAAGCAATTTACCCTGGGGAAATTCTCCTTTAGAAAGAAATAACTGTGAAGTAAGATAGTGAAAAATACAAACAGAGATAGGACTTAGCTGAACCTGGAAGAAAGCATGGCATGGATACTTGGATTGAGAATCAGGGTGAAGGTAAGAAAACAAGAAAAGGGATTGAGTTGGAGAAGGATTTGAAAATGGGCATCTCTGGCAGAGACAATTTAAGCAAAGGCGTGGCATTGGGAAATGTGCTTAGGACAGCCAGAAACCAATCTATAACAGAGAGTATAGTCTGAGGAGATCTAAAAAACAATTTTTATAAGTAATATTAGACCAATGGCAAAAGACCTGGAATGACAGTCACGTTCAATTGGATTTGAAACGTCAAGCAATATACAGTTACTGTGAGTTCTCAAGCCAAAGAAAGCTACATGAAAGCAATGTTTTAGACAGATAAATCTGGCAAAAGTGTGTGGTGTGGTTTGAACTGGGAGTAAATAAAATCTGGGAAAAGAGTGACACAACAATGAGTCAGTTGAGGTTTTGTAGCCATGGTACTAAGAAGCAAGAGATACTGTAAAGAAGAGTAAACAGGACTCCATGGCTAATTAAATAAGAGGGATAATGGAGAGGAAGAAAGTGAATGCTCCATCTCTTAGCAACCAGGAGAAAGGTATGCCCCCAAATGAAAAGAGAGTAGATGATGGGGAAAAGTTCCAGATGAGAGGGAGGCTTGATTTGGAATATCTGAGTTTGAGCTGGTAGTGGAACATGCATGTGAAAATACTCTGTAAGCATCTGGAAAGATGAACCTGGACCCAGTGTGTACAGTGAAATCTGACAATAAAGTAAGATGAAGAGTTTCATGAGTAGTTTGTAGAACCCAGCATCTTAACGGTATAGAATTCCTTATGTAGGCCAATAGCTTAAGTGGTCATTGAAACGAAAGTGAAAATAACTTACATTCATTCATTCATTCATTCAACAAATACACATTTACTTTCATCATGAATGACCTATTATGTATATTCTACATCAATGACAGTCTAATCCCATTCTCATTAAGAAGGTTGACAAGTAAAATTCAAAGTACCTGAGAGTCAATTCAGGATATCTAGCGAATGTGTGTTGTCCTCTTCTATGTTGGAAATTACTTGTATGTTGAAAAATCAAGGCAGACTGTTTTCATATCATGGAAAGTATCAGTGTGAGTCAATCTCCACAGTTTGATAACACATTCCAACCTTTTAAAAATACCTGTTATCAAACCTAGTCTTAAAATGTTATTGCATTTAGATTCAATGTTGCATTAAACCCACTTATAAAAAATTCCCTGCCATCATCTTTGTTATAACTGTCAATATTACTCAGCTCCCATTATCCACAATATGATGAAGTCCCATTGAGTTTATTCCAACTCTCTTACATAGTTATTCATGGTGTTTCTGCTAAGTCTCTAACCCAGATAAGTATGAGATCACATAACAATTTACAAAACTGTCAAAAAAAAAAGTGAATTGAAAAGACATTAAGGTAACGGCTTAATCATTCATTCAAAAAATGAGTGGCAGTAGCTTCAGACAGGCAAGTCGACTGCTTTTTTGGTATTCTTCCCCATGGTATCAAATTACTGATTTTCTTTATCCTGTGCCATGATCTAAAGGTCTTACCATATCTTTGTTAACTTTTTCGTGCACGTGTTAATAAAAGCCAACTCTCAGAAATAACCATTTTTAATAGTACATTAGTTGGCTGATATTGGCTAGAATGCTTTCAGCTGCAAATAAAAAACTAATTTAAGCTAGTTCAGATAAAGGTATGTATTGTCTCATATCCCTAGAATTCCAGGGAAGGCATAGTATTTTTGAAACAAGCCAATAGCTCCAGTCCTTTTTCTCCATAATTCCCTCCACCCGAGTCCTCCACTGTGAATTAATTTCATCCTCAGATTAGCTCTTGCACAACAGAAAAAGAGCTGTGGCAGTTCTGAGTGTTTTATCTGCATCTCCATGATGACCAGAGAACGAGAAACTGGCTCTTTTTTAACAGCAAGGAAATGTCTTGCCTCGAAACCCTCAGCAAAATATTCCTCACACCTCCCTGGCACAAACTGTCACCTCACATGCCCGTTTCTGAAGCGATCACTGGGAAAGGAGGGGGAGTATCTTAATGACACTAATCTCTCGACCTGGGAAAAAGGACTTTCTACCCGAAGCCCATGGGTTGGAAATGGCAAAAGGGATATAATAACAACAAAAATGAGGGGAACTGTTAGAAGAGAAAAAGGAAGAAATGGATGCTGTGGCAGAGCTTGTTGGTCTGCCACTGGCCATTAAGGGATTTTTGGTGTGGGGTAAAGGAGAAAATGGAAAAGAAGCCACTTGACAGTTTTTCTGGTTATCCACTCCTTCCAATTGCCTTAATTTTTCTCTTTTCATATTTCTCAAGATACTTTGCCTGTCACTGCTCTCCATTTATATGTCTAATTGCAAGTTTAATTTCTCAGTAAGATTAGTGATTAGGATCCAATATACTGGGACTACTTCTTCCAGGTAATTCTTTCATGTATGTATTTTTCTTTCTTCTATTTTTGGAAATATTATTCAAATAATATTTGGAGGGAAAATTTATCAAGAAATAAAAACTTTTCTGAGTATCATTTCAAATTCTTTTTCAGGGATGGCAGTATGTGTGGTATTTTAAAAATAGCATCAGTTTATCTAAGGAGATCTCACATTATCACTGCTAGAGTAAAAGGTAAAATTTTAAGACACAATATCCTTGAGACTAGCTGGATTTACTCTTTCCTCTGTCTTCTATATACTGCCTCTGAAAAGGGTGTAGGTTCATCTATTGCCTTCCAAGGGCCTCCAGGCTCTGGGAGCATACCCCTAACGTGCATGCCTCATTCTGCAACAGGGACAAAGGACAAATCCCTTGGCCCCAGTAGGAAGGTACCTCAGTTACTCCTCATATCAATCCTGCAACATAAATATTATTCATTTAACTTACTCCTGAGAAAACCAAGGCCCAGAGAAGTTAAATCTCACAAAGTTATCAGGAAAATGATTGGTAAAGATTCAAATAATGTTTTTCTGATTCAAGGGCCATGTTATTTCCAATGTGTCAAATGGCTTCTCAGTTCCAAAGGCCCTCCAACATTGCTTTTAAATTAATTGACTTTATTTTTAGGGCAATTTTAGATTCAGAGCAAAACTGAGCAGAAGCTGAACAAAAAGTACAGAGTTCCCATATATCCTTCGCACCCCACATGCATAGCCTCCCCCACCATCAGTTCCCCCAACCAGAGTGGTATAATTGTTGCAATCGATTCACTCTTGGTGTTGTACACTCTGTGAGTTTAGACCCATGGGTAATACAAGGACCCAGTATTGTAGTATCATACAGAATAGCTTCACTGCCCTAAAAATCCTCTGTGCCCTGCCTGCTGCCGCCCTACTTCTGGCAACCCCTGATGGTTTTACTGTCTCCATAGTGTTGCCTTTTCCAGAATGCCAGATAGCTGGAATCATATAGTATGTAGCCTCTTCAGATTGTCTTCTTTCACTTAGCAATATGCTTTTTAGGTTCCTCAATGTCTTTTCATTGCTTGATAGCTCATTTCTTTTTAGAACTAAATAATATTCCATTGCTTGGATGTATCACAGTCTATTTATCCATTCACCTACTGAAAGACATCCTGGTCACTTCCCAGTTTTGGCAAATATGGATAAAGTTGCTATAAACATCCATGTGCAGGCTTTTATGTAGACATAAGTTTTCAACAGTTTTCAGTCCCTTCCAGCCCCAACAAATCCTTTAGAAGATATACTGCAGCCTTGTCCTTGAAGTGGAGTTTCCCAGGGATGTAAAGAATTCTCTAAATATAATGAAAATGTTATAGAAATATAGATTAGCAGTTAATATTTTATGAGAGAGCTTATATACCCTGATATTATAAAAATTCAGTTTGAAGAATATCAGATCACTTTAGATTAATTTTCATTGTTTTTCAATTGATAGAAATGAAAGTCTCAATGCCAAATGGAAATGACGAAGAGGAATTATTTTCCAGGAATTATGTATTCATATACCATCCATTGTTGGTGCATATTTTAGAGTAAACATGTAAAGGAAGAGAAGACGGCTGTATAGACAAACACAAGGACCTTACCTTCAGAGGCCTTAGATCCTGTGCTCTCAGGCGGCAGGTGAAGGGTGTGATGTCTGCAGAGAGCAAAATAATTAATTCCATATCATAAATTCCACTGAGGGCTTAATGCCCAATAGGGGCCAAGACAATCATGTTAAAACAAGGACACATAGGATAAATTCCATTTTCAGTACAATTTTAGGATTTCAAATCCATTTGAATTGATGAGTTACGTTTAATACAAATTTTTATTTGTAGAGTTCATGTTATTTCAGATCATTCTTTTTATTATAACTGTTAGAGATAGAGATAAAAATGGTTTATGGGAAAAGAAGTATTTAATCAAGCCCTTACGACCAATAATTTCAACGTCACTGTAGAGACTGCGTAGCTACGCAAGGAACCAAGAGGGATCCAGTGTGAAAGTGGAGTCTGGGGAAGTCGGCAAGAATTGTGGGGGAGAGAACTGACTCTGCTCTAAACAATGTGAAACATAAGCTTGACAATGACAGAAGTAGCCTGGCAAATGGAAATAGCTTTATTTCTCCTTTTGGACTTGGAACAGAGAGCAGTCAGGTAATTCACATTCCTGCAAGGACCAGGAAGGGACCAAGTAGGGACTGAAGAAAACTGGAAAATTCATGCCTAATCTAAGGGGGGAACTGCTATTCAGTTCCAGACAGTCGTTGCCATGTAGGAATGAGGACCCAGTGTGGTTAGATTTTATTACTTGGTGAATTGTATTTTCAACTCCTTTGCCCATTTTTAAATTGAGTTGCTTGTTTTCTTAGGAAGTATTGAGAACATTTATATATTCTGGATGTAAGTCCTTTATCAGATGTGTGCTGTGCAAATATTTTCCCCAAGCCTATGGCTTGTCTTCTCACTTTCTTGACAGTGACTTCTGAAGAGTAAAAAGGTTTGCATTCGGTGAAGTGCAATTTATCAGTCTGCTCTTTTATGGATTGCACTTTTGGGGATGTACAGTAGTCTTCCCTTATCTGCAGTGGATACGTGCCAAGACCCCCAGTGGATCCCTGAAACCGGGATAGTATCAAACCCTATCTATACCATGTTTTTTCCTAAGTGTATAAACTTATGATAAAGTTTAATATTTAAATTAGGCACAGTAATAGATTAACAACAACAATAATAAAGAAGAACAATTATAACAATATACTGTAACAAAAGTTATGTGAATGCAGTCTCTCTCTCAAAATAACTTATTGTGCTGTATTTGCCCTTCTTCTCATTATGATGTGAGATGATAAAATGCCGAAATGATGAGATAAAGTGAGGTGAATGATGTACGTATTGTGACCTAGGGCTAGGCTACTATTGACCTTCTGATGATGTATCAGAAGGAGGAACATCTGCTTCTGGACCATGGTTGACAGTGAGTAACTGAAACCTCGGAAACAAAACCACAGATAAGGGGGGACTATTGTATCTATGAGCTCTTTCCTTAACCTAAAACCACAAAGATTTTTTCCTAAGCATTCCTCTAGAAGCTTTATAGTTTTAAGGTTTACACTTAAAACTCCATTTCAAGTTAATTTTATTATATTGCATGGTTATGAATCAAGTCCGTTTTTTTGCATGTGATTTCTAACTGTTCCAGTAACATTTGTTGAAAAGACTCTTCTTTCTCCACGGGATCACCTTTGCAATCTGTCAACTATCAGTTGTCCAGACTTTTGCTACTAAGAAAATAGAGCTAATGTACTTTTCGCTATTTCTCCCTTGAAGTACAACTAAAGACTCTGAACATTGTATACAAAACAAACATAAGAAGACTCCGAGGGATGAGAGAAAAAGGCAGACTGGCTGGTGAACTTGGGACCGGAGGAATGACAAAGTGGTGGGTTCTATGGATTTTCTTTTTGCCTCATATAGCCCAGACTTGGAGCTGAAGAAGCAAGTGATCCAGAAATGCCAATGGATGCAGACAATAAAAAGCCTGCTCCCTCTACCCAAAGGCCCAGGAAAGGAACAAGGTAGACACTTAGACAATACCAAATACTCTGGCCAAACACCACAGAAAAAAGCAAGGCCCCATCCCCATGCTGGCTTGGATTCTATGATAATAGAATAAGCAACTCTTAATTGCATTATTTAATTTTAATTTCCCCCAGAATAGAGTATAAATAGTAGACTCATAATACAGGGAGAAGAAACTGTGGTGAAAACCACAAGTTACTAAAGTTAGACTCATTTGTTTGGGTCTGAGATTGCTGAAACTCGCCATTTAGGGTGCAATGTTTCCAGGCTGTTCAAAAGCAAATTTGTTCTTAGAGCAAAACAATTAAGGATGTGACTATTGCTGGGGTGCCTGGGTGGCTCAGTCAGTTAAGCGTTTAATTCTTGGTTTCTGCTCAGGTCATGATCTCAGGATCCTGAGATTGAGCCCCTTGTCCAGCTCCATGCTCTGTGCAGAGTCTGTTTGAGATTCTTTCTCCCTCCCTCTCCCTTCTCCTCTGCTCCTCCCCTGCTTGCATGCTCTCTCCCTCTCTAAAATAAATAAATAAATAAATAAATAAATAAATAAATAAATAAATAAATAAAGTATTAAAAAAAAAGAAAGAAATGACCATTGCAGGAAAAAAAATGATTTTCAGGGTATAATAAAGGCCAACTTTCAACACATTTTTAATGCAGTGTTATCAAAATATGCCATTTGAATTGAAGTTCTAGTGAAAAAGTTAATGCTTGTGACTGACCAACTTCTTTGCCTTCTTCCAAACATTACCCCAACTTCTTTTTCAGAGAAACTCATCCTGTTTAAGTGGACATATGTCTTATATCCTCATGAAATTCATTCCTCAGAAAGACAGCCAAAAAGGAAGAGAAAAGAAAGAAAACCATATACTTATATTACCTTGTTTGATTCCTATAAAGAACCAAAGACCTTGATAAACTTTATGAGAAAACCATGAGGTCCTAACACTAATATTCAGGCTTAACTGCAGATATCCTACCTTTTCATAAAATCGAATTCAAGTCTTCCAAATGCATAGAGATGATTTAAAATAAATTCTTGCTTCATTAACCAAAAAATAAAAATCTCTATTAGAAACCCAGTCTGGTAAATAGCTACAGTCACTTCTTCCCTTCTCAAAAATTCTATTTGTCTTCAGTTGAATCAGGGTGATTGGCAATAGCCATGAAACAATAACCTGTAAGTGATGGTTGAACACTTCCTCACAGAGCGTAGAGGCGTCTGATGGGCCCCAGACCACTTTACACTTTGAACACATAATCCCCTGTCTCGTACTAAGGTTGGATCTCAAGCCAGCTGGTAAGTCTTGATTTTCCAACCTTACCCTGAAGCATAGGTATAATAAGTACTTTAAGGCCCCCAATAACATGGGAAGGCAGATCCTGCCTCTGATAGGACTAAAAAGACCTTCCTTCTGCTCTGGAACATCAAAGTACTATATAATCTCCTAGCTCCTAGTGCCACATACTGTTCTCAGCTCCAATTCTATAGTAGCAATCTATGCTCCCAGTCATTTATCCAACAGATGTTTATTGTGCACCTGTTACGTGCTTGGCATTGTGCTAGATGATAGAGACACAAAGGAGAACAAGTCAGAAAAGGCCTATGATGTCACAAAAAGCAGAAGGTGAGAACAGACAATAGATTAGTATAGAAATAAGGTAATCTCATAAAAATAAGCTCTTTAAAGGAGATAAAACAAGGTAATTGTAAGAGTACTTTGAATGTGGTGTGGAGGTTTCTTTAAATAGAGTGGTTAGGGTAGACCTCTCTGGGTGGTGACATTTGGGCTAAGATGGAATGCAAGCCACACAAGGATCCCAGATAAAAGCATTCTCCCAATTAAAATGGTAGGAAGGGCAAGGTAAGGCCTTATAAGACCTGAACAAAGCTGCTAGTCCTTTTCTGGAGCCTTTATCTCCTGGACATTAGGTCTTATGAACACTGACTTTCTGCCCTGAGCTACTATGACACACCTGTTCTACCCCCAAACTCCTCCCATGTTGAGTGAAAGCCCTAAGGATTCCCATTTCTATCAGAAGAGTCAGATCCCAGGTCCAACCTTCTGCTAACAACCAACACTCCATCCACCACATTAACTTTATCTTTCAAGTCTATGTAGAAATGATCTTTGTGTGTCTTCCCAGCCAGGAGTTAGACCTGTGCTCAAAGCACACTTACAGAAAGAAGTAGAGAGAAATAGGGAGAAACTGATGTTTTCCAGTCCCTGGATTTACTCCCTTCCTAAAGCCTGGCCACATTCATGTAGTTGGAGTATGCGACACTTATATATATTAATATAATATATAATATAATATATATTTCACATATGCTAGCTTGAGTTACTCTCTGTTACTTAAAATCAAAGAATATTAACCATAGTACTCTCTCCACTTCTCCCTCTACCATGTAAGTATTTCTCTTTAATTCTGTTCTGAGCTATGTACTCAGTGATTTTTTTTTTTTTTTAAGATTTTATTTATTTATTTGACAGAGAGAGAGAGCACAAGTAAGCAGAGATGCAGGCAGAGGGAGAGGGAGAAGCAGGCTCTCCACTGAGCAGGGAGCCCGACGTGGGGCTCGATCCCAGGACTCTGGGATCATGACCTGAGCCGAAGGCAGCTGCTTAACCGACTGAGCCACCCAGGCGCCCCCTCAGTGATTTAATATAATGATGAGTGACCACATTTGGTCAGCTTTCCCATGTACTTTCTTCCTAATGGTAGAGAAGTTTCACTAGACAGTCTGCTATTTTTTAAAGGCTGGTGGTTTGTGCTCTTTTCCAAATATAATACTGAAAGTATCTAGCCTTCAAATTGCCCAGCTGCTATTTATAACATATTTTTCATCTCATGGCTGTGCCCTTTGATAATAATATAATGTGTTCATTTTCCTGGTCCTGTCATGTTTGCATGTTTTTCTTAATGTTCACTTTGATTAGTAGAATCTTATTTTCCCCCTATAAATATTTTAACAAGCCTTCTTATAATATTGCCTTCATATCATTGAAAGTTTCTGAGTTCTATTGGAGCAAAATACCCATACTCTATTCTTTGATCAGTAATAATGTGTAAAAAATGTCACATTTTCCTTCCCACTTGTTATTTTAGTTCAGTGTTTTTGGTAGGTATTATAGACTGTATCATTTTTGATCTCATGTACAAATACATATGAAAGCAAAATCAGGAGTTGATGCTAAAACTTTGCAGGAAAAGAGGCACTAGAAACGATTTCACAAAAAAATAAGTTAGAATCTGTTCCTGCTAAGGACAAGGTCTCCTGAGGACACAAATTCTCTTTTTATGGTAGCCATTATCATTCCTGCTTATAAGGAACAATTTCAATAGAAGAAAAAGTTATTGAAAACAAACAATTGTTGAAAAGATTCAGACTTTTAAGTCAGTTTCCATCTTAATATGAATGAATGATCCTTTTCTAACTATTTCTTACCATTTCTAAGATGATTTCAGCAATCCATCTACATTTGACTTAATTATGCCAATACCATATTCTTAATTCAAAAAATAAATCTCATTTAAACAAGTGATATCTCATGGAAACTCCAATTTCAAGTGTATAAAGAAAGACAGTAAAGATGTGATATGTTCATATTTTGGTGTTTGAAGTTCACAATGGGTATGTAATAGGATAATATATATATATATATATATATATATATATATATATAATGGGATTGCCTATTTTCAAAATATTAGACCAGCTCATTAGTCATTTACCTTATTCTCTTTCAAAAATGCCCCCCTGACACACTGAGCTGAGTTCCTGGTGACCATTTTGCAAGTGGCAATAAAAAAATGAACAACTAAAATACATAGTACATAGAGGATAAAAAGTGCCATGGAGAAAAATAAACCAAGGAAGGGGCATAGTCATATTCAGTGAATCTTTTCCACAGGAAAACATTCATGTTCTGTTTCAAATGTGAGAATAATTTTGTTTTACAAATATTTGAGAGAAATTTGATGAGAATCTTAGTGTGTTTAGGATCTAATAGAATGCATAACTACTTAGAGACAGAATAATGTGCAAAGGAAACACAATTTTATAATGCTTTAAAAATAGTTCCTATAAATAAAAAGGATTTACCAAATTCTAGAGAATAGCACTTACCTAAAAACATGGTCATCCTCCACATTCATCTCCATCAACTCCCCTCAACACCACACACATACACAAATGTGTATGAAAGCAAATATGTTTCATTTAGGTACTAAAATCCCTTGCAGAAAAGTATGGAAAAATGGGTCTAAGAAGAACTTTATCTCTTGGTATTACTGTCTGCATCAGCATGTTTCTCACACAAAGTGTGCTATGACCCACCACAGCTTCCAGAACATATCTAATCCTCCAGTAAGCTTTTAATCAAGTCATCTTGCTTCACACTATAGTTATAAATGGTCATCTCCCATCATGATGACAGACTTCCAGTTCCTTAAAGGCTTAGATATTTATTGAAAGAATAATATTTAACAACTTTTCAGTAACTTGTTCATTATGACTTATCTAATGGCATAGTATTTATTATTTTAGAACATAGTTATTGTGTTAGAACATCAATTTTTGAGACTTCTTAAAATATGGTGTTTAAGTGTATTCTAAAGACCACAATAAATATATATCAACTTGAAACTACAGGAAGCTGCAGCTGAAAATGTCCTTAGGAATTATTTCATGCTACTTCCTTTTAAGAAGAGAAAGTTGAAAACCAAATAAACAAAGTGATTTTCCCATGATTATTCAGCCCACTAGTGGTAAAGAGATGCCTCAATCATGAGTATCCTGGCATCTAAATCATATCTCCTTTCTTTAAAACTTAGTGAATTCCCTCGATCTTAAAATTTAATACTCTGAATTATTTAATGAACTGGACCTTTTTAAAGAATGGGATAAAATATCCTTAAAATGCTTAAATGTATTCTGAGAATGTATATCTTTAAATCTATCCATAGGCACCACTAGTTTTATCATAGCAAAACAGCAGCATTTAAATCTTCTCTGGCAAATCATGTTTAACAGAAGTAAACACAGCCTTTGCCTTGAGGTTGCAGCCATCCTGATCTTGTTGCACGATTGTCTAAGATGAAGACATTTAGGTAGACATTGTAGCTGTACATTAGGTAGTAGCTCTCAGCAAAGAACATCGATTCTGAAACCCACAGAGCAAATTCAACTGTAAGGATGAGGCGTTTTCTCATGTTATTCTCTAGGCTTGACCCAGCCTCAAAGACAAAGAGAGATTATTCATGGTGACTCAGCTCTAGAGTGGCAGCAAAGGAGCTAAAAGGTGGGTGCAGACAGAATTTAAATCTGAAACATTATAAGCAGAAGATTAGAAAGAGTTCTTTTAAGACCTTAGAGTCCATATGGAAATCACATTGGAGACTTGTCAAGGACCACCTCCTTGCATCTTGCTGAGTAAAGCACACAACTGGAATTTTTTGTTTCTGAGTAGAGATCAAAGAAATGTCCTAAATGCTCTCTTTCCTTCAGCCAACCCCTCTACTGACCAGGCATGCCCATTTCTTTACAAGGCAGCTGCTCAGAGGAATAAGGGGGAAATGCAGAATTTCCCCAAACTTTTAACTTAGAGTAAACTAATGGATGAATGATTAACTGTGATAAGATAGCCCAAAGTGATAATAATTTTAACTCTCTTTAAAGTGGTAAAAATGAAGTTGCTTTCCTAAAGACTTCAGATGAAAATAGAAAAAAAATTAATGAATGTGTCTTACTTTACCAAATTTGGCTTTTCCCTCCTTTAAGAATGATTTTTCAATTGTCTCTTATTTGGAAACAGTTTAAAAACTGTTAGAGAATTTCTTCTTGGTCTTGTTGGAGACAGGAGGTGAATAGATGAAGGATAAGTTCCTGTGGCCACAACTCTTCTTCTTTATCTAATATCTCATTTATGTAACTCTGGGTACATTCATCCACAAATAGAAATGCCCTCCAAAGAAAGGACAACCTCTCAAAGTGTGGCAACACGTATGAGCGTATATTTTGTTCCGCTCAAGGCCTGTTACAAACTAACTTTTTAGTGTCAAAAAATAAAATGGTGTAAGGGAAGTATTGAAGATCACATCACAGACATATATTTTTTAAAGCATCAAGTTGTCAGAAACTTGCCAAAAGGAAACAGATATCACACACACTGAAAAATCTTGCCAAAAACTTGAACAAAGTTGAAAGATCTGAAGACCCATAAAATTTTTTGCCAATAGCACTAAATATAACCTGAGGTGGCATGTAAACTCAAAAGCTAATCTCATCTGATGGGTCATTTCCTAACATGTGACTTAAGAATATCTTAAAAGGAAAAAACAAAACAAATATGAACAGTACTTTTTACAGTTGTCAATACTCAGATTTAGAATTTTTTATTAAAACCATACATGAAGGATAAATAAAAAACTCATGGCTTGAATTCATGGTTAAAAAAAAAAATCACTCTTTTCATCCCTATAGAATGCACAAAAAAAGCAGTAAGTAAATGTTTCTTGTTAAAAAAGTTGAATGCTAGTTTAGTAAAAACTCTTATGGAGAAAGAATTGCTGGGAATTTCAAGTGTGATCCAAACTATTGAACTGTTTTCTTAAAAGGTTTCTTCATGCAAAGTTATGACATAAATAAATGTTTCTTTAAGGACCAAATAGCCTAGCTACGATTTTGACATCCTGGACAGCATGTCAGAATAACAAAAGTATTGCTAAAGATCTAGAGAACTTAACATTTTTCCCCATGATTGCCAAGATTCCTCTAGAGATGTTAGAGATGGTAACAGCATACTTAAAATTTAGAATTTAGTTTTATGAATTCAGTTAAGGGTGAACAAATCATTTTCTCAAAATCAAAACTGAAAAGTCTGTACTTAAGCATGCATCACAAGAAGAAATTAGAATCAAATGAGAAATTCAAAGATGCTTTTTATAGATTAGAAAATACCAGGGCCTGGGAAAAGAGGAAATGGGTACAGTTTTGCTTGGGGTAATGAAACATTTTGGAAATGATGGTGGTGATATTTGCACAACACTATGAATGTAATTAATACCACTGAATTGTACACTTAAAAATAGTGAAATGAGGTAGGCTGGGTAAAGCATCAGCTCAGGTCATGATTGGGGTGGGGGTGGGGGGGTTCCTGGGATGCAGCCCAGCATCTGGCTTCCTGCTCAGCAGGAGTCTACTCCTACTTCCTCTGCCCCTCCTCCACCCTCGCAGTTCTCGCTCCCTTGCTTTCTCTCAAATAAATAAATACAATCCTAAAAAAAAAAAAAGTGAAATGACAAATTTTGTTGTATATATTTTACCACAAAACATGAAAAGGAAGAAAAATAACTCAGGAAAAAAGCACTCTAAATCACCAATTATAACAAACATTTCTCCGAATTTTAACATACCGCCAATCCACATTGTTGTACAACGAGTGGTGTCTTACATTTGCTGCCTGCCAGGCGGTAGTTGTGAAGTAGAGCCATTGCGTGCACGTGTTCCAAATTGGTTGTCATTTACATTATTATTGAAAGGTGCAACCCCTTAACACTTCACTCAACACCCTATTCAAGAACCATTTCAGGAGGAAAATATGAGTTGTGTTTTTTTGTTCTGTCTTGTTTTTATCTGAAACCTTATTACATCTACTGATAAGCTCAAGAAAGTGCCAGCATTGAAACTTACAGAATTGATGGTATGGCTTGAAAAAAAATTCTAAAGACAGTAATGAAGAAATATGGCTCTGAGGAACATGGCTGCACCAACGTATTTGATGACACAGAGGATGATATACAGTGTGGAAAACCATGAACAGCAAGGGCTCTGAACAGAAAAACTGACTTAAGAGAGTGGGTGAACTCTGAATAGAAAATGTTTTGTGAATACCTTAGCCAATCTATTTTGCTTCTATTTTCCCTTTTAGTATGCATACCAAAAAAAGTCTAAGCAAGCTATTTCAATTAATATAAATTCTAAGTTACTTAACACTGTTTTTTTTTAACCTCCCTCCCCTTAGGAATAATATAATAATAGGAATAATAAAATAATGGTGTCTTATAAGCAATGGCATCTTAGATTTTAATAAATACAGGAATTTCAGGAAATAACCAAAGACTAATATCTTTAATAAGAGGGAAGCACTCCTAGAAAGCTGTAGAAAAATGTGAACAAATCAGCTTTTAAAAATGGGCAGGGGATAAGAATAAGCAGTTTGCAAAAAACTGAATGACCATCTAATTTATTGGAGAGATGGTCAGCCTCAGTAAGACTGGAGCTGGAGTGTTGGGGGAAGACACTGACTTTCCTACTCATGTTTCTTGGTGGAAGGACCGCCTAAGAGTGGCACTCCTGATCTGTCTTCCTCCCTTCCCCAGTGACCCATCTAACTGGGAAGTTTGGGAAAGGGAACTGGTCGTGTGCAGTTCAGCCACTTTCTCTCTTTCCTTTTGGGATATGATTGCCTTATGAATCACAAATTCTGTTTCTTCATGTATGTTTTCCAAGGAGAGACTGCTAATGGCAGGTCTGTTATTTTCCAACATTACCTGTGATAAAAGTGGGGAAGATTAGTTTTAGGATGTAGTATTCGGAAAACTATTGTTATCACAGATACAGGCCAAGCTGTCCAACAGCTTTATCAATAGCATAGGTGATATTCTCTATTTTGATTCCTGCATCTGTCCCTTAATTTATTCTAAGTCAGGCAGGAAGGTAAAAGGGTGTTATTAGTTCTCTCAAGCCTCACCAGCGAATTATTAAGCAATTGTAAATAAAAACAGGAAATAATATTTTTGCACATATTGGTAAAAATTTTATTTTCATTATTTTTATTTTTTTAAAGATTTTTATTTATTTGACAGAGAGAGAGAGAGAGACAGCGAGAGAGGGAACACAAGCAGGGGGAGTGGGAGAGGGAGAAGCAGGCTTCCCGCTGAGCAGGGAGCCTGACTCAGAACTCGATCCCAGGACCCCAGGATCATGATCTGAGCTGAAGGCAGTCACTTACCCAACTGAGCCACCCAAGCGCCCATTATTGGTAAAAATTTAAAAAAAAATAATAGTGTTGGCAGGTGTTAAGAAGTCCATTTTCATGTAATTTGGGGGAGTATTTGCTGGTAAAGGCCTTTGGAGAATTTAGAAGCTATATTTACATTTAAATATACACATCTTTGACCTGTCAATTTCACTTCCTACAGAAGTACTCATACATGTACAGGATTATTTGTATAGGATATTCATTACAGTAGTGTTTAATAGTGAACCATTGGACATAATTAACTAGAGAAATAGTTAAAACAAAGTATGACGATTTTAATGCAGAAATACTATGTCATAATTCAGAACAGTTTGGCCAACTGCAATCCATGGGCCAAACTTGGCCTGTTTTTGCAAATAAAGCTTTACTGAAACACAACCATGCTTATGAATTTATGTGTTGTCTATGGCTGCTTTTGTGCTATACAATGGCAAAATTTACTAATTGCAACAAAGACTACATAGCCTGCTAAATCTGAAATATTTATTATCTGATCTTTAAAGAAAATCTTTGCCATCTCAATTTATAAGAATGAAATAGATTCATTTAGACTGATAGGCTGTGAGGCCAATCATGAAAAACAAAACAAAAACAAAAACAGCTGAAGACCCACATACTCCCTATTTTATAGTAAGCATGATTTCTATTATATAAATCATCTGTATGTGTGCTTACCTAAATGCAATCCAACACAAACTGCATTAACAGCAGTTACGTATTTTAGGGAAAGAAGGGCTTGGGGTAGGGAAAGGGGGCTGATTTTAATGTGCATATAATCATGTACTCCTTTTGGATGGTTTGGTTAATTATAGATGTCACAAAAGGCGGGGGGGCAAAGAAAATGGATCTCTCCAGGAATTTCTCTTTGCCGCCCAGCATCCCGTCTCTCCACTAAATCCTTGCCTAAGACTCATGTTCTGCCAAGCCAAGAGGAAAACCTTATCTGACGCTATCATTTTTACTGGGACTGTCAACTTCCAATGAGGAGGGTTGAGATGAAGTGGTTTATTATTATTAGTAAGCTTGCATATTTTGCCATGTCTCTCCCTACTGTGTTTCCTTTTTTGAGAATTCTCGGTAACACTTAAGTTATAGAAACTGGCTCCATTTAATTTTGATCAGATAAACTAAAGAAAAATTTAAATGAAAACCATGAGCTGAAAACAAGTAGCCATACCTAAAGTATCACGGTAACTGACATTTTTCCTTACTTTTGATATTTCAAAGAAGATGACAAAATTAAGCTTCAAGAATGAGAATTAACAGTCCCCCTCCCCAAAAGTTTGGGGATTTTTTGCCTGCTGATTATAAATTATTATCCTATGAAGCACAAGAAACTGGAACCCCTTACAGTTATCATGCTGAATCACATCTTTGGCAATTTCACCTAAACACAAAAAGTTTTCCAAAAATATCTGCAGCCTCTCCTCCTGCTAAAACTGTTTAATCCTAGTTATAAGGAGGTAAAAGTCATGGTGGTCATGCACTGACAGCAAGAAGCCAATTACTTAATTCTTGAACGAAGTTCCTTCTCTCTCTGGGCAAACCATCAGTGTTTATCACAATACACTTGCACAGTACTTTGCAGCTATAAAGTATTTTCCTATACATAACCCTATTTGTCCAGTAAACTTGTAATAGAGTCAAAGAAGAAATTATGAGTTTCTTTAATGTGAACACTATCTCATAGATGTTAAATAATTTGTCTAGGGTAAAAACTGGTTACTGGTAAAAGAGATTCAGACTTTCCCTCTCAGAAACATCTAAGTATATATTTTTGATGGTTTAAAGATGTCTATCTTTCCTCACTTTTTAATTGCCTTTTCTCAAATGACTTAAGAGAAACATTTTTCCATGGGAGATGAGTGTTTTTGAGTGTTAGAGATTCCTATTTATGGCTTTAACAACAGCAAGTGACTTTTTTTTTTTTTTTTTAGAGAGAGAGAGCATGAGCAGGGGTAGGGTGGGGGCGTGGTCAAAGAAGCAGAATCCCAGCTGACTGAACTGACTGAACCACCAGCCCTGAGGGAGAGGGAGAGAGAGAGAGAGAGAGAGAGAGAGAGAGAGAATCAAGCAGGCTCCACGTGCAGCATGGAGCCTGTCACGAGGCTTGATCTCATGATCCTGAGATCATGACCTGAGCTGAAATCAAGAGTCAGACGCTTAATCAACTAAGCCACCCAGGCGCCCCACGAGTGACTTTAAGATTTTACTTATTTGAGAGAGAGGGGGGCAGGGGCAGAGGGGGAGGGAGAGGGACAAGCAGACTCCAGCTGAGCATAAACCCCAATGCGGGGTTGGATCCCAGGACCCTGAGATCATAACCTGAGCTGAAATCAAGAGTTGGCCACTCAACCATCTGAGTCACCCAGGTGCCCTGCAAGTGCCTTTAAAAGAATAATAGATCTTCAAAACTTCATCTCATCTAAGAGTGCACCAATTATCATTAACTAGTTCCATTAAGACCAAAATCTGCTTATAATTCAATTCTTACCTTATCCTTTCCCAAACATTTGAAAATAAATTGTCTGAATATCATTACATAAAAGGACCACAAAAAAATTATACTGTTAATTTTTAATTTTGTTGACTGCATATATATAGTGTCCCAGTAAAAGTGATAAAATCAAAGAAACTCAACCCATGGTATTACTATAAAAATACAGGCATTGATTTAAAATAAACTCTAAAAGGTTGATTTTTAGAGTTGCTGATGGCAGCTAAAAACACACCTTTTAAAGCAAATTTCAGAAAATATATAATTTGGGCTGGGTGTGTTTTCCTCACCACTCCCTCCCCACCAACCAAATATTACTGATTATTCAAAAAAATGGAAAGATAACCTCCATAAAAGTCCTTAGGATAATGCAAGTATAATGAAATAATTTAGGTAGCTAAAGAAGTGGATAAAGAAATAGTACAGGAAACTAAAATCAATAACAATGTCTTTAAATACAAAAAGAAAAGAAATTAGGGAGACTACTTAATGACATTGGAGGGCCATTGACTATTTCAGAATTAAAATGAAATACTGAAAGACCGTTGCTTTCCTTAGTCCTGTCTTCAGCTAAATAGCCTATACGAAGACTATTTAATTACCTAACCAGGTGAGATGTACATAGAAAAGGAAAGCTAAAATTAACAAAACACCATGCCTGACTAACCGTTGAGCTTAGTTTTTAATGTCACTTTACAAGGCGGACTTTCTTACGAGTCCATATTCTTAGAACTTAGGGTATAGGACATGGCTTACAGTTTCAACAATTTCTGTGGGATTAAAAAAAGGTGAAAGTAAACAAAATTTAAAAGACTGGTAGACCCCTAGAAACAAGATATTAGTAAACTCATGATGGGAATAGTAATCTAACTCTATACAGATCTAAGAGAAGCCTAAATAAAGCGTTAAGGTCAAAGGGAAAAAGATCTTACCCTTTTATGAGATTTTCTTTCTTGTTTTCAAACCCCTTTTTCCTCAGGTCTCTCTTAACCCTAACTTCCTCTCTTTTTTTACCTTGTCTGTATCTCACTTAGGTTTTCTCTACCTCTCAAATCTTCCCGTCCTCTAATTTATAACAATTGAGAAAATTTATATGAATGTTTTTTACAGTTATATATTCTTTCCTTCAACTATATGCTTCTGGTTCTCAAGAGTTGCAATATGGTATAGTAAAAAGAATGTTAAAGTCAATCAGAAAACCACTGTTGAGGCCCAGGTCGGCCACTACCTATTTTTTGTGACGGTGGGCAAATAACTTTTCAAAAGAAAAAGAACTAAAATATTCTTAGTGAAAATTTAGACATGAGGCTAAATTTGTATAGAATGAACTATACCCAGTATAGAATTAAGTACTTTTATGGTTTTTCCACATATTAAAGCAAGTGCAAAATTAGTGAATGAGGTTACCCAAGACCTTATTTAGTTGTTCAAATCTGTTTCCAGTTTTAAAATTGGTTTGTTCAAATCAGGATACAAAGGTGACATTTGCATTTACTCTTTGTGTTAAGATTCTTTTAATGTAAAAGGTCCCCCTTCTTTTCTTTGCAATTTGTTAAAATAAGTCATTTATCCTGTAGAATTGCCCATGTTCCTGATTTTGTTGACTGCATGCCCACATGTTTCCTTGTGTCATGTATTTCCCATTAATAGATCTAGGGCCTTGATCAAAAATTTTTTTTCCTTTTTTTGTGGTGCTGGATACTTTTCTTCAAGTCATAGTATAAGGCACATCATTTAAGATTGACCAATGAGTTCAGGTCTCGTCATCTTGATCTATCCATACAAAGTTCCTCATCAGCTTTTTAATTAATGGCTTCAGTAGCGATTGATAACTACTGCCTAGCTCTCATTTCATTAGGATTTATGAAAAGGTGATATTCTAACACTCCTTCTGCATTTATTAACTGGAATAATTCTACATATTTTATAAATTTTTCCACGCAATTATTTGATTACCCTGGGGTAATAAGGCAGGATGAATGCTTCTTTGTCTCCAAGTTACCAGTTTCCAGAATAATTCCCTAATATCCTTCCAAAGGTGACTGAATCGGTTTGTCTGTTTGCTATTAACATTTTGAATGCATAATTTACATATTTACAATGTTTTGGTCCATGTTAGTTATTATCCTTATTGATCATCAAATTAACTCCATGTATATAGCCAGCAGTTTAGAACCCCTGCAGCTGGACATTGAGCTTTTGAGAAAAGACAATGGTATTTGAAAGCTTTCCTGCTTTGGTGATACTGAGGTATTACTGTTAATTTTTAGATGTGAAATGGTACTGTGATTTTGTTGGAAGAGAAATATGTATCTCTGAATCAAATAACATCTCTCAGATTTGCTCAAAATAACCTGGGGTCAAGTAGATTGGGACATAAATGAAATAAGTTAGGCCACATGTTGCTAAGTTTTGAAGTTAGTATAACCATAGTTAACTATTGTTCATCATACTATGCTCTTGTATACATTTGAAAAATTCTGTAATTTTTTTAAAACTCCTATATCAGCATTAAAAGTTATCTACTATAGAAAAAACTTTCCTACCAAAAAAAAACAAAAAAAAAAAACAAAAGAAAACACACAAACTTTAAATCTAGCACACAACCAACCAGATAGTTTCTGAAAATAGTATCAAAATACATGCAGGAGGAAAAAAAAATAACTTATCTACACAACCTCACTTTCCATTCAAAAAAATTTAGATATTTGAAGTTAAGAGACAGTCTGAAAAGTGTGATTCTTAAAGTATTCTTTATTTAAGATCATTAAAAGTTGTAGAAACAACTTTATATTATAAAGGCACAGGGAGACAGTTCTGATAAAATATTCAAATTAAACAGTAACTTACAGTACAAAAGACAATTTTAATGCACATACAAACCCCAAATGTCTGATTCAAAAATATTTTACTGTGTCTATTAATGGGCAATGATTAAAAATATAAATTGCTGCTGTATAATAAATATCTGATAGTGAATATCTTGATAGCAAAGTGAACAAAATATTTATTGCTTTTCACATACATATTTTTCCCTGTAATTTAAAATTCCTAATTCTTTTACTATCTTCTCAACTTTTTCCAAAGATAAAAGAAATTCCACATAATCTCACGGGGGAAATGGTAGTTGTAACAACTACCTCCAGTAGCAATCACTGCTGGCAGTGTTTTCTCACTTCCTGGTCTGCATTAACAATCACTTTTCCAAAGTAAGATAGATGTTTGCTAAGCCACATAAAGACAACCCTCTGTGACTGGCATTCTAAAGTTTGTAATGAACACTTATCAAATAAAAAAGGTGCTGTTTTGAAAATGTGTATTTAATTTGAAGTTCTAAGTGGTGAATGTTTGACAAGTAATTTTACCTACTCCCCTCAAAAGTTTTCCGAAGTTGTAAAAAGTCAGCTTAATAAAATTTCTAGCACTTAAATGTTTCTTTGAGGGCTAGTTGATATCTGTAATATATGGATGTATAAAAATTAACATAATGCAATCTATTTTATAATGGAGAGACCTTACCCTTCTCCTCCCAGTTTTTATACTGGGGTTAACATTATTGATTTCATCATGCTTTTTTGTAGCAACCCAGTTATAGATGGTACAAGTAGAATTTCTATCACAACAGTAAAATAACATGAATGTACCATCCTAACTCAATGCTATCTCAACTTAATACCTACATTAAAGTATTTGATAATCATTGTAAAGTTACTTAACCATATGTCACGTTTAGACAGTGTGTAGCAGCTAGTAATGTGCCTGGCACAGAGCTGATGCTCAATAAATAGTTGCTGAATGAAAGAAAAAGAAAAGAAAAACCTGGCTTTGGTTGTGCATATTTTAATCACTTTCTGATTTAGAATAAGGTCAGTCTAGAACTAAATACTGTGCACTACACCAAACTTTGCCGTATGCTAAAGCGATAATTAAAAAAAAGAAGTATCACCTATGTTAGCGATAGTCAATTTATATATTGTAACTTTTAAAAATAGCCCACAAATTTCACACGTTTGTTAATTTTTATCCACATACTTAAATTTGATGTTTTGATGCTTAACAATGGGGTAATGAAGACCAAGTTGGGCAGACTGGCTAAACTATGCTTTTCAATAAAAATTACTAGTCCATCAATAAATAAAAAGTTATGAGACCCAATTAAACTCAAATGATGACTATACCATGGTAATTTCTCCAAAACTACCAAAGAATATAAGGTAGGATATATTTAAGTCACATATGCCTGGAAACAGCTTACCTTTGCAATATAAAATAACCAGGAAGATCTGAACGTAATAATGACAGAGTTAGAGTACTGGAAGTGTGGTAATAAGAATACGTAGGTGACCAACTTTAATCTAACCATGACACTAGATCTAACATTTCTTTGGCATATGCATTACTATCTTGGACTAGTTAGCATTTAAAAAATACTGTGTTGTTTTTTTTTTCTCAATCAACATTAACATAAAGGTGTAGAATGCTTGTATACTCTTCTTAAAGCCTTTAAAAGGACAAGATGACATTCTGCAACATATGCCAAATTTTGTGTTTAGTGTACACTTATAATTATAGGCATAGAGGGATGTAACTGTTAAATAACTTTGAATGATTTCATGCAATGGTGAAACCACAGAAAGTGGGGAGAAAAGTATTTACATGATAAAATATTCAGCTCTCTGAAAATACAGTAAACCTGGTAACCTTGCCCTAACAGTAAATGTGTACCGCATAGCACTGAACAAAAACTAGTCCAAATTTAAATAAACACCTAGAATAACCTGAATGTGTAAAATTTAATTAAAAAAAAACATAAAAATGAGTGGAAAGAAACACCTATACATCAGAAGGAAAAAATGGCCTATAAAACAGGCCAATCTAACTTGACATTCAAAGTAAATGCAAGAGATTCACAAAATCATGATAGTAATGGAAACTAACTCAAATACCAAGTACCCTTTGATACACAAGCCAATGTAACTATCAGACTCATTTCCAATAGCTTCACAATATTCATTAATTCACTCAGGCATTCGGGGGAGCAAAGCAGTCAATGATGATAGCTCAAGTCTCCAAAGTGTAAGAACAAACTTATTTGCAGAAGCATCACAAGATTTTTGAAGTAATGTATTATTTTGATGTTAACATAGATTTATCAGTGCAAGTTATCTTCTGAATGTATTACTTCCAAATTTCATTTTTCCAGATAGTTTTTGGTGGTTTAGTTTTAGCCAGTGCTATTTAAATGGAGAAAAGAAAAATTCACCATAGACTACCTCACATTGTTACTTAATTGTGCTAGGTATTCACGCAGTTCTTTTGCAGCCTGGAATCTGCCATAGCGCTTCTTTGGGTTGGCACACTCGTCCAGCAAGGCCTCTAGTCGGCCGTCTTTGGCAATTTCACTTGGTGGGTCATGAAGAAGTCCTCCAGAAGTGCCACGCCAGGTGGCATGTCTGGATAAGAGGTTCTGACAAACAGCATAGTAATTGTGGTCCACAGTTGCACGAGCACAAAGAATTTCTTTTGAAAATGATAAGCAAGCCTCCTTATCACAGTCATCAAATTTGCTTTCATACCATACATCCCAATTTTCAGGTTTATCTGTAAAAAGGGGGGAAGCAGAAAGAGAAAAATACATTTTAAAAGAGTTCTCATTCCTTCCCAAAATATAACAATTTACTAATTAACACAGTAGTATTGGTTCCTAAAACTGTATTATAATTTTAAACATTGAAATTTATTAATTTATATATAAAGTGGGAGTTCACCAATACCGGGCCGAGAGATCAGACAAGGTCTCTAACTACTCAAGGGTTCAGTCTAGATGGAAACTTTCCAACATACAGAGAAAGTGCCATACAAAAGACTCAATGCTACAAGAGTACAGAGGAAGCAGTACTTCTTCCTGGGGCTGTAGAAAGCTGCATACAATTTCTGATTTAGGTCTTAAGTAATAAGCAAGTGTGAAGTGAAAAGAAATGTGGGAAAACAGTACGCTAGGCCCAGTATAAGTATGTGCAAAGGCATGGACTTAAGGGCTTGTTCCAGCTGATTCAGGAGCCAGTAAGTTCATGGAGGCTAAAGTGTGAGACAGCTACCTGGGGAGAAGGTACAAATGATGCTAGAGAAGTAGGTTGAACCTTGTGTGGTCATAAACATGACTTGTTTTATAGAAAGATAACTGGACTGAAGACTGGAGGGACTGAGATGACGACAGTACCTAATGGTCCAGAAAAAAAGCCAAAATGTAGAAACATAGGAGTTTAGTTTTGAGTAAAGTTTAAGGTTCTAATTGGATGACAAGGTAGATATTATTTACATAATACTGTTAACATTTCATACATAGAGTAAATATAAAGTAACTACAAGATATTCAGGTGGGCATATCACATGCAACTAGAAACACACTTGAAACTTAGGACTTTGACGTCAGAGGTACAGTACACATATTTAGAACACATCAATATACAAGTGCTTGATGGAACCAAGAGAAGAGCTGAATTATATTGGAAAGCGTGTTGAAAGCAAAGGAAAGAAACAAAGACAGGATGGAACCTTGGAACTTAAGGGGTTGGCAGAGGAGTGGTTAGTGAAAAAAGCTCATTCATTCAGCTAATAATTATTTGAATGCCTACTCTAGGACAGGCAAGGGTATATACTGGTAAACAAAATAAGTAATAGATGGTTCCTGCCCTCACTGGCTTACTATCAAGTATGCGAAATAGACATTAAATAAATAAACATTATCATAAATAGTGGAAAATGCTACAAAGGAAACATTTTTAACAGTAGAAAGGTTTATGAAAGAAACAACCTTCCCTAGCATTAGATATAGTGGTCAAGTATAACATTTAAGCTAACGTTCAAAGGCCAAGTAGCTAGCTGTGTATGGAAGACAGATGAGGCATTTTAGGCAGAAGAAAAAGCATATGGAAAAGCCCAGAAGCAAAAAGGTTCATTCAAGAAACAAAAGGCCACTGTAGCTGAAGCATCAAGGGCAGTAGACAGAGGGATATTAAAATTGAAGCAGATTGGGCCCTGATTAAGAAGGTTTTTTCCCTTTCTTTCTCTTTAATGTTTCTTTTGTACACAGAGAACATTACTCAGTCTACTTTTGCTTGAAACATTCACATTCAAATATGTTACAAAACTGGGGCGCCTGGGTGGCTGAGTCGTTAAGCCTCTGCCTTCGGCTCAGGTCATGATCCCAGGGTCCTGGGATCAAGCCCTGCACCGGGCTCCCTGCTCAGCGGGAAGCCTGCTTCTCCCTCTCCCACTCCCCCTGCTTGTGTTCCCTCTCTCTCTGTGTCTCTCTCTGTCAAATAAATAAATAAAATCTTAAAAAAAAAAAAACAAAAAAATATGTTACAAAATTTTTAAAAATTGGTTCACCAAAGCTTTTTTTAAATTGAAGTATAATTAACATACATTATGATAGTTTCAGATACACAACATATTGATTTGACAATTCTATATATTATTCAATGCTCACCATGATATGTGGTCACCAACTGTCACCATACATTATTACATTATTGACTATACTCCCCATGCTATACTTTTCATCTTTCCAATTTATTTAATAACTGTAAATTTAAATCTCTTAATCCCCTTTATCTATTTTGCCCATCTCCCCTCTGGCAACCCATCAATTTGTTCTCTGTATTTTAGAGTCTAGCTTTTGTTTGCTTCTTCCTTTGTTTTTTTTATATTCCACATAAGTGAAATCATGGTATTTGTCTTTTTCTTCCTGACTTACTTCATTTAGCATAATGCCTTCTAGGTCCATCCATGTTGTTGCAAATGGCAAGATCTCATCCTTTTTTATAGCTAAACTTCCATTGTGTATATGTATATTAAATATATACACGTACATATACACACCACTTCCTCTTTTATCCATTCACCTTGTGTTGCCTCCATATCTTGGCTATTGTAAATAATGCTACAGCAAACATAGGGGTGCATATATCCTTTCAAATTAATGGTTTTGTTTTTATACCCAATAGTGGAATTACTAGATCATATGGTAGTTTTAATTTTTTGAGGAACCTCCATACTATTTTCCACAGTGGCTGCACCAATTCACATTCCCACCAACAGTGCATGATGGTACCCTTTTCTCCACATCCTTGGCAACACTTGTTACTTGTCTTTTTGATACTAGCCATTCTGACTAGTGTGAAGTATTATCTCACTCTGGTTTTGATCTGCATTTCCCTGATGATTAGTGATGTTGAACATCTTTTCATGTGCCTGTTGGCCATCTGTATGTCTTCTTTGGATAAATGTTTCTTCAGGTTCTCTGCCCATTTTTAATAAGATTGCTTGTTTTTGTGGTATTGATACTATGTAAACAGGAGTTTGAATTTTATTTAAAGAACAATGGGAACTCATTAAAAACTTTAAGCAAGGAAGTGATAAGATCAAATTTATGTTTTAAGAAAGAAACTACATGAATAGAAGGAAACCAAAGGATGGAAGAATTTCAGGAAGTTGTTACTAATCAGTCACTTCATAAATTTTGCAATTAGGTGGTTGCTAATGGTAATGCAGAAATCTCAGTCAGGTTCTAATGGGTGGAGGAATGAATGGAGGCTGAGGGAGTAGAAAAAAGCAGAGTAAGCAATACTTCTAACAACAGCTGAAGAGCATGGGAAAGCAGAAAAAGTCTTAGACATACTTGTTTACGGGGAGGGAAGAGAAACTGGATTCTAAGGAGGGAGTGGGTAAGTTGAAGATAACTAATGCAACAAGTTCTCAGAGAAGGATCTACTCTGTCTGAAATAGAAAGATGAATGTGTATTGTTTTTACTAGTTTAGATAATGAAGGGAAGGACATTGAGGGAGTTGCCACAGCAAAACCTCAGTTTCCCTGTGAAGGAGAAAATAAAGATCATTTACTAGGAAGAGTTCAGAAAAGAGTGTGAATAAATAAATATTGTGTTTTGCAAAGTAGATATTTAAACAACCCTACCATGAGACATTTGAAAAGAACTGGTCACAGCTAAAGTATCACTGGGGCAATGCCCACTGTATGAATATACTTGTGTGGTGGTATTCAACCAAGGTTAGGAATTAGTTGGTATAAAACTGTGACATGAGGGCGCCTGGGTGGCTCAGTTGGTTAAGCGACTGCCTTCGGCTCAGGTCATGATCCTGGAGTCCCTGGATCGAGTCCCGCATCGGGCTCCCTGCTCGGCAGGGAGCCTGCTTCTCCCTCTGACCCTCCCCCCTCTCCTGTGCTCTGTCTCTCTCATTCTCTCTGTCTCAAATAAATAAATAAAATATTAAAAAAAAAAAAAAAAAAAAAAAAAAAACTGTGACATGAATTCCAAGAATGTCTGCATAAAAAAATGACAAGAAATTTTAAAAGTTTAGGCAAGTTGCACAACTTTGTGAGTATACTAAAAACCACTGAACTGTACACTTTAAAAAAGAAAAGGATGGTGTAAGCTGCTGCAACATTCACAAATGTAGGAAGAAGTAAGTGGAGTGCACTCGAGCAGGGTGTCTATTCCCTGTGGGAGGATCTACGTGGCAAGTCAAGAAATAAGAAAGTAGTTTGGTGAGTATGGAATCAGAACAAGTACTGGGAAAAATCAAGGATCAAGATAAGATCATGCAAAACCTAAGTGTCAACCTAATAAATTACTGTTACTTTCACTGCATTCCCCAGGTGCCACACATTTTTGGTCCCAGTTCATCAAAAGATCCTCATATGACAGGAGAAGAGGGGATTAAAAATATAAGACCGTCACCATAGAACAACCACCTTTCAGTTTCTTTTATTAAGTAGATTAGCTATACACGTACAGGCTTTGTCCCTGACATTTTAAAATTCCTGTGGCATTTAATTTTCAAAACACTTCAGACAGTCTGTCCACTAACCCCTATGACAAGCTCACAAATAAATGGAGAGCAAAATTTTGGATAAAATGTAATAATGTCAAATCAAAGTTAGGGATCTGCAGTGCTAGAAATGATCTAAATGGTTAAGAGAAAATGAAAATCACCATAGGGACCCCAAAGAACAATGGAACACAGAACATCACTGTAAGTGATCCCACAATAAAATAAGACCTCCATGAGAGCAGAACAGTTTCTCTGATAGGCTGTAACTACATAAAAACTTAATTCTACATTACACTCCTAAACCACAGAATGTAGCAGACTGTGAGAAAAAGACATGTGTACATACACACACAGACACACAGACGCACAGTATATCTGTGTCCATTTGAATCCAAAGGATATTTTACTAAATATGGAGAAACTGTGATTAAGAGTACAAGTATAATAAACTGGCTTGCGTTTACTGATCCTGGTCAAATAAAACAAAGAGGCAAGGCTTCCATCTAAGAAGAAAATTAAAGGTTTGTTTCATATAAATGCAAACTTTGACATTAAAAAAATGTGTCTAAGAAGCAAATGTAAGTTATATACTTACTTTGTCTAATTAACCTTTTGTCAGCAACCAAAACATTTTCAGCATCCACAATGATTACCTTCCCATCTCTAGGACCAACTGCAAAATTGTCAAAACTGACGTCCAGGAGGTAGAGTGCAAATTCAAAGTCATTGTTTGTAAGCTGCTCTGCTATTTCCATTAATTGCCAAGCGAGGTCAACTCGTTTCTCCCATGGTGCATTAAAGTAACTCCACAGTTCTTCTCCAACATAACTTACAGCCACCATTCTTCCACAAGCTCCAAGATATTTTGCAAATGGCCAACCTTCATCAGATGGAAAACTCTACAAAAGAATTATCTTAATATTATAAGAGATTCTGATTAAAATATTCTAGGTCTACCCCCAGATCCTCTCAGCAGAGATTATTACTAGGCATGCGCTTGGATTTCTTGTTATATTCAGGAGTTGGAGAGAGATAAATGTGATTTCTTTTCTAATTCATACCATTACTATGGACCTGAAAAAAAATTTAAATATGTAACTTTACATTATAAAGCTAAAACAGAATAAGTCCTGCTCATAAATTTCAGAACCAAACTGATCAACAAACATAAGGCACCTTCCTTTATTACCAAATCTGGAAGTATTTACATTTTCCTGTATCTTTTTGACTTGGTGTAAGTACAGTCAACCATCTTTTCTTTTGAATGAACAGCACTGCAGGCCTATTAGCCAGCAAGTATTTACCAGGCACCATGCACTGTACTTGTTGGCAATTAAGAGTGAACTAAACAGTCTCTAAAATAAAAATTTTAGAAGAGAAGACAGATACTAAGCAAATAATTTTGTGTATAAGTGTTAGTTACTAGGAAGTGGTGTGGGTCCTAAGAGAGCATTTAATAGAGACCCTACCTAGTCCACAAGCAGGTGGGGGTACAATTTAGAGAGGGATTTATAGAAGTGTTTCTTAACCTACACCCAAAGGTTAGTAAAGAGCAATCTGATATCCTGTTGATGCAACCTGCACTCCAAGTACCTCTGGTCCCAAGTCAGTCTTGTTTCCCTTTCTACTGCCACTGTATTTCTGTTCACCTTTAGCTCAACCTTAAAATTATTTATTCTCCTAATCTTAGCAAGGTTTCCTAATGGATTTTATAACCACTGGGAAAATTAACATCTTAAAATAAAAGTCTTTCGCGTTGATAAACAAGTCACTTTAAACTAAATGTCAGGCTTTATCTAAGATACTTTCCAGGGCGAAAATGAGCATTGTGGTGCAAAAGGATGGGAAGTAATGTTTTAAACAACTTCTTGGAAGATAACATGACTAGAGAAGTATAGAGGAAGCCTAGCACTTTTCCTTAAAATGGGGGGGAAATTATAAAATGATATTCACATAAACACTGTAGGGGAAACAGAGCAAAACACTGCAGAATATAAATACAGATTACTTCTATTGCTAAAATTGAACAATCTACATACATTTTTTTAAAGATTTTATTTGAGAGAGAGCGAAAGAGAGATCACAGAGGAAGAGGGAAAAGCAGACTTGCCGCTGAGCGGAGAGCCCAATGCAGGGCTCGATCCCAGAACCCTGGGATCATGACCTGAGCCAAAGGCAAATGCCTAACCGACTGAGCCACCCAGCCACCCCAATCTACACACATTTAAAGAGCTAGAGATGAGGCTCTTTTTCTTGGACTGCTTATGAAAATAAGTAGTATTAAGTTTACCCTGAACTTCCATAAAATTGAAAAAAATCAGTAATATCCTTAATATTAATATGTTTATCAACTTTAAAACAAAATGTTCTTAGAACTAAACTTGATCCATAATTACCTATTTTCATTTGTGCTTCCTTTCAACTATATTAACGCACAGAAACTGTAATTGTTTCTTTTTATGTGTAACTTTCTTTTAAATTTTAACATCTGCAGTTTTGTGATAAAACACTAATTATGTAAATTAAAAATTTAGATGTAATAGTATGAATCTTTAAATATAGTAAATGAATTGATTCAATTTTAATTCAAACGCAACATCTGATTCTTTAGCAAGAAGGAGGAGGAAAGCACATTTTTCATCTTATACCTGAGAATTTTTTATTTCTTTTGGGTACTGGGAAAAGTGAGACTGCTCATGTCCAATGTGAACTGCAAAAAAATGTTTGCTAACCATCTTATTTTCAACTTTTTCTCCCAATTTTAAAATACCTCCTAACCTTCAAAATTTACACAAATAATTACAAAAGATTTAACTGTTTCCCAGAAGTATTCATGTATAAAGTCTATGACATTAAATGAAAAAAAGGGAAAGCATTAAAAATTGGTAATATATGAGATTATATAGTTTTGTCCCACAAAAAGTAAAACAAAAAATTCCTCCATACATTATTGGCATATTATTCACATGTTATACTGTAGGACAGATACAAATATATCTTTGTGAAAATAAACTGGTCTTTGACAACAGGAGAAAAGGGAACCCTGCCAACATCTGCACATGTACAAATGCCTCCTTGTTTTTTGGAGCCTTTCCAACTGGCAAATGACAGTCAAATATACCCTTCATTACCCAAGTCCCTCATAGAAGAGGATAAAATATATGAACAAATGTCACACTGAGCAATTTTATATTCATACAGTGATTTCTGACAATGTTAAGTGAAATCCTGTTATGCCTCATTTTAAGAAGAGCACTACAATTCTTTCATATAGCTTGCTACCTAATCTTTTGGAAGAACTTTAATAAATGAATCCACACCACTAGCTCAGATGACAGGAATTTTTCATAGTATAATCAAAATAGATTTCATTAATGAGAATACAATTCTATTGAACACACTATAGCACAAAGAAAATGCCCTAAGAAAGCCAAAACATAATTTTTATTTAAAACAATTCTGGCTTAGAACCAAATTATCATGGTCAAGCAGAGTTTGAAAGACAAAATTTTAAGATGTTACAGCGTGGATTTGCTAAATATATCAAGCAATGAGAAACACAACTCTTACTTTCTGATTACCAAACTCCAAGAGGGCAAAAGCAAACAAACAAAAAACAACAAAAAAACAAAAACAAAAACAAAAACCCCACAGTAGCTAGGATAAGAAGTTTATTGCTGAGAATCACAGTTTTTATTTTAAAACAAATCTTAAGATCAGATTTTCAAATTGCCTAGAACAACAGGCACATAGTTTAAAGTAATTGGACATAAAATGTGTGTATTTTAATGAGCTATTTACAACTGAAAAAATATGTACAAATACTTTTCATTTGAAGGATGGAGTCTTTAAACGTGGAATGGTTTAAATTCTAACTGACCAGAGGCACTCCAATTATTGGTTAAGGGCTTTACATCAGGTTGAATATACATCGAAGTATAACCAGTCAAATTTTAAAACTAAATTATTAGTTTAAAATTGTACAAAGGTACAAAACAGTTATAAAATTATGTATTTCCTTTCAATTACTGTATTTTTTTAAAAAAAATTAAATTGGTGAGCACCCAAAGAAAACTTCTATGATTATTCCTACCAATGTAAAAATTAAAAGTGGAAATTTAAGTATTAAGATAAACATGGTTAACTGATAAGATTTTAAAAAATATTAAATGCCTTCAGTTAATTTACAAAATAAAAAGTATTTTGAATATGAAACCTAAAATAAATCACTATGTCTCTTTATCTCTTTCTCTTTTTTTTTGGTAACAGAAAACTGCAAGGTACCTCTTGGATACCATAAAACTCAAATAATACTAATAATAATATTACAGGCATTGACAGTACCTTAAAGTCAAAGTTTCAGAAATAAGTAAACAAAATCACTAAGGTCATCTTCCATTTTAAGAGAAAATGAAATGAAGGTGACATAAAATGTATACACTCGATATTAAAGATTAGAAAATTTAGATATATTTTTTATGGTATATAACATTTTATAAAATTTGTATATTTAAAGACAATAAACAAGTAAATAATGGACTTCAAATCACTCTGCATCTCGTGAGCTGTGACTATGGCAAAGCGAAAACTTCTAAGAGCTTTAGTCTTTTTCTCTGTGAAACTGGAATAATATTTGTACCACCATATATATTCATCAAGACAATCCAAGAACCAAAGGAAAGAGTATGAAATGTACTTTGCAGATTTACACTACTTTATAAACAATTGCTTACCAAAACATTTTTTACTTCCTATTTAAATCCACTAAATAAGAAGTCCAGATATTCATCAAGTTATGCTTATTTTCATATCACTTACTGAAAGTCATCTACAAATAATGAACATCTTCCAAATATAGTCAAGAACCACCAAATTAGAAAAGCATCATCACTTCCTCTAGTAGTTTCTAATTTACAGTGAAATATATAAATTAGCAACCAAACCTTGGGAAGGCTTAATGCTATGAAAAATGTATAGGGCATCCACAAGCACTAAAAATACAAAAAAAAAATTAAAACTTGATAACATGTATACACATAAACTCAGCATTGTAATTTGCTTTTCATTCATAATAGTTAAGCACCACAAAATCCTAAGTGCTGAAGTAATCTATCATCTATTTATTGATCAAAATCAACCAACATGAGAGTTTATGTGATTTATAACGGGGATGTGAAATCTAAGAATTCTAGAGTTGGAAGTACATGAGTTATAAATCTAGTGCAATCTAACTAGCGCAGTTTAAGTGATCTGCCTAAAGTCACACAGATAAAGAGGTAAAGTCTGGCTAGTAAAACCCCTCAATCCAATATCTTCCTGTTTCAGAAGTTTCCAAGTTTTGCATATATTGCAATCTCATATTACAGAGAATCTGGGACATAGTATGCTGTGAAAATAATGTAAGCTTATACATCCTAAGTGGAATAAAGCACATAAATCTCGTGTTTTCATATTTTTTTTAATTTGACAAACCCTATTTTCTACAGGTTTTTAAATTTGGAATTGCAGATAAGAGACTGTAGGTTAACCCACATTTCACTGACTACTGTAAGCAGCTGGAGTTAGAGAGTGAGAGAGTCACTGTGGAATGAAGAGAATACAAATTTTGTATTAAAAAATTCTAGATCTAGCCTAACACCATCCTGAAATGCTAAGTAAACAGTTGTATATAAAACAGTCCCTATTCTCAGGAAGTTTTTTTAACCTGAGTTGGGAGAATGATTATTAAATAGACATAAATTATAAATTACATAATTTGTTACAAATTATGAAGTAGAGTATGCTGAGAAAGAGAGATTGTGTGGTAAATGGCAGCCTCTCTAAGGAAGTGTGACTTAGGCTGAGATCAAAAAGATGAGTATAATATTAGACAGACTGGGGAGGGGGCAGTAAAAATGTTCCAGGCCATAGGAGAGTTAGAAACAGTCTTCTCAGTATTAAAGAAAAGGCCAAAGTAGCTTCACAAAAATGAATGAGGAGGAAATGGCTTGAGGTAATAGAGTCTGTAAAGAGAGGTAGGGACCAGATCATGCTTGGACTTACAGAATAATACACAAACTCAACATGGTCTACATGCTTCGAAAAAAAAAAAAAAAACAAAACCACCAAAAAAAAAAAAAAAAGCCTTAACATCCAGAAACATTGTACATACTGGAATTAACAAATATCCTGTGATATATGTTATTCTTTAAAAACAACAAAAGCTTTTACAATATCATAATACCCTTTGATCAATAACCACTGTCCTACCAGATTAACAAGGTCATTTTATTCTATTATGTCACAACATGTCATTTTAAAAAGACATACAATGTACAAATAAAACTGATAGATTAAAATAAGGTCAACTCTAGAACTTGTGACCTATTCTTTTTTTTTTCCTCCTTACATCACCAAAAATAGGGTTTGTATACTAAATTTAAAAGACTGGGACGCCTGGGTGGCACAGTGGATTAAGTGTCCAATTCTTGGTTTTGGCTCAGGTTGTGATCTTAGGGTTTTAAGATTGAGCCCGAGCCCCATGTTAGGCTTCCCGCTCAGCTCAGAGTCTGCTTAGGACTCTCTCTCCCCCTCTCCCTCCCCGCCCCATGCTCACTCCTGCCCTCTCGCGTGCTCTCTCTCTCTCTTTAAAATAAATAAATCTTTAAAAAAAAAAGATCATACGGGGCGCCTGGGTGGCTCAGTCGTTAAGCGTCTGCCTTCGGCTCAGGTCATGATCCCGGGGTCCTGGGATCGAGCCCCACATCGGGCTCCCTGCTCTGCGGGAAGCCTGCTTCTCCCTCTCCCTCTGCCCCTGCTTGTGTTCTCTCTCGCGCTGTGTCTCTTTGTCAAATAAATAAATAAAATCTTAAAAAAAAAAAAAAAAAAAAAAAAAATCATACTTCCTTTAATACAAGAAATAAAATATTTTATAGTCATTTACTACTTCACAACATTCCATTAAAAGGAACATAACTTTGTAGCTCACCTAAAAAGATGTATTACAACACTTATTTTTTAAAGGAGGAAATTCCTAAATAAAAAGAAGCTGACTTAAAAAAAAACCTATTAATAATCAAAACATACAATCTAAAATCTGGTTATAGGTTTTCTACAGAACTGGCATTTCTGAGCACACACTAATTTAAACTTGAGAATACTTATCGAAAGTTAGAAAGTTAATGTTATCCAAAGAATAGAAAATGCTTAAAAGTTCAATTTAAGTTTCAAATTATTTTTAAAAGCCCAAATATGAACAAAATCCCATTGTAGTAACGCATGTTATAACAGCTGTTCACAGAGATTAGTCAACTGTACTGGTGACAGACTAATGTGTTCACAGTTTTGTGAACTGTCTGGAGGGGGAATATAGTAAAATTACTGGGATGATTTAATGGTTACCTAATTTTTGCTAAAATTTCTCTTAAGACTTTAGCTTCTTATTTATATTGCTAAATAGTGGCCAAAATCCATTGTAAATATTGTAGAATCTTAATAATCTCAAGATTTCCAAGTTACAGGATATGTTCCATTTATTTCATTAAATGATTTTCTGAATGCCATTTTCCACCCACCTAGAATTCCAACACTATTAAGCAATGCCTTGAAAATAGCAAGGTTATGATATTTCACTGAATATCATGTCCAATAGCTGTTTCTAAAATTGGAAACTAATGTCAAAATGCATCAACAAAAAATCTACATAAGTTTAATAGAAATTAAAATCTTTTATAATAGTTTAAGAAATGAACCCCCCCCCAAAAAATCACTTGGCCACAAGTTTTAAATATGCATAAATTTACTTGTCTCAACTGATGCTTTCTTACCTAGTCACATCAGCCAAGCGTGATCCACATTTGAAATACATATCTACAAACACCATCCTCAAACATTTGCTTCCAGTAAGACAAAATTTCAAAGAAAGAAAAAGGATATAATATAAGCTTCTTTGGACCCAATAATCCAAAAATGCTACCTTGCTTTCTTTACTCAAGACTTAATTTCTTTAAAGTCTGACAAGTAGAATAGTATTAACTTACTCCCCTGGTTCCTTTAAAACATAAACTGAATTAACATCACCCTTCCGAAAAAGACCAAACTATCCTCTAAGTAGCACAGTATCTCTCTCTGTTAAACCTGATGCCTGGTTTTAGATTTGTATTCCTTTTGTTGCCTTAAATTCACTATAGACAAAACAAAACTCTTGGGTCCCCTACCCCAAAGCCATTCCTTTTCTGGGCTTCCACATCATAATAAGGAATTATTTAGTAGTTGCTCAGACCAAAACCCCAGGAGATATTCTTTATTTTTCCCTTTCCATCATACCTTTGCCCATCAGCAAGTCTTGTCAACTATTTTTCCAAAATATATTGGCTCTGTCCGATTTTTAAAACCTTTATCGCAACCATCTTAATCCAAACTACCATTCTCTCCCACAATCTTGTGCAAAAGCTTTTCAGATTTCTCTCTTACCCCTTAAAGTCCATTCTCCCAAATCAAGCCCTACTAAAAACACTTCTACTGTTTCACACTGCCCTGAAAAAAAAAAAAAAAAATCTGAAACTCATTAAGCATGGTTACAAAGCTGTATAGGATATGATCCTTGTCCACCTGTATGATCTTATATTCTATCAGGCTTCCCTACTCCCATGCTCCCTACTCCTCTGGATTTGCCAAATCTCTTAACCAAAAACACTCTGCCCTCAGATCTTTGCACCATTGGCCATATCTCTCATCATTTACACCTCAGCTAAAATGCGACTCTTCCTGACCATCCAATTAAGAGTAGTCCATCCCCAATCCATCACAGGAGTCTGCTTTGTTACTTTTATAGTATGTAAAGTCTGAAATTATCTTGTTTTTTGTTTGCCGCCCACACCTAGTGTCCCAGAACACAAAGGCTGCACAAACTGTGTCCTGGCCTGCCATCTTCACTGTATCCTAAGGGTATATAGATCAGTTCCTGGAACTACTGAGCAATGCCACACAATTCTTGCCAGATCTTTTCACTTCAGTTACAACTCCAAATGTGCACTAGAAAGGCAAAATACGAAGACGACCCTGAAGCTTCATACCTACCTCAGATGATCTTTTAAGATTGTGTCTCAGTCTAAGACATTAGACCAGACCTAACCCTTTTTTTAAATTATCACTTGTTACTGTACTAATTAGAATTACTGAACTATAATAACTTAGAAAAATATTGAATTATTTGCTTTGTATTACTGAATCTTTATCTAAACTCTATTTCCTACAATATTCTTTCTACAAAGTACTTCATATGGGACAAATCCCTAATCCTCCTTTTAATTACTATTCAAAAAACCTATAGCCTGCAGCAGCAACTACATAGGTATTTATGGTGTGTATATATGTAAATAAGTTAACATTTGAAGGTCTGTCATAGGAAGAGTAAAATGTATATATTTCTAAGATAGATGTCAACATAATGTACTAAAGAACTCTTCAACTACAACTATCTAAAAATGAAATAAGTTGATTTGCAAAGTACTAACATATTGTAAAAAAAAAAAACTACAATTAAAGACATTTTGTGTATATTATCCGAATAACCCTATCTCCTTTATTCTTTAAAACAATCTTGTTATAGGTAACTGTTATAATTCCTATTAAGAAACTAAGGCTCTAAAACATTAAGTGACCATTCAACAACTTTGAGTTAGTATAGAATGCTATCTCAATACCGCCCCCACCACTCTGCCTGTCCCCCCAGGCCCCATCCATGGGCAAAATCCTATTTATCCTTCAGAACTCAATTCGCCTATAAAATCTTCCCTGGTATCCACACCTATAAAGATACACTCATGTCTTTCCCTAAATGAGTCATTTGACATAGTGCAGGTACCTTTTTTTTTTTTATAGAGCTTATTATGCTATATTGATTGTAATTATTCATTTATATACCCACCTCCTGCACAGTACACTACTTGCTGCCTAGACAGATCCTTTGAATCCAATTGCCTTATAACAGACTATTTACCAAATGAACAAATAAAGTCCAATTCTTCTGATTCTAAATCCAGGGCTACAAGTTCAAACAGCTTCCAGGTATTTCAGATAACTTCCTATCAAGAATCTATTTTAATAAAGACATACAAATTGGATTAAAGGTTTGATTACATAATTTAAAACCTTTCAGGGTCTATGACCAGGATGAATAACTATCCACATCTTACACTAGTAATTTAAAATTATTTACTAAAGTTCATTGTACGTGTAGGGAAAATGCAGGGCCTATATTCTAAGGTCATATTAGTTCAATATATGCATAATGAATGAAAAGTGAAGACAGAAAAAAATGTCAGCTATTCTGTGAGGTTAACAGCAATGACTGAAATACAGGAAGTAGGCAGAAACCATACACCAGAAAAACAGAAAATAAAAACCAGTCTGATGATCCTAAGAAACCAACTACCCATGTCTAGAAAGCAAATCCCCCAAAAATAAGCCTTCTATTCCCTACCAACATGTGAGGAATATGTACTGATCTATGTGGTGGAAATACAAAGGAAAATAGTTTGTAGATTAGACAAAGTACAGAAGGGACCTCAGAATTAATAATGGTGAGAAGATATGAATAAATCCAGAAAACAGGCCAGTGGGGCAAAATTATTTTGCTCCACTGATCTGGAAGTGGTGCTATCCTAAGGGTGATTGCCTGTTTCTATAGTCTTTCCAAAATAAAAGTCTCTGGATGTCAGTGAGGTACACAGAATTATTTATTATGTTTTTTTTTTCATGAAGCACATTTAAGTGTCGACAAAACCTCTGATTTAAAAAAAAAGAAGAAGAAAAACACCCAAACCTCTAGATTTAAGGTTATGAATTAGATAAAAAGTGCTTTACTTAGAACTACCTACTCAGAACCATCTCTGAAAATCTGGGAATGCAGTTATCACAGTAGCATCCAGTGGGAGAGAAGTAGGTGGCTCCCTAAGCTGTTGCTTCCAAAGAAACTCCTGAGACAAAGTTTGGAACATTCTTTCAAAATGCTACTGCCCCACAAGATACTTGGCCACACTGAGCTCCATATTTCTTTCCTTTAAAGGCAATCTCTGTTTTTTTCGTTTTGTTTTAATCTGATTTAGTGTGTGTAAAAATTTGGGAGGAAGACAAGCTTGAAAATGGGTTATCTATCCTGGCCTCCTTCCCATACCTTCTAGCAGGGACCAAGCACCAAAACCCCCAAGCCCCTTTTAGAAGTTTAAACCCACCAGCTAAAGTCAAACTCAGAAGTAGAAAAAAAAAATTTCTCAAATCAAGGATTTGAGACTCAAAGGATATTGGGGTTAAAAAGGAAAGGACCCAATCCAATAGTCTCATTTTATAGATAAGTCCCATAAAGAAGTTTGTCAACTTGTCCAAAGTAAGACAGCTAAATGGCCACAATCTTTTGTTTACTTCAAAAACCTTATCTTGGGGGCGCCTGGGTGGCTCAGTCGTTAAGCGTCTGCCTTCGGCTCAGGTCATGATCCCAGCGTCCTGGGATCGAGCCCCGCATCGGGCTCCCTGCTCCGCGGGAAGCCTGCTTCTCCCTCTCCCTCTCCCACTCCTCCTGCTTGTGTTCCCTCTCTCGCTGTGTCTCTCTCTGTCAAATAAATAAATAAAATCTTTAAAAAAAAAAAAAAAAAAAAAAAAAAAAAACCTTATCTTGGGCCGTGCACCTTAAAGATATCTTCTCCTTTAGGAAGTATCTTTAAGGACAAAACAACATTCACTCAACATTTTCTGTAAAAATTCATCATGTGATATAGGGATGGACTACATCAATGTAACTAAAGGTATGGCTCACAGTCTGAATCATAACTATTTTAAGATGATCCATATTCCAAACAAGCTTCAAAACAGCTGATTAACCACTAGATAGTTAAAGTTACTTTTACCTTATTTAACTTCTAACACTTACTGAGTGCTTAATAGGGATTTGGCACTATATAATGCATTTTGCATGTACTATGTCATTTACAAAAATTGAAATAAAACCTAAAAATCTATAGCGTAAATGACAGTTAAGTACTGCAAAAATTAAGGAACTCCTATTAAAACTGTGATTCAGAAAATTTAAGACAAAGTTCTACAAATGTAGTCAGACAAATTCCCAATTTCTCCATCTTAAACAAACAAGAGCTTTCTCTGTTTCCATAAATAAGACCATCATCATTATCTCTAGGTCATCAAGTCAGAGATGGTTTGGGCTTCAGGAAATACAGACAGTACTTTTCTCTAAAACAGTCACAACTTCTATAAATTCAAGAAGAGGTAACTACAAATATTGGTAGAAAATTTACCAATAACCTTGATATCTTGTCAAAACACTTCACCTTGATTTTCCAATATTCCAAGAATACTATTACACAATAAAAAATCAACAAAGTCCCTCTCTTCAGTTTTCTTCATAGGATTATGGCATACTTATAATTAAAACATACTTCTTGGTGAAGTAAAACTGTGAAGAAAAACAGTATGAGTGTAGAAGATAAAGGTTCTAGCATTATCTTGTTTTTTGATGTTTATAATTTTTAGAAGATAATTCTATAGCCAAACAACTTTCCTTTGAACTAGATAAGCTGCTGTAAGCTAGTAAAACTATTCAACGATGGGAAGAGAGTTGTACTTTCATACCATTTCATACTGGCTAAGTCTACAAATTACAAATCACAAATCTATATAGCCTTACATAGATAAGGTAGACACAGACACTTAGTACCTTCCATGTCTTCTTTCAAGGCATAATAGAAAATTTAATGTTATTGTTTCTTAAAATCAGAAGATGCAAGTTTAATGGGCAAAATTTATATACATTTTCAGTTCTTTCTTTAGTACCTATCAAAGGAGATATTTAAATATTTATTTTGGAAGCATGTTTACCACACTGGAACTTTTGTTAAGAATAGTTTGATGAAGTCAGTTCAAAAGACTTTTTCCACCCCAAGGTAATTTTTGGACAATATAAGAAAAATCTAATTTGTCACCAACTGTCCAAAAATTCAAGAAGTAGCTCCCTCTCCTGGAAAAAAAAAATGTTGAGTTCCTCTTTAAGCTGTAAAATATATGCTTGGATCTTTAAAAATATTTTTTAAGGTACAGGAACCAAAATGCAAAAATACCCAAATTTGAGTGAGGTTTTCTATCATTAATACCGCATACTTCCATTTGGGCTATTAGTTTTACAGAAACCCACATAAATACTAAACTTGTACTCATTTGTCTAGTCAGCAGAAATAACAAACAATATGATTTGACTTAGTAACAATCTTTGTACCTGATCACAGAATTTTAAGATTCCTTTCACTTTAGTGGTTTTACTCCACCATCAAACCTCAATTGCATTGTTCATACTTAACTAATATTTCCCACAGATGAAGTGGTTTTATAAAGAAAGTAGCAGCTCTGTGAAAATTTATTTAAAAATAAATCTTATTCAACGTGCTTGTTCATCAGGTAAAAAATTAAACATACGAATATGACTGACTGGTATTAAAGACCCCGAATTTATATTTCACACTGCACTTACTAGCTGCCTAAATATCAAATGCAATATACAAAAGCCAAAATTAACCATCTTAACATCTATTTCCTCACATACTAAAAACAAACTCTTATCCTATAACCCATCTATCACCCACTCAGAACAATGGTGTCACTAAGTTTAAATTACAAGAATATAACTGATTTTTTTTTTAAAAGTTATCACTGAAGATGAAAACAGGAAGTCTGAGGGAAGAGTTAATCAGAAAAGAAGGTACAAGCACATGTGCCTATCTCAACTAGAAAGTAAACTGAAAATGTCAAGACAACTTCAAACTTCAAAAATTTAATATAAAAGCTTCCCAAATAAAGCAGATTTTCCTTAGTGCAAATCAAATGCCAAGATATCTTTATAAAGAACTGGATATATAATCTTCTTAAAATATTAGTCCTAGCTGTTGTTTCTAATATACCAATACTCAGAATTACCTGATAAAAACCTTTCAATAGGCACCCACTATTACAAGCGCAGAAAATGTGTACTACTACTCAGATAGCTCCTTACTAAATTTTTGGGTCCCAGAGAATTTGACAGATTATCTGCAAATACACTGCTAAAGCTTTCTACAGGGACCAACCTTTCTAATATAAACATTTATTTCTCAAAGATAAAAGATAGTTTAAATGGAAAAAAAAAAGTTTCAAGTCAAATGTATATCACAAATACAGACTTAAGCTTTAGAGGCTGACTAGTTTTATTGAAACTACTTAATAAAATAATTTCTCAGAGAGAAGTTTAACCAATTTTATACACCATTCACTATTAAAGAGAGCAGTGTTTAATACACAATCTGTACTTTAAATGTAACCCGTTAGGTACATCCTGTGACAGCTTAAAATTTACTAAGACCCACACTAAAGTTTTGAGGCAAAGTATTTATTTCGTGTTAAAATTATTTGGCTGAATTAATCAAAGGAAACTGGTTGCTCTTAGCTAAATTGGGCAGCTAAGTTGGGCAGCAGAGAACTTGAGAAAAGAAAGCAATGTAAATGAATACCGTACATTCCTATTCATGCACTTCAGATTAAAAAAAAAAACAACACCAAAAATCCTGTACAACCACACCCCCCCACCCACTAGTAACATTCTCAGCAGCACAGAAAGAGCATGAAGTATACCAAAGTTAGTTATTAATTTTAAGTCATCCCCCCCCCCCACCCCCGTATTTGATAAACAGCAAAACTGGTATGGAAAAGGAGCAAGGTAACTTTCCTGCAATTACAGGAAGGGTCACAAGCGCACAGCTGTAACCACTATCCCAGGACACCACACTAAAGCCGGGTGGGAATGTGCAGAAACTCAGTAACTACTCCAAAGGTCAACAGTTTTTTGGGTTTTCTTTTTTTGCGGTCACCACTAAAAAGATGCCAACCTACTCCCTAAAAGGTGTGTTTGTTTTCAAAATAAAGTCACGAGAGAGCCAATAAATCAACTACACGAGAGAGATAAGAATCTTCCCCTATTTCTCACCCTGGCCTAATATTTCATTTTCCTGCAGCCAAATTACTAGATGAATACAGAAGGTCACAGAATCAGGATGAAAATGTCCGTGTTGGCCTCAAATCCTCCCAGTCCCAAGTCCAACGATGCCTTCCTTACTTTTTCCTCTTCCTAATCCTACTCAAAGCACGGCTCAATGGATTAACCTGACCACAGTCTCAATTCCCCAGCTTGTCCCCAAATTAGCTGCCCCAATGATCCGCCAGGTAAGTGAGCTAAAGAATAAAACAAAGACTTTGGGGCCGAAGTTAGGCCAGGCACGAAGAGCACCAAAGGGGACAGCAAACGCGGTATAGAAACACTTAAGAACTAAGAAAGGTCCAAGGGCTCGTGAACAGACCGCGCTGTCGAAGTGCAAACCCCGGTGGATAAAAGCAGAAAGGCAGGGAAAAGAGCCCAAGGAAACTCACTGGAGAGACATTTTGGGAACGTACAAGACGCGCTCCCTCTGGTGTTAAAGGATCCGCAGTCAAATCCGAGATGCGCCCGTATCTAGGTGCCAAGAACAGACTCTCCACCAGCCGGGTCGCCCTCCACAATCCGACACAGCGCCCAAGGGTCCCCCAGTGCCGCCCCCTTCCCACGCCCGCAGGCTGGCCCAGCTGGGCCGGGTCCAAACGGGGCAACGAGCGCCGGCGGAGCCACTTCTCCGACTCCGGTTACCTCGCGCGGCCCTTCCCGGCAGGACGCCCCCCTCCCGGGCTCCGCGCCTACCTGTAGCACCAGCGGCTCGGGGTTGAAGGCCAGGGTCAGCAGTAGTTGCATGCGCTCCGAGTCCTTGAGGTTGCGCAGCAGGAAGCTGCCCGAGTCCTTGGTCTCGGCATAGCGGCGCACCAGGCGATCGAGCAGGCGCTGCGAGGGGCAGTGCACCAGGTCCGACCAGCCCTCCACCGCCTCGGGCGTGAGCAGCCGCACGTCGCCGTTGAGGCGCGCGAACTCGGTGCGGGGCATGGCCTGGAGCAGGTCGCAGCGAGGTCGGCCGGTGGCCCGTTTGCAGATGCTCTGGTCGAGCTGCGCCAGCTCGCGCTGCGAGCCGAGGCGCTTGAGCACCACTCGGCGGCGGCCGCCCTCGCGGGGCTCGCCGTACTGCGCGAAGTAGACGTTCTTCACGTTGAGGAAGTCCAGCAGGCGCAAGCGGCCCCACGCCTCGAACACCACCTGTCCGTTGAGGAAGCGGCGGCACCAGCTCGTGCCGAAGCACGCCGGGCACTTATTGAGCTGCAGGAAGCGCCGGTCGGCCAGCTCGTTGCGCTGCCAGGAGGCGAGCAGCGACGGCGAGTGCAGCACCATCAGCACCAACAGGCTGCCCAGCGCCGCCAGCTTCAGCGAGCGGGACAGGCGGCCCAGCTTCGGGGGCACCAGGCGCCACATCCCGCCCGCCTCCCGTCCACACGCACCCGGAGGGCGAGGGCACCCCGTGGGCGCCCCCGCCGCGCCGAAACCCGGAGAGCGACCGGCAGGGGTCCCCGGGCGAGAGAAGGAGCGAGGTCGCGGGCTGGGGCGGGAGGCGGAGTAGGTGTGTAAGAGAGAAAGACGGGGAGCGGGAAGGAGGCGACCAAAGCAGGCTGCGACTTCTCCCAGTCACTAGTCTCCACAACTCTCGAGCTCCCTCCTCCGAGCTCCCCGCCCTCCGACTCCGGCGGCGCCTCCTGCACGCCAACCAAGTTATAGAGGAGCGGGAGGGGCGGGCGGGGGGGAAGCGCGGGGATCCGACGGCCGCGCGGCCGCGCGCGCACGCGTACTGCTCGCTGGGGGCGCGAGAGCTGCGGCGGCCGCCCGTGGGGCGAGCGGGGTCTCTGAGGAGAGAGAAAGAGGGACTCACGGAAGGGGAAGAGAAGCTGGAATGTCTCACACCGAAAAGTAGCAACAGTGTAGGAAGGTGGGAAGGATGAGGTGCCCGCGCGTCCCTGACGCCTCACGCCCCGATTCGTACACGCTGGCTCTCCAGAGAGGGGGGAGAGGGGGCCAGGGGGCGGGGCTCGCGGGGCGGAGCGAGCGCGTCGCGCGCCGCCCGGAAAGCGTAAGCGCGAGCCCGCGGGGGTGGATTTCGGGGCCGGCTCCGCGGGGGCGGAGCTCCAGCTCTTAGGGGAGGCATAAGCTGGCGAGATCTTGTAATGAAATGACTTTTGGTTAACAATTAATCTTTTATGATTGTTGAGTTTCACTGGGGCCTCTCTTTTGCTATCATGGAAACGGTCCTGTAAGGGGGGGAAAAATAAATGAATTGCGGAATTGCCACTCTTTCATCCCGGACTGCTCTCGCCTGGGCAGGAGGGGGGCGGGGCAACGTTCTCTTTGCTCCTCACCCGGGTGGGGCGCGCGCCTGGGGGTGGGGCGAGGCGGGGCTCGCCTGGCGGGAGTTCGCGTCTCCCAGCGCCCGCGCGCCTCTAGGCCAGGGGCGGGCCTGCGGTGAAAACGTGGGAAAGGCGTGAGTTGTTGGCGGACGGTCTGGGGACCGCATCTTTGGCGTCTGTTATTATCTGTGGAGGCATCTTAAATTTCCTGAGCGGGTACGGAAAAAACGAAGTTAAATGGAAAGTGTCATGAGAGAACCGACGCGGCCTGGTGTAGCTGGGAGTTCTGCCCTAGCCGCTGCGAAGAAGCGGGGATGAGCAAGTGGCGGGTTTGCCTTGCTCCCCGCCTGTTTTCACAGCGCGGCCCTGAAGCCGTTTGCTTCTGCTTGGAGAAGTGAATTTCCCGGCGCGGTCCGTGAGGAGCGGGATGGTGTTTCCAGGCCCACCCACCCCCAACTCCGCCTCGCGGCGGCCCCGGAACTGGGATCTGCCCCGCGGGCCACGAGGCGTTGCTGTGGCGGTAGCCATGGGGACCCGGGGCTGTCTGGCGCTCCGCATAGGCACGTTGGCTCAGATTCACGCCACGACTGCAAAAATAACTCGGAAATGCTGAACTATAGCGCCTTGTTTTGGTATAAGTTTTAGGTGATCCGGACTCTAGCAGTAGCTGAGAACATACAATCCTTTTTAGTCTTAGCGCTCGAATAGTTAAAATGAGGACTACTTGTTCTGAGAAGAAGGTGGTTCCTGATATGGTATTAAAAATCGGAGTCCTAACTGAGTTAACTTTAGGGATTGAACAATGATTTTTAGAAGACACTAGTAACTGGCATGAATAGATCAACTCTACAGGGGCTTAATGAGAGACATCAATTCTCTATATTGTTCTCAACAGTTACTTGATTGTAAAAAGCACAGCCATCCTCTTGAGAAGTACTGTTGAGTTAATATTTTGTCCTTCTTGATATAAGAATTCAAACTTTAAAAAAACCTTTCGACAATTAATAAGTATATTCAACATAGAGGTGATTTTTAAGTGATACATTGAATACAGACAAACTGGAAGATTTAGTCTTCAGAGTCTTATATAAAGTGATTAAGAAATTTGGCTGCTGCTAAGGACTTTCTGCCACCTTTGCAGTAATTTTATTTAACTTGCCTTCAAGCATCCCAAAACTCCATACAATGTGAAGTTATGAGCAAAATATCAAATGAGGATTTTCTAAGAAAAGCGTTTGGTGTGATTAGTCTGGAGATGTCAACTCTGCTGCTGCTGCTGCTACTGCTGAATTGTAAACTCGGCAAGTCATTACTAAACTGCAAATTGCCTATCCCTAGTATCTTCTTACCTGTCCTGTAGATGTGTTTGATTAATACTAGATAATTTATGTGGAAATGCTTTAAAACAATAACAGCACTACATACATTTTTATATTTATAGCTAGAATGAATGATTCCATTAGCATTCTTGACGGTAAACTGATGAAGCTGAGAGAATTGGAGCATAGTTAGAGACTATTTAGGTGACTAGTAACAGGATTTAAGAGGTATGGCTTCTATGTATGGAAAAGATCTTTGGAGTTCTAAAATGATTGTCTCCAAATCCTTGGATTTCTAAGGCATCATCTGAAGAAAGGATGTAGAAAAGGTTACTAGTCTATACAAGTTGATTTTTGAAAAATATTTACTTTGTCCCTAAATATTTTGCATTTGTTTAAAAGCCCTGATACTTTCAGTTACGTTTTCCAGGCTTTTATCAAGAAAGATAGTGTCCAAGAATGTAATACATTTTCAAATATATTTTTAAAAAGGCTTACAGCTTTAAGAGAAACAGTGTTCTAAGTACTATATATTAGGGTTTGGAGAAAGATCAGTAAAGTGAATGTTAAAGTACATTACCCACCTGTCCTATAAATTACAGGATGCTTTTGGCTAATGGATTATAAACTCAAATCCAAAGCTCTTCCCCATAAGTTTAAATAATGGCAAATAATGTAATTTCCAGTGCATCATAAAATGTTATTTTACAATAACACTCTTTTAACTGTACCACGGAATTAAATATAGTATTTTGATACCCATCATCTATTTTTCAAAAGTGAACTAACACTTTGAATGTCTAAGTATTACATTGTATAGCTGTTCTATCCTTTAAAGTAGTGGTTTTCAGGGACTATTGCCTCCCTCTTGGGGGACATTTGACCATATCTGGACACATTTTTGGTGCCCTAGCTAGGAGTAGGGGCTACTGGGTTTCTAGTGGGAGGAGGCCAGGGATATTGCAGAACATCCTACATTGCACAAAGCAACCCTCAACAACAAAAATTAATCAGCCCAAAATGTCAATAGTGGTATGCTACTGAGAAACCCAGACCTACAGATTCTACTCTTACGTAGTATGGTTTTAGGCATAAAAGTCTTACTGCTTATCATTTTTTGCTGCAGCAAAAAAAGATATGTGTGTATTAGTATTGACTGCATATCTTGTGGTCATAATGTTCTAAATGTTAAGTCAATCCAGGTAAGTTTTTTTTTTTATCATTACAACTATTATTAGTATACAGTTGGTCAACCTATAAATATTATAATTTTGAATAATTATGAAAAGTAATACTTTATTGAAATGTATTTCTTGGTGAGATTGGGCTTTTTATCATTTAGCTTAAGTTTTCATGGATAAGTATTATTTATTGCTAGTATCTGACAGAGCTCAACATCAGTTCTTTTTCTTTTCATTTTCAGAGATGTAAAGGCCAAAACATCTTGTTCTTTTAAGTTGAGAGGAATAAAAAGAATGTTAATATAGCAGTGTTGTTCAATTCCTTTCATTCCTGTTGAGTTATATGCCAAAAATCATGGCATATCATAAGGCTGGTGGCCTCTCAGAGTATTCTCAATGACATATCAATTAGGTTCTTCAGTTTAGTTTGATTTAGAATTAAAGCATTAGGATCCCAACTTTGAAAATGATACCTTACCTAGTTATTAATTTTCTCAATATTGACTTTTAGGTGCCCTGGGCAGTTATGTCCCGGAACAATGCACCATAGTGAGATTCAGGATAGATAAGAGGTGTTTATTTCCTTTGTAAAGGCCAAAAGGGCAATTCTCTGTGTACTGAAGTACCTCAACATTATTTGATTTAAGTGGTTGTTTATTAGTAGTTATTGGATGGGTGGATGAATAAACAGTTGAAGGAACAATTGACGACTAAATATTATTGTAATAATCCAAGCTAGAAATAATGGTTGATAGCGAGGAAGCTGGTGGGAACACTCTGGATATATTCTGAAGACAGACCTAACATAATTTACTCAAGGTTTGGATGTGAGAGAAGGAGAAGCATCAGCTATCACTGTGTGGTTTTTATCCTAAACTACTAGAAGATTCACTCTTTGCTGAGATGGGGGATACTGAGAAGAAAAGAATGAGGCAGCTAGAAATACACTTCCCCTTGTCCATTTTCTTTAGTGCCATGTTTGTGTTTCTAAGTTTAAGGTAGTTATTGAAACCTATAGTTATCCATCAAAATATAAATAATCTTATATATTACTCTCAGTCCAATTAAGACATCCCACAAAATGATGGAGTCTTTTCCTTTGTTTCTAACTCCACTGCCTAAAATTCAAACACTTGACAATGTTAATTGTAACTCTTTACTAAGTAATGTTAATAATCTGATTTGTGTATACTAGATTACCTTGAGGACAGCTTTTGTAGTTGAAAGCTGTTCAGTGTTTTATTTTTATTTATTTATTTTAAACACATTTTATTGTATTTTAAATCAATAACTCTACACAGATATTTTTTAGGACAGGTTCAATAGCAAACATTTGGCTTCATTGGATGTATAAAACTCATAAACACCCAAATTATGATTTTGTTGTGATAATGGAATTATATAGTTTTATGAGTTGTGCAGAACAATGCAACTTAGCTCAAATGCAACTGCAACCTGTAATTCATGATTTATATTAATTCAAATTAACATGCTGTGTTATCAGCTAGGCTGACCCAGAGGCACGTTTTTGTCTTAGTAAATTTTTAATACTTACGGGTTTTTTTTGTTTGTTTCAGCAAAGAAAATAATACATGCAAAAATAGAAAAATTAACACCATTTCAACGACAGGTTACTTTCGTACCCAGTTGTTAAGATCTTTTGAAAAGTCAACCCAAAATGTGTGACCTGTGTAAATTAACATTATTATTACCTATTTTATGGGTTGACAAACATACTGAAAGTACCCCTTACTCAGTTTTACCCAAGTTCAAGATTCTGAGGGTTCTCAGAGTCCAGTGGATGAGACAGATACATACATAACAGCTCTATTACATGTCTGTGATAAATGTTGAAGTATAAGCAAATATTGAAGGAGCATAAACAAGTTAGAAATTCCTGTAGTTACCAGCATTATATTTGCATTGATAGCTCTCAGGAGAGGAAGTTGTGTGCACTATGATAATTTTGCTTCTTTCTCCTTTGACAGCCTGTTTTCTTCTTAAGCCTTGCATCCTATGCCTCTTGCCTCTCCGAATCTAATGGATGTTCCTGCCACCTCTGGTGGATGATGACAGCTGCAGCCCACTGCTCTGGCTAAGCAAGCATGCCAGAAAGCTTGGAGAACCTCAGCTGCCCTTTACAGAGCAAAAGTATCCTCTTGAGTACCTAAAGCTCGGACTTCTAACTAAGGTATCTTTACCAAGATCCCTTTATGGAAACCACATGTAAACGGCCATAGTCTTCAGCCTTATGGCTCTGCCATTTGTAAAGATGAGCCACAGCTGAAGAAGGCCATTTATGTTTTGTACTTGGGTATCAAACATAATATGTATTTAGTGTTCAAAATTATATGGTTCAGATGGGGTTTTTTTGTTTTTTTCCTTACAAAAGGGCTTATAAACCCTGTGGGTAAATAATTAAGAATTCCCATTTTGGGGAACTAAAGATTCTGGCCACCAGTTCTAACATGTAGGATATGTGTGTGTGTATGTGTGGGTGGAGGGGTGGTTCCCCACATCAACATGCAATTCTCCCAACACCAGCTGGGTATCCGACAAAATTTAACTCAATTCTGACATTATCTACCTGGAGATAGAATCAGATTCCAGAGGTTAAGGGCTTAGTCCCCGAAGACTGCCCTCTATTTTACAAGTGGTTACCTGTACTTCGGAATGACCAGCTATGAATCAGAAGTTCCCATGACCCCCTCTTTGGGTTACAGGTTAAGGGTTCAGTCCTACAAGACTGTCTCTGCTCCCACTTCAGATGCCAGTAGCATCTGAACCAGATGCCAGGTTATCATCTCTGCTTCTTTTACATACTCCCTTTTCAGGTTTGATTAATTTGTTAGAATGGTTCACAGAACTCAGAGAAACATTTTATTCACTAGATTACTGATTTATTATAAAAAGATATAACTCAGGAACAGTCAGATGGAAGAGATGCATTGAGCAAAGTATGGGAAAAGGGCTAGAGCTTCCATGCCCTCCCCAAATGTGCTACTCTCCCTTGACCATGTGTTCACCAACCTGGAAATTCTCTGAACATCTTTTTGGGGTTTTATAGAAGCTTTATTACATAGATATGATTGATTCAATCACTGGCCCTTGGTGACTGATTCAGCCTCCAGCCCCTCTCCCCTCTCCCTTCCCTCTTCTCTCTTTTCATCAAGGGATGGGACTAAAAGTTCCAACCCTCTATTCCTGGTTGGTTCCCTTGGCAACCAGCCTCCATCCTTCTGTGCTTTTCAAAAGTCATCCATTAACATAAACCCAGTTGTGGTAGAAAGAGGCTTGTTATGAATAGCAAGACAGTCATTTTACCTTTATCGCTTTGAAGTGCTTTCAGGAACTGAGGACAAAAGACGAAATATTATAACAAAAGATGCTTTCATTGTTCTTATGCTCAGAAATTCCAAGGTTTTGGGGACCTGTGAGCCAAGAACCATGGATGAAGACAAAATATATATTTATTATAAATCACACTATCACAGGAACTAATTGTAGAGTTGTCCTGTCATCCAGTGTGGTCCATTGAACTATAAGTTCACAACAGATTTACCATCTTCGAAATATTACTGATTCACTGGTCTGTCACTTTGACAGACCATCTACTACTTTCTATCCTTGTGCTACCATCTACCACTGTAGAAAGTAGACTGCTATATGGGCCTTTTCCTTTTTTTTTCCCCCCCCTGAGGAAATAGTAAAGCTTTAGTTATTTTTTTTAAGAAGCCAGGAATTAAGAATTGAAATCACAGAACTAATACATGTCTTTATTATAAGTTTCCTTGAAGATTTGCCTGATACTTAGAAAGTAGAACTTGAGTATTTATAGGTAAATAAAAAATATTGTGTGCTGAGCTAATCTAAAGATAACAAGACCATTATTAGAACTTGTTGACAAATTGAAAATAGCAACTTAGTAGATTAAACTGCAATTTCATAATAATTTGTATTTTTATAGATGTTATATCATTCTAAGGTAAAATAGCATTGAATTGCAGTTATGAGTTTGCAGACTCAGGAGTAAATATAGTAATTGAAGTTCTAGAACTTGTTTAAAAACAGGCTTTAAACTCTATATAAGGGTAGGTTTTATTTTTTTATTAGGTTTTAATTCCCAAGTCTTTAAGACACAAGTACTTAATTTTGAACTGTATGTGATGAAAGACAATTGAAAAAAACAGTTATGTAATCTCCAATATCAGGAAAGAAAGAAAAGAAAGTTCAGTGTTAAGGTCTCAAATACCAAAGAGATGACCAATAGTAAATCGTAAAAACTTTCCTATAAAAATCATTAAATTATAACATGCCTGTTTATTCACTTTTTGGAATATATGTTTCTACCAAAATGACTACCAGTGAATTACACTTCTTACATTGTTTTTCTCTTAAAACTGGAAATAACTGTGAAGGAAATTTCAGGGAAAATATTTTAAAAATTTTATTTTAAGAATTACTTTCAAATTCCACAGATCTTTTTAAAAGCCATATTTGAAGAGAAATATTTTTCTAATAAAAGATTAGTCTGTCTTTTTTATATTTGTTGCTTGTATATAGACATAAAGTATTTTTGTTTATTGCCTTTATATTGGCAACAATGCTACATTTCTTATTAATTCTGATAGTTTGTAGATTCTTTGGATTTTTTTACACACACCATTTAAAAAATAAGTTTTAGGAAAAATCTAAAGAAAATAAGATGGACAACTCTATACTGAAAATTACAAATCATTATTGAGAGACAAAAAAGATCTAAATAAATGGAGATAGTGATATATCATGTTCAAGGGCTAGTAGATTTAATATTGTAAAGATGTCAGATGTAAAGATGTTAATTTATAATTCACCCCTGTCAAAATTCCAACAGTTTTTTTAAATTAAATTGACAAGCTGAAAACTCATACAGATACAAAGAGCCAGGAATAACCAAGTTATTCTTGGTGAAGAAAAAGCTGGAGGACTGAGTAAATACAAACAATAAAAACACACACACAGGTGGTCAGCTGATATAGGACAATCTTGACCTGTGTTTTCACATGCCAAATACCAAAATCAGTTCTAAAGGAATTAAAAACTGAATGTGAATGATAAAATACTAAAGTTTTCAAAGGTAACAGGTGAATATCTGCATGATCTTTGTTAGGCTGTGATTCAGGAAATCCCTAAGACCACCCCAAGGTTCAATAATTGACTTGAAAAACGGAACTCAGCAAAGCTGGTATACTTATGGTTACAGTTTACTATAGTGAAAGAATACAGATTAAAATCAGCAACAGGAAAATGTGCAAGGGCAGGGTGCAGGAGAGACCAGGCACAGAGAGCTTCCAGTTGTTCTCTCCCAGTGGCATTATGTGAACAATGCTTGTTTCTCCCAACAGGGATGTGTGGCAGTGCACCCAGAGTGTTGTCAACCAGGGAAGCTCAACCAAGCCTTGGTGTCCAGGGTTTTCATTGGGGTTCAGTCACATAGTCATGGCTCTCGTCCCACATTGCTAATCTTGGTCTCCAAGCTCTTCCAAAAGTCAATGTGATACCACATGGGCCACCATAGATCCTATTGTTAGTATAGCCTATCTAGCATGGTTTAAGGCCCCAGGTGAACAAAGACATTTTTGAGGCAAGACATTCCAGGGGCTTACGGGTTACCTCCCAGAAGCCAGGGATAAGGGCCATATCTTTCTTTGGACAAGATTAATCTTTTGCTACAAATAGGTAAAGAGTTCTTAAACAGGAAGTACCAAAAACTCTAGACATAAAGATAAAATGATAAATCGGTCTATATTAAGAACTTTTATTCATTCAGAGAATGATTAACTCAGAGTAGGAGAAAGTATCTCCAATACATATATTTGACAAAGACGTATCTAGATTTTGTAAAGAACTTGTAGAAATCAATAAGAAAAAAACCCAGTGATGGTGGGGGGGGTAGGGGGACAAGCAAAAGACTTAAGAAACCACTTTAAAAAAGATAAACCTCACCTTTATTAGTTACCAGCCTAACAAATTAAAGTCATAATATGACACCACTATGTACCTAGCCAAAATGAATAAAATGAAAAAGATAGACAATACTAGACTTGGCAAAAATGTGGAGCAATCATACCTCTTATACAATGCTGGTGGGAATGTCAGTTGGTACTTTGGAAAACTGTTTGGCAGTATCTACTAAAGGTGAACATATGCATACCCTATGACCTAGCAGTTTTATTTCTAAATGTATACCCAAGGGAAAACTCATGCATTCATTCACCAACAGACGTACACTAGAATATTCATTGCAACACTCTAATAGCAAAAAACTGAAGAATATTCAAATGTTCATTAACAAAGAATAGATAAATTGTGGTATATTCACATAGTGGAATATGATATAGCAATAAGAATTAAGAATCTACAACTATGCAAAACAATATGGATGAATTTCACAAAACGTTGAAGAAAAACCAGACAAGGTAGTACATTCTGTATTATTGCGCTTATATAAAATACAAAATTCGAAATTAGGAATCAGTTTGTTATTCTTAAGCAATACAAAAGGCATATAGTGACTGGAAGGTGCACAAGAAAAGTTCCAACAACAACTGTTCAAGGAAAAAGGACAACAATAATATACATGGCAATGCAAATCCAAAGAGAAAAAGATACTTTTTCAAGGAAGCAAAAAAGTGCAGAAACCTGATACCTAGATACATTTCAATTTACAAAAAAAAAATGCTTAGCTTCTCTGTCTAAGGTGCTTACATTCAAGATATCTGAAGTTTTTCCAGGAATAAGTAGATACGTGATTTGCATTTGCCTTATGGACAATTCTTAAAGAGACAAAGGTAATTAAGTTCTTAAGAGGCAGACATAACTTCTAAATGATTTTTTATGGTCTGTACTCATCAAGGTTTCAAAAGCAGTGTGCCACCTTTTTGCACAAATATGGTATGTTAAAATATTTTATCATTGTCCCTGGTTCCTGACACAAAGCTCCTAAGACGTTTGGAGTTCCCTTAGTGATAAGGCAGGCCTCTAGTAGCTTCAAGATGGGGGCTGGTTACCGGAAAGACCAAACCATGATTAAAAGCTGGGAACTTTCAGTCTCACGCCTAAATTCCAGAAAGGGGAGAGGGACTGGAGATTGCATTAATCACCAATGAAGGGATAATTTAATCAGCCATGTCTGTGTAATAATAACTCCATAAAAAACCCTAAATGATGGGGTTCGGCGTTACCAATTGAACTCATTTAAGGTGCTGAGTGGGTAGTGCACTCGGGGAGGGGTGGAAGCTACACACCATAAGCCACCCCTATATCTTGCCCTATGCATCTCTTCCATTTGATTGTTCCTGAGTTATGTCTTTATATTAAACCAGTAATCACGAGTAAAATGCTTTCCTGAGTTCTGCGAGTTGTTCTAGTTGAGTTACTAAACCTAGAGAGGCAGAGGAATTCATGAATAATTTAGTGTGCTGAGCAGAAATGTAGGTACCCTTCGCACTCTATTTCCCTAGCTTCTGAAGTGGGCACAGTCTTGAAGGACTAAGCTCTGAAACTTGAGGAGCCTCATGCTAACTCTTAAGAATTGCTGCCAGAATTGAACTGAATTGAATTGTTAGACCCTAGTTTGTATAAGAATTAGTTGATGGGAAATAAAAAACTCTCAACAGATATTTCTTTTTACAATGACAGTTGTTATGGTCTGAATTGTGATTCTCCCCACCCCCCATTCATATGTTGAAATCCTTACCCCTGCACTTCAGAATGTAACCCTATTTGGAGATAAGTTCTTTAGAGACATGATTAAGCTAAAATGAGACCATTAGGGTGGATCCTAATCCAGTCTGACTGGTGTCCTCATAAAAAGAGGAAATTTGGATGTATAAGCAGACACCAGAGGTGTGTACACACGGAGAAACGACCGTGTGAAGAGAGAGCAAATGTGCAGCCATCTACAAGCCAAGGAAAAGGCCTCAAGAGGAAATCAACACTGCTGGCACATTAATCTTAGACTTTCAGCCTCCAGAACTTTAAGAAAATAAATTTCTGCTGTTTAAGCCACCAGTTTGTGGTATTTTGTTATGGCAGCTCTAGCAAATTAACACAACAACTTATTTTTCTCTGATTTTACATGCTTATTTCAGACCAGAGGTTTTAGCCTGGAAATTTAGGAGTGCATTAACTAGTATCTCTGTCTGACGCTATCCCAACCTGAAGATTTGAATCATAATTTTCATACTTAAAAACAACACATGAATCATACATCAGCAGTATCAAAATCAAGTGGAGGACTATCTGAAAGCACAGAACAAAAACTGGAACAGATGGAAAGTATAAAAGAAAAGATCAGAGAACTGAAGGACATACAGAAGACTCAATAGTGAATAACACAGGAGTTCCAAAAGGAATAAAGATGGGATAACATCAATAATTAAATATTTTGTAGAAAAAAAATGTCTTGAATTGGAGAAAGATATTTGTCTACAGAATAAAAGAGCTCAGGCAGGATTGATGAAGAAAAACACTGTTGTGGAAAATAAGGCCATAGGCTCAAAACTAAAATAAAAACTTTGTTCTTTACTAAGAATGACATGGCAGAAAAAGAGGGGAATTCCCATCAGTTATTGCAGAGCAATCATACCCTATTTCTTAATACATTAAAATTATCATGGTTTGCTTCTACACAATAGTGCAATCACATTCCAATTCCAAGATTTACATTATAGTCAACAAGGAAGACAGGACCTCAGTGACCATTAATGAGAAAGGAAATACCAGCAGTCACAAATCAGCAGTTACCTGAAAGAGATGCCAGTATCATACAATGAAAAGATGTCATGGAAACTATTATTAATATCTCAAGGACCTATGATTTTGTTGAGATTTCAGCTTTTTCCACATACTGATTTAATACTGTCTTATTATGGACATGTTAGAAATAATCTGGTTAAATTTCTGAATCCAGAGGATAAAGAAAAAAAAGTAAAATTCACTAATGGAGGAAGAATAATTATGAAAGAAAAAGAATCAGACAGGAACCAACTCTTAACTTACAATATTAGAAGTTAGAAAGTTTACTGAGGAAATAGTACAGGAAAGGTCTGTAATCAAACAGCAAAAAAAAAAAAAAAAAAATACCTCAAGACATGGGAAGATAGAGTAAATGAAAGAATGATGAGCTCTGACACATCTGTTACCTAAGGAGATATCTAAACAGATGCAGAGTGACTGCGTATTTGTAATATAAATACTAACTGGTGCTTCTTGAAACAAAAGTGGCATACTGCATAGGAATCCTGATAATAGACTCTAAAGGCAATTAAAATACATCAACAAATCCTAGGAGTTTGTGGGTGGGGAGAGGAGAAGTAAAAGTGTTCTAAAGGGCTCATCCAGAGAAGGAACAGAGCACCCAGCAAACAGAAATAGTTGGTATCTTATTTGCATATAACCCTTACTTTCCCATATGGATTTCATTTTGAATGTATGAAAATATAATCACCAGTTGCATGAAAAAGTGCAATAGAATTTCATAATTAAAAAGAGGAAAAGATAAGTAATAGTAATGATCAAACAGGAAAACTAAATAAGGGAAATACTTAAAATAAGGAAATATTTTTAAAAATGCGAACGAAGTAGGGTGAAAGGAATAAAACATGAATGATTAATTTCCCCAATGTATAAAACAGCTTCTCGGATTGGGTTGAAAATAACAAAACCTATAAATATACTCCTTGAGAAAAAGTGTTTAAACAAAGTAGTGAAGAAATGGTGAAACTTTAAAAATGGCATAAGAGAGAAGTAATTGCATACAAAAAATGGAGGAAAGACAACAATATCAGATAAAATGAATTAAGATTAAAAGTTCTAAATAAGATAAAGACTATGCAATGACAAAAGGCACAGTTTACAAAGAGCATATAACAGTTATAAGCCAGTTTTTAAGGTATTATTGCTCAGCTTCAAATTTACTGTTCTATATTTCGTTTTGTAATGCTAGAATTAGAACTCTGAAAATTGCATTTCTGATTTGTCAGTTTGCTCCCTGTTGAGCTCTATCAATAGAGGGCAATAAAGGGTTATCACAAGATGGAAGATGAAAGAAACTGTTCTTTTTCTTACCATTTGTATCTTGTTCCTATTAGCATCACCCTAAAAAAGCTTTATTCTGCAGTGACATTTCCTTATAGTAGCAGCAGTTGACTCTAGTTTGTGGTTTTCTGAACACCATGTTATTGTGCTCCTTCAGCTAAACCAACATTAATGGTCTACCAGCTTCTCTTAGGGTTGGACCCCAATCCCAGGAGTCCACTCATCTGAACTCAGAAATGCCAGCATCAACCAGGTGTACTGCTTGGTACACCCTTCTTTGGCATCTCAGCTCTAGATATTGTCATTGCTTCCTGCAGTTCCTAGCTCTCATATTCAAGGGTTCTTGTCATGCCTTTTGGTTCTTTAGTATCTAATTTTTTATATTAAATTATCTCATTTAAATAGCTCAGATTTTGAGAAGATGGTCATGGAGATGATACCATAGGTTTGAAATTTTTTGAATTCCCACATAAAAACAGACATTACAATTATAACATCATATTATAAAGCCAGCAACAAACAATATTTACAAACAAATAAGATAACAGTGTATCCTCACAAGCTTCAAAATACAAGCAGGTGGAGAGAAGCCATCAGTATACATAAGACCTGTATCTTCTGGGTGTCTATGTAGGGAAAAGCAGGGAGAAGTAATGGGGTATTTGATGGACCTGAGGACAGAAGAGCCCCATGTAAACTATAAAGTATTCACTGGAAATCATGGCAATTCATTTTGAGAACAGTAGCTAAAACTGGAAGAGGGTTAGCATATTTAAAGGAAGAGACTTAAAAACAACAAAATGAAGAGATAAAAGGGATTTGAGAGAAAATGACAAATACTGAAGATATAAAAAGATTTGACATATGGAAATGGTAGTTCATAAAAAAAGGGAAATCTAGGTAATAGAACAAATATTAAAAACTTGCTGAAAGTATTACTATAAAATATGCGTTAAAAGAGCACACTGTTACCTGATAATATCAACCCAGAACAACCAAGACCAAGACTTTTTATAATAAAATGGACTTAAACAGAAAAAAAAATTCCTTTGGGAATCTAGGGGAAAGAGCACATATTCAGTAAGGGCATCAAAATGATATTACCATGAGATTTTTTTTTTTAACATAAATGCTCTATGCCAAAAAAATAGAGTAACACATTTAAAATACTTAAATGTGACAAGGCATAAATGGGATAAAGCAAATGAGTAATTATGATATATTCTAAATCTATTATTTTGTGTGGCCTCGAGAACCAGGATTCTCAGTGTGGAAGAAGCGAAGTACAGATGTAAAATTTAAAAGGTTATACAAAAACCCTGTAGTTCTGAATTTGTAAAATCCTAGAAAAAAAAAAATTACCAACCAGTAGCAAATAGTGGCCTTAGTTTCCAGATTATTGTTTGGACATAACATTTTTTTTTTAAAGGAAACCATGGCTGCTTCAAGAAATTACTGATTCCAGGTTTATAGCAGAAAATGTATTAGAACATCTTAAAATACTGCATGTCAGAGAAACAAAGATTACAAGGGTCATGTCAGAAGGATTCAGAAGTCAAATTGAGGCCCTCATTGTCAATAGATGTATAAAAATCACAATGGGATGAAACTAATATGTTTAATTTTGCGATTTCATAATAACATTAAACAGTATTTTTTAAAGACTTCATTGGTCACTGTGACAGGTCTCTAAAGATATTCAGTTCTTACCATTTTTACTATATGTGGAAAAAGGGTCTTTGCAGATGTGATTAAGTTAAAGATCTTGAGATGGGGAGGTCCTCAATTGTCCAGGGGACTCTTAAATATAATGACAAGTATCATTATAAGGGAGGCAGAGAGAGATTTGACTACCGACAGAGAAGACCATGTGGTGGAAACAGTCCAGAGGAAGAAGATTGAGGTAGGGCCATGAGTAAAGGAATGCAAGAAATACAGCTTTAATCTCTGGAAAAGAAAGAGATTCTCCACTAGAGCCTTTGGAGTGAGTGTGGCCCTGCTGAAACCTTGATTTTAGCCCCAAAAGACTCATTTCAGACTTATGGCCTTTGGAACTATTAAGAGAATAAATAGATGTTGTTTTAAGGCACCAAGTTTGTGGTTGTTACAGCAAAGAAAACTAATACAGTCACAAATTATCTTAAAACATAAATAAAAGAAGCAAGCATTCATTTCACCTTTCCTAAATGAACCATACCACTTGATAAGTAGTAAATGAGGGAGTGTCTTATTAACTTTTTCCAGCTAATAAATAAACACATTAGGATATCACTATTTTATAAATACCAATGAATTAATTAACTTAGAAATTGAGCACAAATGGCTGCTAACATCAAAACTGAGTGAAAACAAATTACCTATGCCTTCAGATGAGAGATTATAGTCTTACCAAAGTGATAAAAAATATAGTTTTTTCAAGCTTCTAGATCCTGAAGACAGTTTGTAGGAAATAGAAAAAAAATAGAACATTTTGAATTATACCATGAGTATGTAATCAGAAAAATCCAGATTATTAGAAACCAGACAGGACAAACATCTCACTTCTTCAACAGATAAATAGTAAAAGAAGGGATGGCAGGAACACCTGTATATAAAAGGAGACTTAAAAGACAATTCAAGTTAAAAATGGGTAAAACTAAACTATAGTGTCTAGGGATGTCCACTTGGATGATTAAAAACCATAACAACAACAAGGAAATGAGTATCATACAAGTTGGGATAGTGGATATGGGTGGGAGGGGGCTGTCAGTGGGAAAGGGCACACAGAGAGGCTTCTAGGATGGTTAACCAATTTCTCTTTCTTGGCCAGGGTGGTGGTTATAAGGGTATTATCTTAGACCATTCAGGCAGCAATAACAAAATACTACACACTGGGTAGCTTATAAACAACATAAATTTATTTTTCACGGTTCTGGAGCCTGGAAGTCTAAGATTGTAATATTGGCATGCCAGTATGAGGGCCTTCTTCCCAGTCACAGACTTCTTGTATCATCAGTAAGCAGAAGGGGCCAGGGAGCTCTCTGGAACCTCTTATAAGAGCACTAATCCAGAGTCCCACCTACGGATACCATCACCTTTGGGGGTTAGGATTTCAACATATGAATTTTGGAGGAGGGGAACACAAACACTGAGAACATAGCAGGTATTTAACTTTATAGTAATTCACTAAGCCACATTTTCTTTTGTGTGTTTTTCTATAATTTCATAATAAAAAGACAAAAAAAAAGTAAGTATTACACTAGTGTTCCCACCGTAAACAACTAAAAAAATTGGACAAAATGTAGGAAAGAACTGTTTTCAGACTTTGGAAAACAGACAGTACAAGAAGGTGATGTTAAAGAGAAGGGAAACAAATGAAATGAGTTATTCAATCATTCTACTTCTCTAAATGGAGGCAGTTTACAGACTGGAAAGCAGGAAGGGAGAGCATGAACAGGCTTGGGAAATATTTGAGTTTAGAGCAGCCAGAATGGAGAACATTGTTGAGCAATCAAGGCATTCAGTAGAGATCCCCAAGTGGTCTTACTTTAGTAACAGGGCTAGATTATGACCATATTAAGAATTCTATCATCACATGAACAAAGCTTTTTTAAAAAACTTGCATAGATGAAATAACCATGCCATGGGGAAACTCAGCATTCTTTAAAGAAAGATTAAAAATCCAGAGTCAGCAACATAAAAATCATATTCAGTGTTGGATCCAAAATTACTACACGTGCAGGGAAAAGTGACTAATAAATTGAAGTGCAATTAATTAATAGAAATAAACCCATAAATATAATAGATGATGAGATTAGCAGACACATTCTTTAAAATAGTAATTATAAATATTTTGAAAGATTTAGAGGAAAACATGAAAATGAGAGGAATGGAAGATATGAAAAAACTAAAATGTAACATTTAGATCTAAAAAATGTATCCAAATAAAAACAAAAACCAAAAATAATAAATGAGCTTAATAGCTAACTGTACACTAAAATAAAAGATAAATGAACTGAAGATATAGCAAACAACAACAAACTGTTCAAACTAAAGGACAAAGAGCAAAAGGGCTGAAAGTAAATGAACACATTGATTCTTGTGACTGTGCGACAATATCAAGTAATCTAAACTAAGTATAGATGATGTTGGGGAAGGCGCAGAAAATTTTTTAATGAAATGACAGTCAAATATTTTTCAAATTTGAAGAAAGTTATATATGCATAGCAGCTTGAAGTCCAGTGAGTCCCTAGCAGAGTAAACACCAAGAAAATCATACCAACAGACTTAAATTATTGAAAATTAATGACAAAAAAATTAAGTGAGTCAAAAACAAAAAAGGCATTTTACCTGTAGTGCAATTAATAAAATAAGAATTAACATTGACTTTTCATTAGAAACAATATAAGCTGGGGGGCAATGGAAAAACATCTTCAAAGGACTGAAAGAAAGAAAGTAAAGAATGTCATCTCATAATAATTAAAGGATCAATTCATCAAAAGGGCATAAAAGTCCTGAATGTGTATTCACCTAACAACTGAGTTTCAAAATGCATGAAACCAAAACTAAGAGAACTGAAAGGAAGATTACATTAATCTATAATTATGGTTCAAGCTTTCAACACTGTTCAGTAACTGATAAAAGAAGTTGACAGCAAATCACTGTTTATAGAAGATATGAACAACAATATCATCCTGCTTAACCTAATTGAAATATAGAAAACTACATCCAACAAAAAATACATGTTCCTTTTGAGTGCATAGGAAATATTCATCAAGATTGATTATATATTGAGCCACAAAAAAATTCCAATAAATGTAAAATACTCAGTATCATATAGCATTATTCCCTGACTACAGTGAAATGAAATTTAAAAATAACAAAATTTATCTGTAAATAAATACCTAAATACTTGAGAATTAAACTACCCGGTTTTAAATAACCCATGATTCAATGAATAAATAACATGTTAATTTAGAAAATATGTTGAACTGAACTGAAATGAAATGAAATTATTTTTGAATTATAATGAGAATACACATCAAAACTTGTAGAGTGCAGCTAAAGTGATTCTTAGAAGGGAGTTTATAGCTTTAAGTGCTAATACTTAAAAAAAAAAAATTTAAAAATCAATGATCTAAGCTTCTATTTTAAAGAGCTGAAAGAAAAAAAATGAAACCCAATATAAGTAGAAGGAATGAAACAATAGAATTATGAATTAAAATAAAAAATAGAAAAAAATCAATTGAACAAAGAGCTAGTTCTTTGAAAAGATCAATAACATTGATAAACTTCTTGCTAGACTGATCAGAAAAAATGAAGATTAAAAAATGTCAAAGATAGGAATGAAAAAGGATAAAACTCTATGGAGCTTATATACATTAAAAGAATAATGACCTATTTTCTGAAAAAAATTGACTACTTAAACTTGATATCATTGAAAATCTGAAAGATCAAATTAACAAAATTGGCACAGAAAAAAAATATATGTGAAAAACTCTTCCATTAAACGTGAAATTTATTTTTTAAAAACTCCCCACCTCCAAAACAAAAACAAAAACGTCAGTCCTACATGATAGGACTGGTAAATTTAAGAAAATATTGAAAGAAAAGTGACACTAGTCTTATGTAGATTTGAGAAAATAGTGGAAATGGAATACTTCCAACTCATTTTAGGAGATCAACATTGTCCTAATACCCTAAAACCAGACAGAGACATTACAAGGAAATAAAATTACAGACCAATATCCCTTATGAAGGTAGATGCAAAAATTCTTATCAAAATATTATAAATCTAATCTAGTAATACATAAAAATAATGTATCATTACCAAGTAGTAGTTATCCCAGATATGCAGAATTGATTTAATTTTCAAAAAATACAGATACTTAACTTGAAATGGATGAGAGATCTGAGCATAAAAACTAAAACATTATGAAACTTCTAAAAGAAAACCAAGGAGAAAATCATTATAGAACTGGGGTGGACAAAGATTTTTGAGATAAAACATCAAAACTCCCATCATAAAAGCAAAAAATACTAAACTTATCACAATTAAAAACTCTTTAATTTTTTAAATGTCTTGTAAATTTTAATATATTATTTAATAAAATAAGGAATTAAAGTGACTGGGGAGCTGGTCAAAAGGTTATTGAGAGCGTGGGCATGTGGGATCTGAGATGTAATTGTTTGAATATGTAAATTTCAGGCATCCATGAGGAGATCATCCTGACTCTGTTGACATCCTGAAGTAATGCTCAGTGCCAAGAAATCTCTTTGAACTTAAAAAATCTATTTGGCAAGGTAAGGCCACACTTCATCCCAAGGTAGAATGTGAAAGTAGCTATATGCCTTAGGACTAATTTAAAATCTATTATTCTTTTGTAAACATCATTTATTGTTTGATTTTGACTTTCCTACTCCTTTTCTCCTTTCCAGTTTCTTCTCAATTATCAGCTATTGGTTTACAGTGCTCATCCAACTTATCCTTACTGAATTGTTTTTCTTTGCTTGATACTGTGGAGGTGCTGAAAGATCCCATAGTAATAACTGCCTTTCTTCTTTTCTCCTGTGCTTTTCACTCAGGATTGTTTTATTATCCATTTCTTAGGTGTAAACCCGTATTATAGTATGTTTTGTTTTGACACAGCTGCAGTCTCAGTTCCTTTCAGAGTGGTCTTAAGAAATGTTATTATTTTAGGTTTTGCAACAGTATTTTTATTTTATTTTTTCTAGTTTTATTGAGATGTAATTGATATATAACACTGTATAAATATAAGGTGTGTAGCATAATTCAACTTACATATTTGTGAAAAGATTACCACAATAAGTTTAGTTCACTTCCATCATATCATATAGATACAAAAAAAAAAGAAAAAGAAAATGTTTTTTTCCTTGTGATGAGAACTCTTAGGATTTATTCTCTTAACAACTTTCAAACATACCATATAGCAATGTTAACTATAGTCATCATGTACATTACATCCGTAGTACTATATATCTTATAACTGAAAGTTTGTACCTTTGACCACCTTCATCCAATCCCACCCTCCCCGACCTACTGTCTCTGGTAACCACAAATCTGATCTCTTTTTTTATGAGTTTGGAGGGGGGTTTTTTGTTTGTTTTTTGTTTCTTTAGATTCCACATATAAGTGAGATCATATGGTATTTGTCCTTTTTGTTTAACTTATTTCACTTATACTCACTTAGTATAATGTCCTCAAGGTCCATCACTGTTTCCCAAATGGCAGGATTTTGTTCTTTTTTATGGCTGAATATTCCACTGAATGTGTATGTATGTTTGTATTATGTATGTGTGTGTATATATATATGTGTGTGTTTTTTTTATAAACATCTTTATCCATTCATCCATGAATGGTTGTTTCTGTGTCTTAGCTATAATAAATAATGCTACCATGAACATAGGGGTCCAGATCTTTTTGTCAGTGTTCCCATTTCCTTCAAATATATTCCCAGATGTGGAATTGCTGGAGTATATGGTAGTTCTAATTTTAAGTTTTGGAGGAAACTTCTTACTGTTTTCCATAGCAGCTGTACCAATTTACATTCCCACCAACAGTGCACATGTTCCCTTTTTTCCACATCCTTATGAGCATTTGTTATCTCTATGTTTTTGATTATGCTTTGAGGTGATACTGTGGTTTTGATTTGTATTTCCCTTTAGTGATGTTGAGCATGTTTTCATGTACCTGTTGGCCATTCATGTATTTTCTTTGTCACATTTTTAATTGGATTATTTGGAGGTTTTTGCTATTGAGTTGTATGAATTCTTTATATATTTTGGATATTAGCCCCTTGTCAGATATATAGTTTGCAAATATTTTTTCCCATTTTGTAGGCTGTCTTTTCACTTTGATCAAAATTTTTTTTGTTCCTTTGTTTTTGTTTTCTGTGCAGAGCTTTTTAGTGTGATGTAGACCTGCTTATTTATTTTGTACTTTGTTGCTTATGCTTTAAGTGTCATATCCAAAAAATCATTGCCAAGACCATTCAAGGAGGTTTTTTCCTGTGTGCTCTTCTAGGAATATATGGTTTCCAATCTTCAAGTCTTTAACCCATTTTGACTTCATTTTGTGAGAGGTGTAAGATAAGGGTTTAGTGGGCGCCTGGGTGGCTCAGTTGGTTAAGCGACTGCCTTCGGCTCAGGTCATGATCCTGGAGTCCCTGGATCGAGTCCCGCATCGGGCTCCCTGCTCGGCGGGGAGTCTGCTTCTCCCTCTGACCCTCCCCCCTCTCATGTGCTTTCTCTCTCATTCTCTCTCTCTCAAATAAAGAAATTAAAAAAAAAAAAAAATCTTTAATAAAAAAGAAAAGATAAGGGTTTAGTTTAATTTTTTTACATGGGAATATCCAATTTTTCCAGCACCATTTATTGAATAGACTGTCTTTTCTCCATTGCGTATTCCTGGCTCTGTGGTCAAATATTTGTTGACTGTATACACATGGGTTTATTTCTAGGTTTCTTGATTCTGTTCCATTGGTCAGTGTGTCTGTTTTAATGCCAGTATCATAGAATTTTGATTACTATAACTTTATAATATAGCTTGAAATCAGGAAGTATGATGCCTCCTACTTTGTTCTTTTCTCAGGATAACTTCTGCTTTTTAAAACATCGCATTAAGAAAATGAAAAGGCAAGCCGTAGATTGGGAGAAAACGTTATATATATGTGTATATATATATATCAAATTATATTTGTGTATAATTATATAATATACATAATATATGTAATATATATTTATTATATTTTATATAATTATTTTTGTATAAATAATATATAACTGGTAAATAAATGCTGAAAAAAAATTCATTATCAGTAGTCATCAGAAAAATGCAAACTGAAACTCAAATGACCAAATGACTATATACCGTTTAATCTGGCCAAGATGAAAAGAACTAGAAATACCAGGTATTGGCAAGGATGTGAAACGACAGAAACTCAAACATTGCTGGTGGTATTGAAAAATTGCACACTTTAGGGGCACCTGGGTGGCTCAGTCGTTAAGCGTCTACCTTTGGCTCAGGTCATGATCCCAGGGTCCTGGGATCGAGCCCCGCATCAGGCTCCCTGCTCTGCAAGAAGCCTGCTTCTCCCTCTCCCACTCCCTCTGCTTGTGTTCCCTCTCTCGCTGTGTCTCTCTCTGTCAAATAAATAAATAAAATCTTTTTAAAAAATTGCACACTTTAGAAAACTGTTTAGCAGTTTTACAACATCTTAGAAAACATTTACACAAATAAGTCAATGTCAAGAAATAGCCTAAAAATTTACCTTATTCCAAAAATGAGAAAATTATATAGACATTCATCCCAGTAACAATAAGTGCTGGAAGACTATGAAACATTATTTACATTTTCCTCAGAAAAAGAAAGAACATCCTAAGAATTTAATACAAAACCAAATTATTACACAGGTTTAGGCTAACAGACATTTCAAACCTATAAAAATCATATTTTTAAATGATAAATTATATTGCTTTTAAAAAGGAAACCACTGGGGGGAAAAAAAAGGAAACCACTGAAATTATTATAAAGAAAATAAACAAGCTTAAAACTAAACCAAAGAAAAAACAAAAACCTGTAGCAAACATTTAAAAAGTGAAAGAAGAAGGGGCGCCTGGTTGGCTCAGTCGGTTAGGTGTCCCAACTCTTGATCTCAGCTCAGGTCTTGATCTCAGGGTTGTGAGTTCAAGCTCTGCATTGGGCTCCACACTGGGCATGGAACCTACTTAAAACAAAACAAAAAAAATCCATAAAATAATTTGACAGAACTAAGTCCAAACATATCTCTCAGATGAATAAATTTATATGGAATAAACTTACTATAAAAGAGAAAACTCTTAGATTGAATCACAAAGCAAAACCCACATATAAGCTATAGATTAAAGAGATCCAATCTGATCCAGAAAGGTTGAAAATTAGTAGTTGGTATAGACATAACTGCAAGTGCCCACAAAATAAAAATAGGGGATATTTTTGCATGTTTTTCCCCAGTTTTATTGAGAAAGAATTGGCATACCTCACTGTATAAGCTTAAGGTGTACAGCATGATAGTTTGATTTACATATGTTGTAAAATGATTCCACAATAGGTTTAGTTAACATCCACCATCTCCTATAGATACAATAAAAAGGAAAAGAAAAAAAAACAATGTCTCCTTGTGATGAAAACTCTTAGGTTCTACTCTCTTAACAACTTTCCTACATACCATACAGCAGTATTAATAGTCATTATGCTGTATATTGTATCTGTATTATTACTTTATATGTTAAATATAAGATATAAGATAAACATAAGATAACTGGAAGTTTGTACCTTCTGACCACCCTCTTCCAATTCCCCCTCCCACCACTCCTGCCTCTGGTAACCACAATTACGATCTCTTTCTATGAGTTTGGTGTTATTCTTTTTTTTTTTCCTGGATTCCATATATAAGTGAGATAATACTGAATTTGTCTTTCTCTGTCTGACTTATTTCCCTTAGCATAATGCCTTTAAGTTCCATTCATGTTGTTGCAAATGACAGGATTTCCTCATTTTTATGAATAATATTCCACTGTATATATATTTATAAAGAAGTTAACTTTATTTATATATACATATATATATGTGTGTGTATATATACACACATATATATATGTATATATATATATATATATCCCACATCTTTATCCATTCGTCCGTCAGTGGACACTTAGGTTTGTTTCCATTTCTTGGCTATTGTCAATAATGCTGCTATGAATATGGGGCTACAGATATCTTTTCAAGTTAGTGTGCATATTAATATGTATCAATTTTTTTCACACTGTTAGATGATTATCAAACCCATTTCCTCTTCCACATGGGGCCACTACCTTTCCCAGCCCAAACTGCAGTATGGATATGGCCTGTTGACTGGATTCTGGCTAAAGTAATGTGGTGGACAGGATACACCCACTTGCAGGCCTGACAATAAAATGTTTCATGCAGTCTTCTCACTTTTCTCTTGGTTAACAATAAGCAAAAGACCCAACATAAAATTCTGAGGGGGCCATAGAACATAACTTGAACTAATTTGCTCTTTTCTAAATATCAATATATGGTTGATAGATTATACTTACTCCTCTAGAGAGTATGGCCCTCCACACCAGAAGGTGACATCTTCAGGGGTGATTTCCTCATTCTGGGGCCTCTATCTACTTAAATCCCAACTATCATATATCCTTAAGCTTCAGGGGAAAGGTAATGTTGAAATATTGCTGAGAGTAGTGAAAATTAAAAACCATTTTCATTCACCTACTTTCCACCATGTAGAGGTTATGAATCATCAAAGTCTTGTACAACTATTAATATTTTCAGGTCAGTCCAACCATTTGATGAGAATGATCTCTTTCCTGTCATATCCCTTTGTCTAGATAATTTCTTTTTCTATATTGTATACTAACTCTTGACATAGGGTTATGATTTGAGGTTCTTCTGGTAGCTGATCTTTTAACTATAAACTAGTTGCCAACTCTTAGTTACCACTTTTATTGCTAAATATATCTTGTTACTATCTTCTGGAACCACTTTCAAATCTCTCCTTTAACCCATATGCAATCCTATGATTTTCTTTCATACAAAGAGGAATTTTCTCATTTTTTTTTCTCTTTAAGATGTAAAGAATTTCTGGCTATGACATTTATAGATTTTTTTGCAGATGATCTGGTGGTTGTAACTAGTGATGAAGTGTTGAATTGTATCAATGTATTAAAATGTATTTGAGCAGTAAAATAGTACCACATTTTAGATTTCAAAGTCCTATTGAATTCTAAAATCTCAGCCTTAACCAATCACTGTTGACAAAATGATGGATGTTATACTCTTTTAAAAGTTTCCTTATGAGATTCTTTAAAATTTCCCCTGCTTCCCCTATCCCATCTGTCTGGAGTGTCTGTACTTCCTTGGTCCAAATCAAATATTGCTTTAGGAGTTTGAACAATATAATGGCCTCCTTTGTCTTTTAGACCCTTGGCTAAGGTAAAGTTTAAAAGTATATCATTGAATGTTAAATCATCCTCTGTTACACTTATAAAATTGGCTCATATTCTTCAAGTCTATTTGCCAATGTTATTCTATATATAGAATCACCCTATTGTTCTCTTAAAGTGAGAAAATAAAAGGTGCTTTATTTAAAGAGCATAAACATATTTTTCACTTAAAGATTATACTATCTGAATCAGTTTTTTCTTGTTTCTCCTTAACTGCTTCTGAAAAACAGGAGACATAGCCTGTTAGCTAATAGTTCCTAGGAAATAGTAAATTCCTAAACAAGCGTTGGGCCTTGTTAAATGGAGAGGATTTATTAAATAGTGGTTGTATTACTTTTCTAAAACTACAATAATAAAGTATCATAAACTAGGTGGCTTATAAAGAACAACAAAATCTATTGTCTCACAGTTCTGGAGGCTAGAAGTCTAAAATCAGGTGTCTGCAGGGTTATGCTCCCATTGAAGCCTATAGGGGAATCCTCCCCATCATATCATTCCAGCTTTTGGTAGTTTGCCAAAAATTTTTGTCATTCTTTGGCTTGTAGATGCATTACTCTAGTCCTCTATCTTCATGTGGTATTCTCCCTATGTCTCCTGCTGGAAGCTTTCCTCCTTTTGAAACTCAGACCTCTGGACCAGTAGAGTGTAAGGTTGTGGGTACAGGAAGCAAAAAATTTGCTGGTGGATACCAGGAGTAATAGTGAGTGATGCCACTCCCATATCCTCTAGGAGGCTATTTATGTCTAAATTAGTATTATGTATATGATGTTTTTCCCTTAGCCAGGATTCACAGGTCCGGGAATCAAGGGATAGAAATGGGAATGAATCCTGTTACTGTTTGATACAACTGTTTTCCATATTCCAAAGGCTGACCAATAATAGTATTTTGCTGATTAGTGAAAATTAACTCTCTTAAAAAAAAACTCTCAGCAGTAAATAATTACTAAAATAAATACATAATTATATATTGCTTACACTGTAAATTTTATAGGAGAATTAAGTTGCTGCTTATTTGTGTCTTATCTGAATTCTTTATAGTTTCTTTTTTATCCATTTGTCAGATGTTACTCCTTAATCTTACCATCTCAAATACCTCATTTATCCCTATCAGAGAGGTAAAAAGATAAACCCAATCACCTTAACAGCTCAAGAAAAAAGTAAACTAATACCACCAGTGAAACAAGTCAAAAAAAAGAGTCAAGATATTTGACTTTATATTCTTGAGTTTGCTATACCTTTTCACTAGCTTATCATAGTGATGTTAGCATCATTGTCATTCACTTTGAGTTCTTGAGTACAGGATATATATTTACCAATAGAAAAGTATGTGGACCCTATGCTATGGTTTATTTACCTCTCTTTTGTGTGTAATTTTATCACTTTTGAAATATTTTTACATATATTATGTTGTTTAGACAAAAGACGTTTGAAGTACATTATTGCCTTTTTAAATAAGAAAACTAAGGTTCAAAGCAGTTAAACAATTTGTGTTCTGGCATGTAACTAGTTTAGTCGCAAATATAAAGCTCAAAATCCTTTTTTTTTTCCTGCTACAACTCAGCTTTGGAAAAACTTTACAAATGGAATACTCTATCAAATATTGTAATAAAGATTATTTAATGTATTAAAATTCTTTTAACCTTTTAAAACTAATGCTACTTGTATGAATCTCATTCTAAAAAACACAATAGTTTAAAATCTAATTTTCATTCGTCATTTACTTCTGTTTTTTTTAAATATTTTATTTATTTATTTATTTGAGAGCGAGAATGTGTGAGTGGGGGAGGGGGGAGAAGCGGGGTGGGGGGAAAGGAGGGGGAAAGAATCTCAAGCAGACTTGCACTGAGCACAGAGCCCAAGGTGGGGCTCAATCTCACGACCCTGAGATCATGATTTGAGCCAAAACCAAGAGTTGGAGGCTTAACCAATTGAGCCACCCAGGTGCCCCTTTTCATCATATACTTCTAAAAAATACTTCTGGATTGTTTGAATATTAAAGTATCTGATAAAACAATTTTAAGAAAAAACAGTTACAGCTGAAAATTATCATTTCTTAATCATGAAAAGTTTTTTTAGTTATAGTCTAAGAAGACCTCATATGTCATCCAAAATAATTTTCACAATTACTTCATGTATTTATCCCAAGGACATTTAACAAGTTGTAGGGGCAATATTTCCTTTTATATATGTTTTCTGTAGTAAAGGATTGCAAGTCAGGTGCCAGTGTTTAGGTCATAGGTATAACTCCCAAAGGAAGTAATCTACTTAGAAAGGAAATGACTGCCCACTTTGTTTAAAATGAGTCCAGTGTGTTAACTTAAGAGAGAAAAAAACTATACCTTTATGTAGAGATGATGATCTAAATGTATATCTGCAGCCCTGACTGCTTCTCTGAGCTCCAGATATACGTATCTGCCATAATGACCCTATCTACTGGGATGACCACTAGGCACTTCAAACTTAACCTGGTCCTACTAGAACTCTTGTGTCAGCCCTTTATCCCTGTCTTCATAGAAGCTAAAATCCAAGACATTCTTATTTCCTCTTTCCTTCACATCCTATATCCAACCTATCTGCAACTGTTGGCTTTACTTTCAAATTATATCCCAATCACTTCTTGAAAACTCTACTGCTACTGCCCTAGTCCAAGTTGCCATCATCTTCTCACCCTAACTACTGCAGTAGTCTGCCTGCTTTTATGAGACCATTACCCTACCACCCAGTCTCCACATGGAAGCCAGGGTGATATTTTTACAAGGTAAATTAAACCATGTCTGTTACTCCACAGCCCAGAATATGGCCCAATGTCTTTATCTTGGTTTAAGGACCTACATAGCCTTATCTGGCCTTATCTTGTACCACTCTCTCCTTACCACTGCTGTAGCCACACTATCTTTCCAGCTCTTCTTATGAACACACCAAGCTTGTTCAGACCTCAAGGCTTTCCCACCTGGTATTTCTTTTTCCTTTCACTGGAGATATTTGCATGATTCAGTCCTTCACATCATTCAGGTTCCCTGAGAAACTTTTCCTGGTTGCTCCATCTAAAATGCACCCTCCCCACTACTTAATTGCTTTTGACTCCTTGATTCATTTTCTTCATAGGAAGTGTTTATTTTTTGTTTTCACACTAAGTGTCCTTCCTGCATGAATAGGAGGTTTGTCTTTTTCATGGCTCCATCCCCAGTGCCTGGTGCAGTGCCCAGTGCTTAGACAGAAATAAGTATTTTTGAATGAATGGATGAATGCATTTATTTAAATATTCATAGTTCTAAAATTGAGGGAAAATAGTTTAATTTAAAAATGTATAATGCTAGCTTAATAAGGAGTTACATTGCTTTGGAAAAATCTTAGTTAAAATTGTCTGCAATTTGCTTCCCTGAAGAGCTGATCTGCTGAGTGACTCAACCCTTAATAGGCACGCCTGGTGGCAGATGTAGGCATTGCAAAAATAAGAACTAAAAATATATAGTCTGTCTTCATCCACAGCAGTGGTTCTCAACCTTGGTCATACATTAGAATCACCTGGGGAAGTTGTAGTCTGATAATCAGTCCAGATCCCAGAACAAGTAATTCAGAATCTTTGAGGGTTGTATTTAGGACTCTATTAACATTTAAAAAAATCTCTCCTTCTAATTATAATGGACATCCAAGATTGAAAACCACTGATCCATGAGGCAAGGGGTTTTGCAAAACTATTCCTGATGCCAACAACAGTATAGGACATATTCTAATACCTATTGAATTAATTAATGAGTGAGTTAATGAATGAATGGGTAAGTGTAAAGGGTGTTGATAGCCAGTTGAACTGAACACCACTTGAAAACCATCCAGAGGGCTTGGTGGGTAGGGTTGGTGGATTTAGCAAATAAAAATATAGACTCCCTAGTTAAACTTGAAATTTAGATGAAGAAGGATCTTTTTTTTTTTTAAAGTAATGTATGTTCCAAATATTTCAGGGAGCATATATATACTAAAAATATGTTCATTATTTGACTGAAATTGAAATTTAAGTGGGCATCCTGTATTTTATGTAGCAACCCTACCTACTAATGAAGAAACAGTTAAGGTTCTCTTGTAATATTCAGCATGTTGTTAAAATATTTAAAATCATTCACTGTTGAAGTAGTAATTTAGTCTTCTATCTTCAGCTGTACAAAGCTACCATAAAATCTATTATCCTTAGGAATGAATTTAATTTTGCCTTTTTAAGCTATTAATAGAGCAATCATAAAAATGAGGTGAGTTCTTGCACATCATAGATTTTCCAAATGAACTTAGAATTTAAATTCTTCAGTATTTGTTTTTGAACTATCGAATCTTATACTCTAGAGTAAAAAAAAGAAAATTCAAAGTGTTTTTAAGACCTGTGAAGTATACTCTCAGCATAACCTCTGAATCAGAGACTTCATCAGGTTCTGTATTTTGAATTCTCTTCATACCCTTATGAAGTATGAGAAAGATAGGAGTCCCTCAGGCTATAGACCTGTATTTCTCCTTAGCTATATTCTGCTCATTATACTGACCAGCTAAAACTAAGATTAAATGGTGTTAGTGAATAAAACTTAACTTTAATGCGGAAAAATAAAATGATTGAAACAAATCAATTGAATAATTGGTCATACAAGCAGAAGTCTCAAAGACACTACCTTTTTCTTAAAAGATCCATAAAAGTTCCCATCTTTTGCAAATGGTGGATAAACATCTTTCCATCAATAGGTAGCATACTCATGTGTTCAGAAACTCTCCAATGGGTGGGTGACCCAAAAAAGTATCAATTATGGTTCATTATGAGTGCGGAAAGAATGGAATGATGAAAAGATAAAACAGGAAAAGCTATTCACATTTCTAACATTTTCTTTCTCCATTTGGAGAAAGCACAGTATGGGCTAGATTCTATGCTTCCTGAAGAATTTGCAGGAAGTGGCTTGCTAAGAGTTAGATGGTCAAAAAACATTTGATTTTATTTGCACAGTGTCTTTGATTGTTTGAGTACCTCCTCTTCAAAACTCGCCCAAATGTTGTAACAAAAACCAAACTGTTGCAGCAATTTTCCGGGTTACATGCCATTTCTTTGTAGACATTTTAGCAACCATCCCTAAATCTAATAATGGATAAAAAAAAAAAAAAACCCAGAAAATCAGAAAAGGAGAAAGTCTATTCAGATAGAAATTTTAATTCATCTATCCCATAATTCTGAGACTATTTCGACAAGGGTAAAGTCAAGCAAGCTATATATTTTCTGCATATTGCTCTAGCTGACAATCTGCAGTGAGGCTACAAGAACATTAGAACTCAAATTGATTTTTCTGACATGGAGTGAATCTGGCACCATGCTCTTTCATAAATATTATTGTACCTTTCTCAGAGCTTGAGATGACATAATTGCAGGATTTGTACATTTTCAGCAACACACACTATTTAAGATATCTGATGTAGATATTACATAACTTTGAAATACAAAACTTCAAATTGTGTTTTTAGAAAGACTGTCCTGTGGAAGTAGATCCAGGTGGGAGTGCTTAGCTCTATTTTGACTTTTAGTAGTCCTCATATTTACCTTGCAATTCAGTACAAAGATGAATGCTCTCAATTCAAGATATTATACATGGAACTATATGATTCTTTAGCAATGTTTGTCAAGTTTCAAACATATGCATATGTATATATTTTTAGTGTATTGATTTTATGTTTTTTTTTAAAACAGGATACCTATGGTGGTAATAATAATAATAATAATAATAATTATTATTATTACACAGCGAGAGAGGGAACACAAGCAGGGGAAGTGGGGGAGGGAGAAGCAGGCTCCCCACTGAGCAGGGAGCCCGATGCGGGGCTGGATCCCAGGACCCTAGGATCGTGACCTGAGCCGAAGGCAGATGCTTAACCGACTGAGCCACCCAGGTGCCCCCCCAGCTCTGACTCTTAATAGCTGTGTAACTTTGGCAAAACTAACCTCTCCAAACCTTAATTTCCTCATTTGAAAACCTGAGATAATAATAACAGCTACCTGTTGGCACTGTGGACTAACTGAGAAAATATATGCGAAGACCCCAGCACACAGTAGGCACCAGATGGTTGGTAGCTGCTCTTCTAAGGGTAGAATTTGTAAACTGGAAGTTAATACTTTAATGAACTCATTTCTGAATTAGAGATAATAACAGTAACTACCTTTAGGGCTTTTGTGAGGATTAAATGAGGTAAGGTATGTATAATACACTAAGCTTAGTGGCTGGTACACAGTAAGCAAGTCAATAAATGGAGCCATTATTTTATTATTATTATTCTCCGATAAAAATATCATCCTCATTTTATTGAGTAGAAACTTGGGCCAAAATAGGCTAGAAGGTAATTGGGCCAGCAGTCAAACCCTAGTCTGTCTCCAAAGACCCACCTCCTTTCATGACAATCTCTTTGGCTCTAACCAAAGGTAATTCTGACATTAAAACAGCTGACAGTGAGAGACCAAGAAACATATTTTATTTCAGTTCACTTGCTCAGAGACGGGACATTCTTCCGACCACTTTGCTGATACTCTACTGTATAATAACTGAAAAATACATTGTTTACTCTAAATTTTGAGGCCTTTTTTAAAAACATCATAATGATGTTTTATCATTCAGACAATGAGAATATAGAGATTACATAACCAAATTAAAAAAATAAAGAAACCAATGTCATATTCTTTAAACTCTCCAAAATGTCTGATAAAATTATAGACTTAGTTGTACTTTTTGGTGCCTTTTAAATGAGTAAGAAAGCTGATATTTAGTATTTTGAACAAAGATGTTACATGAAATTACTATTTTTACTTTTAATGTTTAGTTTTTACCTCAAGTGTTTACAAAATGCACCTGGCTAAATATAAATAAGTCAATCAGTTAGTGTTCCAGATGTCTTGGGAAATATCCAGATGTTTGTGATCTTAAAAAAGGATATTTTCAAAACAACCATTTTATTTTCCCACTTTTCAACTGCATGTGCTAGCCTAGCTATTACACTGACTTAGCTATAATTTGCTTTTTAGTGTAAAATAACCTGAATCTTTTCATAGGGAAAATCCAATTCTGAAAGTATAAATTTTAAGTCCCTTTGAAAATATTTTAGAAAATTAGAATGGAAAGAAAAAGAAGGACTATTTAAACCGGGGATTGGTAAAATTTTCTATCAAAAAACTAGATAGTAAATATTTTAGGCTTTGTAAGTCACATGATCACTCTTGAAACTGCTCAATTCTGCCTTTGTAGAATTGATAGGCATGGTTGAATTTCAGTAAAATTTTATTTACAAAAGCAAGCAGCAGTGGGCTGTGTTTGGTTGGCCTGGGTCTAACCACACTAAAGATACCAGATATATTCTATTTTGGATAATAAGTGAACATATAAGTTAGGGAGAAGAAAATTTCAAAATAGTGGAATCTATCACTATCCAGTTGGCCTTGAAGATGTAATGATTATACTTCATTTGCCCCCATCTCCTTACTCCCCTTCTCTGACCTCCTTTGTCCCCCAGAAGCTGACTTTAACAAACTGCATCACCCTTGGACTTTTGGGTGACACAAGCCAGACATGAAAAGCTAAACAGAAATTCTTACAACTTTGGAGTGATTCACCCAGGCATAGTTACTTAACTGCCTTCCAAACCTGGACTATTGTGTCCTAAGGGAAATCCACACTGCACAAATCTTTCCCCTCTCCTCCAAACTAAAAAGTGTATTGCTTCTCTATTCTCTCAGGGTAAGCTTCCTGTTAATTCTCACTTAGAAAACACCTGATAAATCTGCTGACTGTTAACTAACCCTCAGGGAGGGACTTCTCTTTATTACAGGATTTCAAGAAATGTCTTAAAAAGTAAATAAGGAATTTATGAAGATGGTACTGAAAGCTACCCTGTAGAACATGGGGCAAAAGAGTCTTTCTGGCAACTCCTATCTTAGAGAAAATTCATTATCCATAAAGTCAAACTTGATACTAGGAACAAACCAAGATTTGGGGACACAGGTGTTTTTGTATCACCTCACCAAATGCCAATTAGGCCTTTTAAAACAAGTGGTGTAATGTTTATTCATCTTTGATACCACCTTAACTGATATTCTGTATATATTTTTAAATTAGTCTAAATTGTCAGGTGCTTTGGTATCCATGATGTAATTGAGAGATGATGAAATAGAACTGAAGTGGTAATTTTTTTTTTATGTAATCTTGATAATTAGAGATGTTCTGGTTTGACTAAGTATGTTTCTGCTAAGAATCTGCTGTTGAAAAAAAAAATCACTTTAAAAGTCTGTTGATGAACAATTTGTACTTTTATATTTCCTGAAGTGCACTTCTTGGAACACTAATCTTATGAGTCTCTGTAAAGGAGTGTGGACATATTATCTATAGCCTGCTCTTAAAGGATGGCAATGCACAGGAGCAGATTGAAGGCTCTGAGAAGTATTGTAGTAACTAACCTGTTTAAGTTTCTTCACAAAATATTTCCCAAGCCTACTTAACCATGAAATCTTATTTTGAATGTGATTTAGTAACACTTCATAGAACTTACTTTGGGAAATGCTGGTTAATGGTATTAAAATATCTGGTTTGGGGGCACCTGGGTGGCTCAGTTGGTTAAGCAACTGACTCTTGGTTTTGGCTCAGGTCATGACCTCATGGGTCCTGAGATTGAGCCCCCCACCCCCAGCTCTGCACTCAGTGGGGAGTCAGCCTGAAGATTCTCTCCCTCTACCCCTTGACCCACGTGTGCACGTGCAAGCTCATGCTCTCTCTCTCAAATAAATAAATCTTAAAAAAAAAAATCTGGTTTTAATCACTAGGAAAATTGCCACTATTCCATTCAATTATTTTTGGCATCAGTTGATTTGAATATTTTTTACTTAAAATTCTTGTCTTTGAAAAGATTTAGAAAGAAAAAATTAAAGGAGACATTTCCCTAAATGTCTGGTAAACACAGCTTTTACCTGCCTCCAGGTAATAGGCCTGCTGAAGTCGTCACCAATAGTGCTTGAGAATAAGTACTTCCTACCAATGTTCAACATTCAGTATCACCTCTTCTTGGAAGCATTTTTGACCCATGGATCCAGTTACTTGCCCCCTCCTTTACATTTCCCTTGTTATAACATTTAATGATTGTGTTTATAGTCCATGATTTACTTATCTAATCCCACACCCACTGGATCAGAAAATCCTTAAGGGTGGAAACTACAATTAATCATGTTTGTTCCTAATATCTAACAGTATTTGATTTTAAGTAGATGCTTAACAAAATGAATTCCTATGACAGTTCTACATAGTTTGAGGCTCCTACAGAAATAGTTTACACTCTCACTAGATACTTTGGCAGTGGTATGCTGGAACTGGCATGTACCAACTCATCAAAGCAGATTGTCAAAATTTGAGGAATTTTGCAAGCTGATTAATTTCACATTGGTACTTTGATATTAGCTAATGGTGAGAGTATTTACACCACAGAAACTGGCAGAAACTATAAATCAAAGTGCTTTTTTTTTGTCCCAGAGAGCCAGTTGTTAAATATTTTCCAGCATACCACTATATATAATATATTTTATTCTTCATTAAATTGCTATTTAATAATATAATAATTTTAACATTTTAAAATAATAATTTCCAAATGAGTTGTTCTGTCTCCTCATTTGGAGTGCACATTCTCTGGGGAAAGGGCTAGTGCTCTTTTCCTTTAATGCCCCAGTGCCTAGGAACTTGTAAGCCCTCAATAAATAATTGCATGTGGAGGCATTAATGTCCTAAATAGGCTTTGTGTTTTGAGCAGTGGGCAAAGGTAGGGTGGGTGTGGGAGTGTCTGAAAGGAATGAAAAATACAAGAAAATATTTTGAGTTGATCCTAACACTGAATTTTATGTTCAGAAATTTGACTATACCATATATTATTTTTTCCTTCTAATTTTATATTTATTCTCAAATTTTAAATATGGTGAAAGAGTTATATTAAAACCAGTGACATAATCATAGCCACAAATGATAATCTCAGGGATATAGGATTTTGTGGTGGTTGGACTACAGACAAAGACATACTTTCACTGCCACAAAACTGCAGCAAAATTAGCTGGAGTTGCAGTATTTCATTCGTTCCCCATTTTAAAAAAAATTATCTTGAAAGGCCATTAATTTCCAGGGATATTATCCAACCTCATGAACTAATTTATTATATGGAGTGTGATTAGAATTTCAGTACAAGTTTATGACCACACATGAAGAAAATACTGCCTGCACATTTAGTATTTATGCTCATGTTGTTACAAATGAAATAATTCCTTGAAGCCAAAGGCATCTAATTCTAGAATTTCACCTAAGAAAAATGCATATTTTAAAAATATTTTAAATTAAGATATATTTTGTATATACTAAAATATACAAATGTTAAAAGTAAAGCTTGATAAATTTTTACATACATATAAAACCTCTATAACCATCACCAGATCAAGACGTAGACATTTCCACCTTGCCAGAAAGTTCTCTTCTACTCCTTTGTTAATACCCATCCTTCCCATGGCATTATTTTGATTTCTATCACCATAGATTAATTTTGCCTGTAAAATACATATTTTTAACAATGTATTTTTTGTTGTTGTTACCAAATATATAAAAAGGAAAAATTACTGTTTGGGTACTAGTGCGGGACAAATGAATATAAAACAGATTAGTGGTTATATATTTAATAACAATAATGATTAGCTTATACTTTCAGGCATCTAGGAATTCTTTATCAAAGTGATTTTTAAAATATCTGCCAAGACTTTAGGAGTTGTCAGTAGCTACTGATTTTATTTACTCTTTGCCTATAGTTCAGTTAAACTCATGACTGTTTCTGTATGAAGACAGTTTTTGTGTTCTTTGAGTCCATTGTTAGAGGACCAGGAGTACAGAATAGACATATATACTTTTTTTTTTTTAAGATTTTATTTATTTATTTGACAGAGAGAGACACAGCGAGAGAGGGAATACAAGCAGGAGGAGTGGGAGAAGGAGAAGCAGGCTTCCTGCCGAGCAGGGAGTCAGATGCGGGGCTCCATCCCAGGACCTTGGGATCACGACCTGAGCTGAAGGCAGACACTCAATGACTGAGCCACCCAGGCGCCCCTAGACATATATACTTTTGTCAAGAATTTTATAATCTAATATCTGTAGATTTTACATGTCTTCATCCTTCACCACTGTTTGCTTTATTAGGCTTTCTCTCCTAACTGGTATGTTTAATGTCAGTCTAGGATTGGAATCTGGTTCTCCACAACTTTTACCCTATGGTTACATCAGCCTAGTAAAAAGAAAAATAAGAGATCTTTCCTTTGACAGTGGGCCACAGAGATGTAGCCACAAAGCCAAATACTCTTGCTCAAGTGGAACTTTGTATGCCCTGAACAGATGGTTTCTGGGAAAAACCTAAAGGGCATGATTTTCCACAATGTGTCTGCACAGACAAGATGGACTTCAGAGGCTGGAATGATAATAATTATATTTTGTATGGTCTAGAGTTTTCCTTCTTCCCAAGTTGTTTTTGAGAAGGGACAGAATGTGAATGAAATAAGCTCCTCAAGACAGCATTCTTTGGGTGTTGCTTTTCTGGCCTGTTGCCCAACTCTGAACACCACAATTCTGTCTATAATTATCAATGGGGGTTCAGGCTAGAGATTGACTAGACCCTCTGTAACTTTAATCTCTTCATCCAGTATTCTATACCGGCGACTGCTATTGATGGTCAACATCCCACCCCCACCTTATCCCTCAATTCCCCTGGTGGAGTGTAACAAAAGCATTATGAAAGAAAGGATAATAATTTCTGTATCTTCCGTTTAATTTTGTTTTAATATCATTCCCTCTAAAAATTCCTGTTTTTTTTTTCAAAGATATTTGATTCAATCTAGTTCCCTCAATATCTCAAACTTGAAATTCAAGTTAAAAAATGTACACCGGGAATTTTGCCTAGATAATGATTTTTTTCCTCTTAATTATTCTTTTTAAACTTAATTTAAATGAATTCAATTAAGCAAATCTTTTTTGGCTTCTATTATGTGCCTGACACATATCCAAAGTCCTGGGGAAACAACAACAAATAAGAAGATCATAATCTATAAGGCAGAGATTCTCAGAGGAGCTGAGGTCAGGGAGAAGGGGTAGATCTGGGAACATTGTTCTTCCAAAAAAAAAAAAATCCCACTACAAAAAATGTAGTGAATATTGTGGTGTGGCTATCTCCCCAGCATCTGTTTGTCTTTTCTTAGAAATCTTCCTGAACTTTCATTTTGGTAGCCACAACTACTTCATATAGCTCTGGCTCTAGGGTAGGGCAGGAAGCTCAGGTCTAAGGTAGACACCTTATTTTCATATTCTGATCTCAGTAATTGGTTAATGGTTGCACCACCTGAAGAAAGCCAGCCTCAGCATGAGGCTAATACATAGAAGACAGAGACCTGGAAAGGAATGAGTCTTTAATCAAACCAATCCCAAAGCCAACTGATGCCCTAGACTTCCCAGTTATATTAGTCCATAAATCTCTTTTGATTTTAAACTGGTTTTGCTTTACAGTAAATATTAAGCTGTTGTAACAAAGAAACAAAACCAAAAATTAGTTGTTAAAATAAGGTGTTAGTTTATTTCTTGTGTAATAGTTTGACTTCATTATCTAAGGGTAAAGAGGTGCTGTTAAATGAGGTCTTCCAGAAACTGAGAGATCCTGCTATCACTAGGATGACCTCCTCTTGGGGATGGTTGAAACTGGGTCACTGCCATGTCTATAATCCATCCTATAGGAAAAGCAGAAAGAGAGATTGGGTAATATATCCCCGATGTTTTAAGGCCAAAGGCTAGAAATGGCAAAGATTACTTCTATCCACATTATCATTGGTCTGTTTCATTACCTAGCCATACCAAACTACAAAGCAGACTGGGAAATGTAGTCTCTAGCTAATGCCTATCTAAAACTTGATTACTAAGTAAGAAGGGGAAAATAGATTTAGGAGACAGCTAAGAATCTGTCACACAAGTTTAAGTTTTTTTCTGTTCCTTATAACATCAGAAGTTCTGAGACATAAGAGGAGACATTCATGTTAGCATTTATATTTAATGAGGTAGGTACTATAGAAACACAAAAAAATGAAGGATTTTTTCTCCTAGGTCTTGCCTTAAGGATAAAAATTGCAATTCTAAGGAACTGTTTCTTCCAACATTATTAGTAGGGCAGATTTAAGCCATTAGAAGGTTCTTGGGGATGTTCAATAATTTTTCCTTGACTCATTGTCTCACAGATCTCTCTAACCTGGTCTATTAGTTGTTTTTCATTCAGTCTCCTGCTTTATTTCAAAGTACAGTCTCTAAATGGCCTTTTATTGGATATGTTGAGTCATTGTCTTTCTGAGCACATGCAAAATGAAAACTGTTTTCCAATTAATCATTACTTTTACTTGTTTAAATGAGAGTACAGAAATAGTCAATGGCATTTATAGAAAAGTACTTCGATCAACCAAAATTTGGTCAATATTTAATATACTCATTGGGCCATCTATGTGTAAATAGTTCACTTTAGTCATGTGATTTCACTGTAAAATTATAATAATGGAATGTTTTAGTTAAAACCTAAGGAAATTATAATTTTATTTGAGAAAAAATTTGCTTCCTATTAAAAATAGTAACATACCAGAGCTTATAGATTTTTTTATAGACTTTATTTTTTTAAGCAGTATTAGATTCGTAGCAAAATTGAGAGGAAAGTACAGAGAGTTCTCATATACTCCATTGCTCCCACACATGTATAGCCTCCTTCATTATCACATCTCCCATCAGAGTGGTACATTTGTTATAATTGATGAACCTGCATTGACACATCATAATTACCTCAAATCCAGTTTATATTAGGATTCACTCTTGGTGTTGTACATTCTATGGTTTTTGACAAATGTATAATGACATATATCCAACATTATAGTATCATACAGAATAGTTTCACTGCCCTAAAAATCATCCTACCCTTGGCAACCACTGATCTTTTTACTGTCTTGCCTTTTCCAGAATGTCATATAGTTGGAATCATATAATACATAACCTTTTCCAGTAAGCTTTTTTCCCTTAATTATATGTATTTAAGTTTCCTTGAGATCAAGAGAGCTCAAATATAGCCATAACCTTCTTATAATAGTCCAGCTGATAATTTTCACTTGAAGTAATTTTTTTTCCATTTAAAATATTCTGATTCCACATTAGATCTAAAATGAGGCTTTTAAAAGCTTTGGGAATCATTACTGAGGTTTCCCAAGAAGCTGTTTTCTCCCTTTTTACCACCAATATTTTATTTTTATCCTTAATCTCAAAGATTTGTTCTCCTATGAAGGGAATTCCCATTGTAGCATTACTTCTTTCTCTTTTCAAACCCTATGGTTTGTAGATACAAAAACACACAAATTCATTTATTTAAAAATATGTATATGTTTTTAAATTTTAAGATTTTACTATCTTAAAAATGACAAGATATTTCACTTTACCCAACACGTCCTTAGCAACTAGGTCTATCTATAGCTGTTGCCTTTTTCATTCATCTTACAAAAAGATTTTTTAAAGAATTATTAGTATAACAATAAGATGAATTATAACAACACCTGCATTATTTGTTAAAGAGAAATTCAATAAAGAATCATAACTATTAATCAGTCAATATTTTATCAACTACATAATAGACACTATATAATGACTCTCCTATTTATTTTATTAGTATGCCATTAAATTTAATTCATATTGATTAGTACAAAAGTAAAGAAATAGTACTATAAAATAAAATATATTCTCTGTCAGAATTCCAAGCTGAGATATTTATTTCATGATATGTATTAAGTTACCAATCTAAAATCATAACATAATTTGGTATCTGGGAAATTGCATAAGTTTGAAGAAAAATATGTATCTTCTTAAGTTGTTTTCCTACATTGACATGTAACTCTTTTTTTTTTTTTAAAGATTTTTATTTATTTATTTGACAGAGAGAGACACAGCAAGAGAGGGAACACAAGCAGGGCGAGTGGGAGAGGGAGAAACAGGCTTCCTCGCTGAGCAGGGAGCCCGATGCGGGGCTTGATCCCAGGACCTGGGATGATGACCTGAGCCGAAGGCAGACGCTTACTGACTGAGCTACCCAGGTGCCCCTGATATGTAACTCTTAAATTCACATTACATTTTGAAAGAGGTATATTGATCTGTAAAATAGTTCAATGAATACACTTGTACTTTTTAAATTCACCATTTAAATATCAAAGACAGAAGCATTAAACATTGGACAACAGGTTCGGTGGTCTTCAAAGTGAGGCATGTACACACCTTAGTTGCTATGCAAATCGATCAAGAGGGATGTGGCAAGGAAATATTAGAACACATATTTCTTGTTAACTTTTGGAATCTTATTTATTTAAAATTTATTTAAAATGGCTATTTTTATGAATTTCCATAATATATAAGATATCAGTACAGGAACACATGTATGTAATTTATAAATAAATATATTTAATGGGTATATTTTCTTTTTTTCCTAATAGCATTGCTCAATTTGAAGAGTTTGTAGACACTGACTCTAGATATAAACCTCATTGATGTCTGTTTTATGGCTCATACCTAATACAGTCCTTGATACAAAGTAGAGATGCTTAGTAAATATTTGTGAATGAATAATCAGAATGGGTAGGGAAGGGTCCATGCATTATTTAAATCTTGGAATGCCATGGAAATAGGCCGAGTATATAAATAGGTCAAGTAAATGTTTTCTAGACCTGTTTTTTTCCAGGACACTTAGACTTCTAGTGATTGCTGTGATACTTGATTATCCCAGGACACACAGAGCCCTCTGAAATGCATTCCCCCATTATTGTTGTTGTTGTTTAGCTTTACTGCAGAACAAAAAAATAAAAACAAATAAGTAAACCCCATAAGTAATTAATATGCTAGAATTGCATTTGGTCTTACAATGAAGAGACAATTATGTAAGAACTTACTATTGAATCTAAAAATGTTGAAAAGGAGCAAAATGAGGTGTTGACAAGGATACTTACAAAGACACATTTTCTACTAATGTTCAAGCCTAAACCTTTAAGAACAAAGCCAATGTCATTAATTTAATTTATTAATTTTAATGTCATTAAAATTTTTATAAGACTTTATACCTTTAAGTTTCTATAAAAATTAAGTGAATTTATAAGACTTTATACCTTTAAGTTTCTTTAAAAATTAAGTGAAAAATTAAGTGAAAAGGAGAAATAGAAATTTAGAGAACAGTTCTTTTTAAAAAGGAATGAGTGACAGCATGGCTTCTTATACAGAAATTATAAGCCTGTTATTTTGGAGAAAATGGTAGTATTTTCTGAGGAACCTGTGGTGTGGGCCTCAGCAAGGTGTTAGAAATGAAATAAGATTGCTTATTGACAGTTAAACTTGAAGGTCAAAGCAGAGAGGATAATTGCATAGGTATGCAAAGTCACTGGAAAGACAGTCTTAGCTGTCCCCAGACTGAATAAATCATTATATCCAAAGAAAGACTGTTGCTAATAAGGTGGGAGCTACTCAGTCAAGGAGCACAGCTTACCTAGCTGCTAGACTTCAGAGTTATTTGTCTTTAGAGGAGTTCCAGTGTAGTTATAGATGAGGGGGTGTTGCCAATGGACTTTCAAGGGTGTTTGGGTTGTTTTTTTTTGTTTTTTTAATAAGACCTTCCCCATTCTGAGTTTCAAAATAGTGTTTCAGCTTGATCTGATTTCATCCCACCAAGGGGCCTTCTGAACAAGAGGCCTTCTCCTGATTTGCTTGCTCAGCTACACTTACCTACAAGAAGAAAAATATACTGATTATATGAATTTGGGTCCCTTTTGATTCCTGTGATAGTGGTTTATTAAAGTGAACTAATTAAGTGGTTTCTGATGATGTTTGGGGTTCAAGCTGAGAAGGTGATCATGCCGAAGATGCAGACACTCCCCTCTAGGAGACAGAGTTTTTGTTATGCATGAACGGGTGTCTTCCTTCAGTTTGGATTCATTTTAGGAACCATGAAAATTGCTCAGGTCTTATCATTCCTGAATGAGGACAAAGCAAAGTATTTGGCGTTTTGAAATGTTAAAAGGTTGACCTGAAGCCAGGATTTGGCAGACCAATGAGCTCCACCCAGCTTCTGCTTAAAGAACTTAGTTTAGCTACCTCTTCTTTGCACTTTCTTACTTACCCCAAAAGGGATTTCTACACAAAGCACAAAATACTTTCATGTCTACATGAAAGAACAAGGAAACTTGGACTTTGTTATTTTTTTTAAAGGGGTGACACAGTAATTTCACATTGTGCATTTTATAGCAAAGCTCCCCCCAAATCTATTAGCTCTCCTTCTCAATGTTTTCACCCTTGCAGCAGCTCTTTAAAAATCAGTTTCTCATAGAAACTAAAAGAACAGTAGAACAGATCAATGAAACTAGGAGCTGGTTCTTTGAAAGAATTAACAAGATTGATAAACCCCTGGCCAGACTTATCAAAAAGAAAAGAGAAATGACCCAAATCAACAAAATCATGAATGAAAGAGGAGAGATCACAACCAACACCAAAGAAATACAAACAATTCTAAGAACATATTATGAGCAACTCTATGCCAGCAAATTAGATAACCTGGAAGAAATGGATGCATTCCTAGAGATGTATCAACTACCAAAACCGAACCAGGAAGAAATAGAAAACCTGAACAGACCTATAACCACTAAGGAAATTGAAGCAGTCATCAAAAATCTCCCAAAAAACAAAAGCCCAGGACCAGATGGCTTCCCAGGGGAATTCTACCAAACATTTCAAGAAGAATTAATACCTATTCTTCTGAAACTGTTCCAAAAAATAGAAATGGAAAGAAAACTTCCAAACTCATTTTATGAGGCCACCATTAACTTGATCCCCAAACCAGACAAAGACCCCATCAGAAAGGAGAATTATAGACCAATATCCTTGATGAACACAGATGCAAAAATTCTCACCAAAATACTAGCCAGTAGGATCCAACAGTACATTAAAAGGATTATTCACCACGACCAAGTGGGATTTATCCCTGGGCTGCAAGGTTGGTTCAACATCCGCAAATCAATCACTGTGATACAATACATTAACAAAAGAAAGAACAAGAATCCTATGATCCTCTCAATAGATGCAGAAAAAGCATTTGACAAAGTACAGCATCCTTTCTTGATCAAAACTCTTCACAGTGTAGGGATAGAGGGTACATAGCTCAATATCATAAAAGCCATCTATGAAAAACGCACAGCGAATATCATTCTCAATGGGGAAAAACTGAGAGCTTTCCCCCTAAGGTCAGGAACGCGGCAGGGATGTCCACTATCACCACAGCTATTCAACATAGTATTAGAAGTCCTAGCCACAGCAATCAGACAACAAAAAGAAATAAAAGGCATCCAAATCGGCAAAGAAGAAGTCAAACTCTCACTCTTTGCAGACGATATGATACTTTATGTGGAAAACCCAAAAGACTCCACCCCAAAACTGCTAGAACTCATGCAGGAATTCAGTCAAGTGGCAGGATATAAAATCAATGCACAGAAATCAGTGGCATTCCTATATACCAACAACAAGACAGAAGAAAGAGAAATTAAGGAGTCGATCCCATTTACAATTGCACCCAAAACCGTAAGATACCTAGGAATAAATCTAACCAAAGAGGCAAAGGATCTGTACTCAGAAAACTAGAAAATACTCATGAAAGAAATTGAGGAAGACACAAAGAAATGGAAAAACGTTCCATGCTCATGGATTAGAAGAACCAATATTGTGAAGATGTCAATGCTACCTAGAGCAATCTACACATTCAGTGCAATCCCCATCAAAATACCATCCACTTTTTTCAAAGAAATGGAACAAATAATCCTAAAATTTGTATGGAACCAGAAAAGACCCCGAATAGCCAGAGGAAAGTTGAAAAAGAAAAGCAAAGCTGGCGGCATCACAATTCCGGACTTCCAGCTCTATTACAAAGCTATCATCATCAAGACAGTATGGTACTGGCACAAAAACAGACACATAGATCAATGGAACAGAATAGAGAGCCCAGGAATGGACCCTCAACTCTATGGCCAACTAATCTTTGACAAAGCAGGAAAGAATGTCCAATGGAAAAAAGACAGTCTCTTCAACAAATGGTGTTGGGAAAATTGGACAGCCACATGCAGAAGAATGAAACTGGACCATTTCCTTACACCACACACAAAAATAGACTCAAAGTGGTTGAAAGACCTAAATGTGAGACAGGAGTCCATCAAAATCCTGAAGGAGAACACAGGCAGCAACCTCTTCGACCTCAGCTGCAGCAACTTCTTCCTAGAAACATTGCCAAAAGCAAGGGAAGCAAGGGCAAAAATGAACTATTGGGACTTCAAGATAAAATAAGGCTTAAAGGTCACTTTAAAAAGCAATAAATTAAATGGTTACATTATGGAGAACATAAATAACATGTTCATTCTTACGACTTGGGATAAAATTCAGTATAAGCAGTCTGACAGGATTAAACATGCTGTACTTCCAACTAGTTAGAAATAAATGAACTTGATGTGTTTTGAAGAACTGTGTTAAATGACTTAACAATGGCTCTATTGATGGCAAAGACATCCATGTCAAATGTGAAGAATTTTCATGAACTGTGAGAATGAGGATAAAACCTTTGTATTATAAAAAGCAATATAGGTCCTATATCATATATGTTTTTAAGTATGATTGTGTGGTTCAGTTGATAAACTCAATACTGTAAGAAGACATTTGACTGTTTCTCCTATATCAGTCATTTACAATCATATTTAATTTGGTCAGAAACTTTTTAAAGGGCATCTTCTCTTTTGGAAAATGCATTTTCTTGGATCTCTTACATTCAGGTACAGATGGTATCTTGATGAGCATCTTCTTGGAGAATTTGTGACTAGAAGAAGAGAGGAGTTTGTTTGCCCCTGAGAGTAGGGAGCAAGAAGGGAGGGAGGCTATAATTACCCAAAAGTATGTGAAGATGGACCAGTGCACATTCCCAGTGATGGAGAGACTGAACCACAGGAAAAGAATAGAGATGAATATGTTCATCTAATATTACCTGTGTACTGCAATATAAACCCCTCCCAAGTCTCCCATCACCCCCCAAATCTTCAGAAATCTATATACCTTCACATGCTTTGTGAGAATATTTTTGTGGAACTCAAGAAGGGGGATGTCTTGCATCTGAGTTAACAGTGGAACTGGGGCACAAGGAGCCTGGAGGCCAAAATGACCTTAAGAATATAGAATATTCCCTGTTTTCTCACCTTGTACTTGTGGAAAATTTGAGGAAAGATCAGAGCTTTCACCAAGCAGGAGTCAGGTCAGTCTCTCCCAGACCCCACAGGAAGGGGGCACCAGTGACAAGTGGGACAGAAGTATGTGTGAGTTGGGAGTTCTAAAGCATTTAATAAAGTTATTACTTTCTGTCCAATAACTTGTATCAAAAAGTCAACTACTTCTGATACAAATACAGTGGAGTATTTTAAGTGTCTAATTCTGACTTTAAGAAAATGCATTATGTTCAAGACCTTTGTGTATTTTTAGAACTCAAGTTAATTTTCTCTTATCTCATTTGAGACCTATTTTCAAAGAAAGAATATTTGAATAGTTGATTATTAATTAGAAAATAAGTACTTTATGAAATAAGAGCATCACATTTTTATTGAAATCAAACCTGTCACTAAGTGGGTTTAGATTTTCCTCACTTAGTTTTTACATGAAATTTAAGTGCTTTTGCTAGTGCTGCACACATTCTCAATTTTTCTGTGTACCAATTTTACAATTTACTTTTATTTTACAAAGGGTCATATCCAAAGTTCAACTTTGTTATTTATGTTATCAGAATTTTTCTCAGGAACATAAATATTAGGAGTAGAGAACGTCTAGCTCATAGAACCCAAGTGGAAGAAGGCTCAGATAGAACATTTAGGAATGCTACTTTTCAAAATTAATGGTAAAAGCATTAGCTTCAAGAATCATAACTTATTCTTAAAAATCAACAAGATGGAATCAAAACATGTTCTAATTTTTTTTTCTAAAATGATCTTCTTTATATATCTCTAGTTTCCATAACAATAAAAAGAGCTTTTATCAATTTTGGTAAATGAAAGTAGCATTTTATAAGCTTTGGTAAGAAAAGCAGTTAGATGAAGTTGCTTCTGTTATTAAGCATTACTAATTTAGTCTTATTTGAGGCATTTTACTTCTTAAATAATTTTGAGCATGTATCTGTTTTGAAAGCATGCATCTAGCTTATGCAGGACTAAATAATTAAGGGAAAAACATCAAGTTAATTGGAAATGCTTTGCACTTTACTGTCCTGTACAGTAAGGATTTATTTTTGAGCATGTTTAAGATTGGAGGAGTGGGGAGGGGCAAGATGCCACTTTTTTAGTCTCAAAGGGCCTTTATTGTGATCCTTATGTTTCTTGTTATCTTGAATCTATTTCTGTAAAACTTGTAGTAGCTATTTTCTAAAAGAAGAATTTGAGGCACAACTGCTAATATATAATTACAGCTGTATTATTATGTCTCTTGGTATAATCCACTATAATCAAAGTTGTTTACTCCCTGATTATATATCCAATTGTTCTACCAATCATGAAACAGTTGCTAGGAATGTTCTTGAGAACCATTTTTTTCCTCCTTCTCAGTCCTTCATGAAATCTGCTTCTGCATTTACTGTAAAATCTGGAAGAACTTGTCTCTTAGACACTCATTATCTTCTATATAAAGTTTCATGTAAGGAATTTCTGTTAGAATTTAGTTCTGAGACCCCCAACTTTCTATACTGACAGAGAAGAATGAGAATTCAGAGAGAAGCAACCAGGGAGAAGCAACTCAAAAAAATAATTCTAAGAAAAAAAAATTAACCTTGGTCAACCTTGTTTATAATATTTTTGTTCTTTACACTGAAAAGCTTTTTTGTTCGTCCATGAGGACTCCATTTTGTCCTAGGGGTTGGAGTAGCATCTGTAATCCCAGGTTCACATGCTGCACACTCCACTTTCTGTGCCTGTGACCAACATTGCTAGTTAATCTAGGTTTTCTTTCCTAACATGACCTCACAATCCTTGTCAATACACAGGATTGGCAGCCACTGCCAAGAAATCAATTGGCTTACAAGATGAAACCCATCTGTCATCTTCAGGTTAGAAAGTATGAGTAACAACTCCCCTTAAACACTTTTACTGATGTTTGTGTAAAGACATTGCAACCTTCTTATCAGATTTGCAGATGACATCATGGTGTGAAAATTGATTGTTATGAGAGCAACTTAGTGTTGTGCAGAGAACAGTGGCCTGGGTTCAAGTTTTGATTTTGACCCCCTTCCCCTGATGTGACACTGCACAAATCACCTTCCTTCTTCTGTCCCATTTCCCCTTCTGTAAAATGAGTATTGTGATGTACCACTTAGGTCTGTAGTTAGAAACTTTCTAAATAATGGATGTGACAACCTTTGTAGATTGTCTAATATACACATGGAAACCAGTGTTATTTTTATGTTTTCCTTGGAAAACTGAGACAGGCATGTGTTTTATTCTTTTGTCTTAGTCTGCTCAGGCTGCTGTAACAAAATACAACAAACTACATGGCTTAAACGACAGAAAATTATTTTCTCACATTTCTGGAAGCTGGAAAGTCCAACATTAGTGTCTGGTAAGGTTTGGTTTCTAGTAATGGCTTTCTTCCTGGCTTATAGACAGCTATCTTTTTACTGTGCCTTCACAAGGGAGAGAGTGAAAGCTCTGATGTCTTTCTTACAAGGACACCAATCCTATTGGATTAGGGCCCTACCCTAACGACCTCATTTAACCTTAATTATTTCTAATAAGGCCGTATCCCCAAATACAGTTACATGAGGGAATTGGGCTTCAACATATGAATTTTGTGGAGACACAAATATTCAGTTGATAATATCTGTATATCTTGAAACCTTGACCCAGGAAGGACTGACAGTCACATCAACAAGTCTGAACCTGGGCACAGGGAAGCCATATCTATTTTTACTATGCCGGAGAAACCCAGGAGGGTCAGCTTGATAAGTGTAGTTCTTATAATACTAGGAGGAGCCAGAGAAATTGGGAGTTCTGTTAAGGTTCAAAAGAAAGAAGTGCAATCCACCTTTGAAGGCTAGCTGAGGTACCTGGGGATCAGGTCCTGGTTCACTTTTTCACAGGGTCCTTTTCAGGAATCATATAGTGGAAGGCTACAGGCCTAAAGAGACCCATGCCAAGGATAACGAAGCCCCAGGCTATAGCAGTCATCATGAGATCCTATATAAGGGGTAGATATGCTGTTATCTGCTCATTATCTAGACAGAGCTGAAGTCAAACAGAGCATCCCCTAATAGGCAATAGAAGCAGATTAATCCATTAGAACCAAAGAAATTTTCCCTTCCTTTCTCTTCCCCCATCCATCTTCTTCCCTGTCTCCTTCTTCCTCATCTCCGCCTCCTTCACATCTTTCTTCCAGAATATTTTAGGGGTATTTGGCTCAAGGTAGGGAAGACTCCCTTCTCTCTGCTAGGCCTCAAATAAATTAATAAACTCTTTTATACACCAGTGAATAAAAGTTTCAAAATGCTAAGAGATAGACATTAGTCAAGTTTTTTAATAAAGTTGCTTCATTGTCTACTCAAGAAAGGGTGAAGTAATAATTGTCAGATGTTACCTGCACTAGTTTTTCATCCCTGATAGATGAGTCTTTGCTTCTTCAATTATTTCAAAGATCTGAACAAAAACATATCTTAGGAGAGAGAGACCCAAATCCAAGATTAGTGGCACAACCTAGTTACTCTTCCTCCCCCTTGAGATATTTCTCTTCTTTATACCCCAAATGGATAATTAACAGTGAAGACATCATCTATAACTTTCCTGTTCTTGTTTGGTGTGACAAGAGGTCAGCTTCCTTTATTCCCTTTACTCTCTGACAGATTTATAAGGTTCACAAGCATGTAAAATTAAGGACAAAGAGCAAGCTATAAAGAATATTATGCTTTTGCTCTTTTCCCCTTGCTTTCACTTATGTAAATTACTTCATGGGAATGGACCAGGTTAAGCCTGCCATGTGAGGCTTTCCTGGAGAGCAGGTACCCATTGTATGTGTTCACAGACTACATGAGGCTGGATGCTCTCTCTGTGTGCTTTACAGGATTAGGCAGAGGACTGGACCATTTGGGTGGAACACAAGAGCCCATTCTGAAAATGAAATCTCACACAGTATCCCAATGTGAAGAGCAGGTGGAAGTGGGACAGCTTTGCTGGGGTTGGGGGCAGGAGTGGGGTGAGTTCAGTGAGAGGCCCACTTTGAGAACCACTGGCTTTGGGCAAGGGCTCACCAGCAGACTCACTTAATGGATTCTATCTAGGATGATGGAGCTAAGAGGAGAGCCTGGATGTTATAAGACAGAATTTAGCTCAGTTTGAATAAATGAATGAATGAATGAGGAAGGAAAGGAAAGGAGAAAGAAAGAAAAGAGAAGAGAAGAGAAAGAAAAAGAAAGAAAAGAAAAGAAAGAAATAAAGAAAGAAAGAAAAGAAAGAGAAACATCTTTGTTTATAGCCTATGTAAAAATGGAATAGGTTTTCCATGAAGCAGTGAACTTCCCAACACTGTAAGTTTTGAAGGGATGGTTGCCACATGGCGGTAGAGTTTTCCTCATCAGGTGGGACTTTAGCTCAGATGACATCTGTTTATTATAACTCTAATATTCATGGATTTCCTTATTCTGTAGGACATCTTAGCAGGGGACAGAGACCACAGGCAACTGAAATATAGAGAAGTAGTTTAGTAAAATAATATTGAGTATATAGAATATATGATTCTATGAATTGTAACTGTGGGTACCAGTTCTAGCCACAGAAATTTATCAATATCAACCCACAAAGGCTGTCTGCTGTTGCTGAGGGCTACCTAAACTTCCCAGCATTTACATATTAGGTCATCCTAATTTGCATATGTCTAATAATAGCAAGAGTGTAAAGTGCAATAGTCCCAGATGAAACAACCATAGAAAGGAGCACCTCTCTACAGAGAGCAGAACCCAGGCTTCTATGGTTGGATGGCATTGCTCTGTTCTCCCCACACTTGAAGGTTGAGACTCTGGGGCTGGAGACTCTGGATCCTACTTGATTCCAACAATACTGTTTGATCCACAAAGACAACCCAGGGAGTTTCCTGGGAAAGAGAAGACATCCATACTTAGAAGATGACCAATGGACCAATGCAGCTACCCACCTGGAGACCCGACCCCTAAGGAATGTATTATGGGGGGAGGGAAGTACATTAATAAAAATGTACCATTAATAAAAATGGTCTGCATTTATAATATAATTCTATAATAACTATAAGAGAAGGCTACTCTGGTTGATTTCCACTTATTACATCAAGGTCATGGATATTACACTATTCACTGTCCATCTCAGACCCACCAGAAGCTTTGAGAAATTAGTTTCAATATCTCAGTACTTTGGAGTCATTTCCAGAGAGTCCCCCACTCCAGGGTTGGACTCTTCTGGCAATCAGAGGATCCCCAGTGATTTTATTAACCAAGGCAAGTGTTACTCACCCCCAGACCCACTCTGCTGAGACAATGAGGCCATTACTGATAGATCTGCAGAGTTCTATTCTGGTTGACTCTGACCATAGCAGGACCAAAGAGGGGCATTAGGAGATTTCATCTTGCCAGTGGGGGGACAGTGGGAGGTAGAGTGGGATGTAGTTTTAGGTTCAATATTTAGCAAGCCTCGGGGCTCTGTGTATTAAAAGCTCAGGTCATCCATGCTGGTAAGTCCCTGCGTTAAGGGACTAGTGAAAGTCAGTTCTGTTTCTACGTCAATTTTCTGTTCAGCACTCCAGTTCTCTAGGGAACTATATAGCCTTGTATAGCCTTTAAGCCTGGGTAGAAAGGGCTCTTGGCCCAAGCCCTGGGTTTTGGGCAGCTTGCATATCACAAATATCAAATTGTGAAGACTATGAGAATGTTTTCTTTGAAAGTTTGATAACTGATAGAAAAAAATGGAAATTATAAGAGAGGGATTTATGAGCTGAACTGGACATCCATCAAAGCCAGAGGATGCACGCTGAGAACCCTCACCTGTGATAGTGGTGGGAGGGTGGGGAAGAGTGAGTAGACAAAAATCACAGACTCTGCCCTAGGAAACCAAAGAGAAGGAGAGAGAGTCGTTGTTTTTATCTGAAGCTGGCCCCTATTCATTTAAAGTGGCATCTAACAAACTGGATTCCATAGATAATTATGTTCCCTTTTTTTTCCTCTGGAAGGCACAAATTCTGAGAAGGAAAAATTCATTGTGGGGAGGAGAACTGGTCCCTTCAGCATTCTGGAAAGCTTGTGTGGGTCACCACACATGGGCCCAGTTTCTGCTCTGCCCTGCCGTACTCCAACAGATCTGTGCTGTACCAGAAGAGGGGCCTAATCTTTTAGTCATCAAGGCTCCAGAGCAATATATGGGAAATTGGTGGGAGAGGGAGTACCTTGGGGCCCCTCACTACACTTTTTCTAATTCCCTGTGCTCGGTTACATGAGGGAGACTGGATCCTGCACCTGAGACTCTGGTCATGGCCTGGGGTCTGATTCAAGAAACTGATTACCTAAAAAAACAATGCTATTGTCAGCTCTTCTGGGTTTGAGTTGTTACTGCCTAGAACCTTCTGCTGCTATTCCCTTCCTCCCTAGAACTCCCAGCATCACTATATCACCACCATGACCCCCACATTGGGCTGTCTTGGATAACTTGGTCAGCCTGAGCTAAATCCTAGTTTGCCTTAGCATATGGAATATTAAGTAAAATTAATTCTCACTTAACCCCATTTCCTACCAGACTTGATTTTCTGGTGAAAAATGATGATTTCAGGATAGTTGGAAACCAGATGAAAATTCTGGGTTGGTTACTATAATTAGTTTGCTAGGACTATCATAATAAGGTAACACAAATTGGGTGGCTTAAACAACAGAAATTAATTTTCTTGCAATTCTGGAGGCTAGAAGTCCAAGATTGAGGAGTTGGCAGAGATGGTTTCTCCTGAGGCCTCTGTCCTTGGCTTGTAGATGATTGCCTTCTCACAGTGTCCTCACATGGTCTTTCCACTGTGGATGCACATCCCTAATGTCTCTCTCTTAAAAGAACGCCAATTATATTGAATTAGGGTCCATCCTAATGACTACTGTGGGGTGGATGAATGTGTAATCAATAGCTTGGCTTACACAAATCACTCATACTCCAGTGTCTGTGTGTATATGTGAGTGTGGTAGAAAACACATGACTTCTAGGCAACTACTTATGCATATGTCTTTTTAGTGTCTGATATGAGTATTTGTAATTTAGTTTGAGGAAACAGCCCTGCACAATTTCAGAAATGAAAGTTGCAATCAAATTCAGGTGTTAGAAAATGAAGGAAAGCCTGTTTTCATTTTGCTGCAGTTTTTTTTTTTTTTTTAATCTTTTAACACTTTAACTTTGGCGTGAAGCAATGCAAATTATGTTCTCTAATAATCTTGGGTGTGTATTTTACAAATTTAAGAAACAGAGCAAAACAGAAGAGAGAATGTACCATTGGTATAATGGAGTTCATTTTTCTTCTTTCTTTTTCAATATATTGTTTTTGAAGTGGATTCCCACAGGAATAGAATTTCCTTCATGAAAGTTGAAATGAAACTGAAGAGCTCTTCACATGCAGAACATTGTGTGATTCCAAATGTGCTTCCTATTCCTCACCATGTTGAGAATGGATTTTCTGTGACATCATTCTGAGGAATGTGTGCATCATGGCTGGGGTTATCGAATAGAGGAAAGTCCATCTCAGGGAACAACAACAACAAAGAGAAAGTGAGCTAAAGAGAATTTGCTTTTTGTTAGTGCCCCTTGCCACGCACAGCTGATAATTTCCAGAGGCTTTGGTCAAGGGCTCATCTGGCGACAGCACTGAACTGAGCCCACTCTAATTCAGGTCAGCAGAGCAATTCAGGAGGAGTGCTAAGGCCCAAAACCTCTCCTGCAGCCTGATTCAGGGTGCAAGGTGTTTGGGCCTAAGGAAGGGTGTTCTACTCCATGGGCGTGAGCACATCAAGGATGTAAGGAAGGGAGGCCCTGCATTGCTAGTTTGTCTTTTTCTAAACATTCTGGGGGACATTTTCAGGACATCTTGCACTCATTTTTGGTAGGCTTTTCCCATTCTATTTAATAAGATAGTTCTTTTGCCCTGGCAGCTAGTCTAAGTGCAGATAGCTTTCCCTTATGCCTTCCATGTACTTCTCCCATCTCCCTGACAGCCCCAGGCCCAGGCCTCATCTCTGGGCAATGGCTATGTCTTCTCACTGGTCGCCCCAGCCTTTTTCAAATCCATGCTCCACACTGGAACCAAAGTGTCCTACTGATAAAGCTCCAAATCATTGTTAGATCTCATAGCAATGCCAGATAAAATACAGGATACTCAGTAAGTATAATTTAGATAAACAAAATTTTTTGGTATAACTGTGTGCCATTCATACTTATTTTAATCAGTTATTTGTTGTTTATCTGAAATTAAAGTTTAACTGGGCATCCTGTATTTCTGTGTGCTAAATATGGCAAATCAGGGCCCTACATACTCTGGCCCAACCTTGCTTTTACCTTTTTGCATATCACAGGTTAACTCTCTGTTGCTTAGCTGCTTGCAATTACCACAAACAGGCTGCTCAGTTTGAATTCCCTAAAACAGACCCTCTGACAAGAACTGGTGTGCAAAGCAGTTTATTTGGGAAGCATAGAAAATACTGGTGGGGAGTGGGGCAGGGACACAGGAAAAGGAAGTGAGTGCCCACAGTGGGGACTGGAGCCAAATCCCAGGGGGAAGTTCTGGGAAACATTGTGAAACACACTTAGAATTATTCCATGTGAGGGGAGAATGACTAGGGGAATTTACATATCAATTGCACCACTCTGTCATTGGTTGAGGACAACTCTTGGGGATGTCATTCCTCCCAGGTTTTTTACCAGCATTTCCTAGAAGAAGGAAGAATGCCCTTCTGCCTCCTGGGGGATAACTCAGATGGAGATGCAGATACAGGCAGGTGAAAGTGCACTGTAGAACAAGGATATTGTTAGGTCCAATGGACATGGGCAGGGCAGCCACGTGCTACACAGGTAATACGTTTACTCTTCTAGGTCCTTTTCTTTGCTACTCTCTCAGGCTGCTCCCATCTCCCCACTGCCCTTTGTTCTACTCATTCATAGTATTCAACTTAGATGTCACTTCTGAATGAATGCCTTCCTCCTCCACCCCACCCACTTATACATCCAAAATTCAAGTGTTCCCTACAGCCTTGTGATAACTTCTATTACAACTCTGAGTAATTTTCTATTGCAATGTTAAATAAGGCTTTCAGGAAATTTATTTATGAGCATGTGTCAAAGGTTTATTAGAACTCTGTTGCAAGGAAAAGACCTATAAGAGAGTATATTGACCTATTCAAAGATTTTTTTCTTGGTAAGAAATTTTAGAGTTTGAAGAATGATTAGATAACTATTGTGAATCAGATACAAAAAAAACAAAAAAACAAAACAAAACAAAAAAAGAATGGTTAAAAATCACCAGATTCTTGATTGACAGTCGTCAGGGTGACTGGTCACTTGATTCCCCAGAGCAAATTTTTATCTATTAAAATTTGTAGGGAAATTGTTTAAAAATTAATCAGGAGTAATACTTTATCCCAAAATGACATCATAAATTACATCACTCAAAACATGTTCTTTCTCAGATCAGGATTTGGATAACTTTTTCTTTTTTAAAAATGTGATTACATGTTTCTTTCTATCTTGCCTCCCCCCCAACTCCTTGAGGCTGGTAATTATAACTGACTTCTCTTATATATGCCCTGTAACTAGTACAGTTGCAGAGCCCTCAATACACAACTTAGTGGGGACTAAATAAATGCATGTTGAACAAATATTTAGTATTCTAATAGTCTGCTACTAGCCTGGTAATATAACTTTGAATCTTGCTTCTCAGCTCTTATGAAAAATGTTTCTGAAAAATAATTTCAGCAGGGACTTCTAGTATCCAGACCAGCATGTAAGGAGCCTAGAAGTCACCAATCTGTCCTAATAACAAAAAGCTGAACAAACAGGAAAATCCACATTTCTTCTTAGATCCACCAGAGTAGTGAGGTTACAGGGTAATTCAGTGTCCTAAAAATCAGTCATAGTCATTTTGGGCTACTCTAACAAAAATACCATAAACTTGGTAGCTTAAACAACAAACATGTATTTCTCACAATTCTGGAGGATGGGAAGACCAAGATCATGGCAGCAGCAAATTTGGTGTCTGGTGAGAGCCCACTATCTGGTTTATAGACAGCTGTCTTCTTGTTGTGTCCATACATAGGGAGGAAGGGCAAGAGAGCTTTTATAAAGACAACAGTCCCATTCATGAGGGCTCCATCCTTATGACCTAATCACATCCCCAAAGCTCCAGGTCCAAATACCATCACATTGGAGGTTAGGATTTCAACATATGAATTTTGAAGGGACACAAATATTTGGTCTATAACTTTCCAACCCTGGTCTCCCAAAATTCATGTCCTTCTTGAATGTTAAATACATTCATTCTATCCCAACAACCCCCAAAGTCTGAATTTATTCCAGCATCAACTCTAAAATCCAAATCTAAAGTCTCATCTAAATATCATCTAAATTAGATATGGGTGAGGCTCAAGATTTATCCGGAGGCAAATTCCTCTCCTGCTAAGAAGGTTATGTGCTTCCAAAATACAATGGTGGGGCAGGCATGGAATAGACATTTCCATTCCAAAGGAAAAACTAAGAAAGAAGAAAGGGCTTATGGGTTTCAAGTAAGTCCAAAACTTAGCAGGGCAAATAATATTAAGCCTTGAGGCTTGAGAATAATCCTATTTGGCTCAAAGTTCTGCCCTCTGGACTCACTAGGGTAACAATAGCACCCTCAAGACTCAGTGGGGGTACAATCCATGTCTTGCTCTCTGTGGTAACACTGCCCTTGCTGCAGCTTTTTGCTAGGGCCCCACCACTAAGGCACCGGAGAGGCAGCTTCACTCTTGGAAACTATTCTGTTCCCTGGGCCCTTTCAGTCTGGGACATGGTAGAAATGGCAGCTCCAATGATCTTTAAATCACCTTGTGGGGAGGGGATGTCATTCTTCCCTTGTCTTGAAGAATAGCACCTGGCTTTTGTTGAGATGGCTATTTATGTCCATGGTTTATATCCACATTAATCTTTTCATCAAATGATCTCTTGGCTGTACCCTTAGTGTTCTCTTCTGAACATGCTTTCTCATTTTTTTTGTGCAATAAGGATAGGGTGAGAATTTTTCAAATCTTTAAGTTTTGGTTCCTTTTGCTTAAAAATTCCATTTCCAAAAATTCCTCTCCTGTCACATTTTACTATAAAAAGTCAGGAGGATCCAGGCCACTCCTTCAACACTTTGCTTAGATGTCTCCTCAGCCAAATATCCAATTTCATTGCTCACAAGTTCTACTTTCTATAAAACACTAGAACACAAATACGAATCAGCCAATTTATTTATTTTTTTTTGCCATATTATAACAAGGACTACCTTTTCTCCAGTTTCCAATACCATGTTTCTCATTTCCATCTGAGATCATATCAGAATGGCCTGTACTGTTCATGTTTCTACCAACATTTTGCTCAGGATTACTTCAGTATTTTCTAAGAAGATTAAAGCTTTCTTTACAGCTCTATTTTTTTCTTTCTGAGCTCTCACCAAATCATCTTTAATAGTCCATTCATGGCAATGTAGCCTTTAACTAGCATGTACCTCAAAACTCTTTCAGCTTCTACCCATTACCCAGTTCTAAGGTGCTTCCACATCCTTGGGTAGTTGCAACAGCAGCATTCCCATTTCTTGGTACCAATTCCTGCATTAGGGTTCTCCAGAGAAACAAAATCAATAGGAGACTGTGTATATATAAAACATATATATGTATAAAATGAGGAATTGACTAACAGGATTATGGAGGATGGATAGTCCCATAATCTGCTGTCTGCAAGCTGGAGACCTAAGAAAGCTGGCAATATAAATCAGTCTGAATCTGAAGGCCTAAGAAGCAAGGGACCCAATGGTGCAAATCTTAATCTGAGGGCAGAAGATGAGATAAGATGTCGCAGCTGAAACAATGAGGCAAAAAAAAAAAAAAAAAAGAGCAAATTGCTCCTTCCTCTGTCTTTTGTTCTCTTCAGGCCTTTGATTGGATGATGCTCATCCACACTAGATCAAAATACTTTAAAGATTCCACTGATTCAAATGTTAATCTCTTCCAGAATCATTCTCAGAAACACTCCGATAAATGATATTTAATCCAGGCACCCCATGGCCAGACAAATTGACATAAAATTAAGCATCACAGAGACAATCAGATGGATACAAAAAAAATCATAATTTACTGGATTAGAAAACTATGAGCACTAGTGCCAGAGTAGAAAAATTAAAACTGTAATTGATGAATGCTAAAGACTCAGTAATAGGGAAGCCCCCACAGTATTGTAAGATTTACCTCCAGGAGCCTCTACCAGATCCTCATAGTGAATATCAGAGACAAATCCCCTCATGCTTCCAGTAGAAGTAGATGAAAAGGAACATTTTCAAATACACCAGGTCATTCTGTTCTTATTAGCAAAACCTGCCCTCAGAAGGAAGTATTTTACAAGAGCCTAACCTGCTGGGATTTTGTCAGAGCCTAGTCTACTTGGGGAAAGGGAAATAACCAAATCTAGCTGACTCTGATCTTCCATGTGGGGGATGCTTTAGCCTTCCATGTCACAGAAGGAAAATACCCAATTCTTGCCCCCTCTGCTATCCTATCCCACCTATGGTAGGGGAGACTAACTGAGAAGCACTGGTGAAGTTCACAGTCCAGTCACAGGCTTATCAAAAGACTGAAACCTAATCATTACACTGTAGAATGTTTCACACCCTCACACACCTTACTGCTCTATTACTAAAGGTCTATTTATCACAGTTTCTTTTACCCAATGCACCATACCAACCTTTCAAAATTATAAGGCATGCTGAAAGGCAAAAAAAAAAAAAAATTTTTTTTTTTTTAAGAGACTGAACAAGCATCAGAACCAGTGTCAGTTATGGCAGAAATGTTGGAATTGTCAGATCAGGAAATTTTTTTAAAGCTATGATTAATATGCTAAGGGTTTTGATGGAAAAGTAGATAACATGTAAGAACAGATTGATAATGTAGACAGATGGAAATTCTCAGAATAAAAAAATGCTAGCGATAAGAAGCACTACAACAGAAATGAAGACTGCCTTTGATGGGCTTATTATTAGTCTTGACATGGCTGAGGAAATAATCTCTGAGTTTGAGGATATACCAATAGAAGTTTCCAAAACAAAAAGAAAAAAGGACTGGAAAGAAAAGCCAGAACAGAATATTCAAGAACTATGGCACAACTACAAAAAGTGTAACATATGCTTAATGGTAATACCAGAAAGAATAGAAAGATTGGAACAGAAGATATATTTAAAGCAATAATGACTGAGAATTTCCCCCTAAATTATGTCAGACATCAAACTGCAGATTCATGAAGCTCAGAGAACACTAAGGAGGGTAGATGTCCAAAAAAACTTACACTTGTACATATCCTATTCAAACTTCAGAAAGTTAAAGAATAAGAAAAAATCTTGAAAGAAACCAGAGGAAAAACATACCTTACCTAATATAAAAGCAAAAATAAGAATTTCATCCAACTTGGGCACCTGGGTGGCTCAGTCGGTTAAGGATCTGCTTTTGGCTCAGGTTATGATCCCGGGGTCCTGGGATCAAGTTCCACATCAGGCTCCTTGCTCAGCTGGGAGCCTGCTTCTCCCTCTCCCTCTGTATTTTTCCCTTCTTGTGCTCTCTTTGTAAAATAAATAAGTAAAATCTTAAAAAAAAAAAAAAAGAATTACATCCAACTTATCCTCAGAAAGCATGCAAACAAGAAGAGAATGAAATGGAATATTTTAAGTCTTGAGACAACAAAAAAACAACAAACAAAAACCACCACCAACCTAGAATCCGGTACCTTGCAAAATTATCTTTCAAAAATGAAAGAGAATAAATACTTTCTCAGACAAACAAAAGTTGAGGGAATTTGTTGTCAGTAGACCAGCCTTGCATGAAATATTAAAAGGAGCTCTATAGAGAGAAGGAAAATGATATAAGACAGAAACTTGGAGCTACATAAAGAAAGGAAGAACATTGGAGAATAAATTGGTGAAGTTAAAATAAAATTGTTTTTCTTATTATGAATCAATCTAACAGTTTGTTCAAAGTAATAATAGCAACAATATATTCAATTAGGAATGCTTATGTATAAATGAAAAGGAGGAATTAGGAATATTTTATTATAAGATCTTGCACTACTTATGAAGTACTATAGTTTTATTTGAAAGTGGATTGGATTAGTTGTAAATATACATTGTAGGGTAACCATTAAAAAAATAAAAAAAAAAAAGAATTACAGCTAATATGCTGAGAAAGGAATCATATAAAATCCTTAATTAAAGGGTGCTAGGGTGGCTCAGTTGTTAAGCGTCTGCCTTCGGCTCAGGTCATGATCTCCAGGTTCTGGGATTGAACCCCACATTGGGCTTCCTGCTCAGCAGAGAGTCTGCTTCTCTCTCTCTCTCTCTCTTCCTCTGCCCCTCCCCACCACTCATTCTCTCTCTCTCAAATAAATAAATAAAATCTTTTTAAAAAATCCTTAATAGGGGCGCCTGGGTGGCTCAGTCGTTAAGCGTCTGCCTTCGGCTCAGGTCATGATCCCAGGGTCCTGGGATCGAGCCCCACATCAGGCTCCCTGCTCGGCGGGAAGCCTGCTTCTCCCTCTCCCATTCCCCCTGCTTGTGTTCCCTCTCTCGCTGTGTCTCTCTCTGTCAAATAAATAAATAAAATCTTTAAAAAAAAAAATAAAAAAAAAAATAAAAAATCCTTAATAAAAACCACAAAAGGCAGAAAAATAACAAGAAACAAAAATAGGTAAAAATAGAGCTACCCTATGACCCAGCAATTGCACTACTAAGTAATTACCCCAAAGATACAAATGTAGTGATCCAAAGGGGCACCAGCACCCCAATGTTTATAGCAGCAATGTCCACAATAGCCAAACTATGGAAAGAACCCAGATGTCCATCAACAGATGAATGGATAAAGAAGATGTGATACACACACACACACACACACACACACACACACATACACACACACACAATGAACTATTACTCAGCCATCAAAAAAGAATGAAATCTTACCATTTACATCAACATGGATGGAACTGGAGGGTATTATGCTGAGCAAAATAAGTCAATTAGAGAAAGACAATTATATGGTTTCACTCATACGTGGAATTTAAGAAATAGTATAGAGGAACATAGGGGAAGGGAAGGAAAACTGAATGGGAAGAAATCAGAGAGGGAGAAAAACCATGAGAGACTCTTAACTATAGGAAAAAAACTGAGGGCGCTGGAGGGGAGGTGGGTGGGGGGATGGGGTAACTGGGTGATGGGCATTAAGGAAGTCACATGATGTGATGAGCACTGTGTGTTACATGCAACTGATGAATTACTGAACCCTACATCTGAAACTAATGATGTACTATAGTTGGCTAATTGAATTTAAATAAATAAATAATAAAAAATTTTAAAAACCCACAAAAACAGGAACAAAGAACAAGGGCAGAGAATCAAAAACACTAAGTAATATTGTAGATATTAATCAAACTATATCAAGAATCATTTTAATAATTTATAGTCTATATATACAAAAAAAGAGAGATTGCTAGGGGAGATAAAAAATCAAGACCCAACCTTGTTTTCTAGAAGAAACCCACTTTAAATATGAAGATACATATAGATCAAAAGTAAAGGGGTGAAAAGATATATCATACTAATCAATATACATTGATATATTGTATAAGATATACAATACTAATTTAAAAAAGTGAGAGTTGTTATATTAATTTCAGACTGAGCACACTAAAGAGTAAAGAATGTTATCAGGGATAAAGAGGGGCATTACATAAAGATAAAGGGTTTAATACTCCAAGAAGACATAATAATCATTTTGTTTATGCACCTAATGACAGCATATCAAAATACATGAGGCAAAAACTAATAAAACTGCAAGGAGAAATAAAAGAATCCAAAGACTTTAACACTTCTCTGTCAGAAATGTACAGATCCAGGTGGCAGAAAATCAGCAAGGACATTGTTGAACTCAACAGCAGCATTAATCATTAAATATGGTTGACATCGATAGGCTACTCTATCTAACAACAGCAGATTACACATTATTCTCAAGAACATTCACTAAGATAAACTGCATTCTGGGCCTTAAAACACACTTAACAAATTAAAAAGAATGGAAATTATACAATGCTTCTCTTAGACCACGATCAAATTAAATAGAATAAGAATCAATAACAGAAAGATAATCATAAAATTCCCCAAACACTTAGAGATTAAATAAACCACTTTTAAATAACATATGGGCCAAAGAAGAAATCTCAAGAGAAATTAAGAAATATTTTGAATTAAATGAAAATGAAAACACAACTTACATAAATTTGTGAGATACAGCAAAAGCAGTGCTTAGAGGGAAATTTATAGCATTGACTTCTATGTTAGCAAAGAGGAAAAATGTAAAATAAAGCTTCCAGTTTAGGAAAGTAGAAAAAGAGGATTAAATTATAGCCAAAGTAAGCAGAAGAAAAGAAATAAAAATTAGAGCAGAAATCAATGAAATTGAAAACAGAAAATCAATAGAGAAAACCAACAAAATCGAAAGGTGGTTCTTTGAAAAGATCAATAAAATCGATAAACCTTTTTGGGTGGCGCCTGGGTGGCTCAGTTGTTAAGCATCTGCCTTCGGCTCAGGTCATGGCCCCAAGGTCCTGGGATCGAGCCCCACATCGGGCTCCCTGCTCCACGGGAAGCCTGTTTCTCCCTCTCCCACTCCCCCTGCTTGTGTTTCCTCTCTCGCTGTGTCTCTCTCTGTCAAATAAATAAACAAAATCTTTAAAAAAAAAAAAATCGATAAACCTTTAGCTACACTAAGAAAAGAGAGAGGACACAAATTACTAAAATCAAAAATTAAGGAGGGGACATGACCACAGATCCCAAGGATATTAAAAGGATAATAAGTGAATATCATGAAAAACTCTAGACCCACAAATTTGATAACCTAGGTGAAGTGGACCAATTCTTTGAACAACACAATCTGCCAAAACTCACATAAGAATAAATCGACAATCTGAATAGTCCTATATCTTTTAAATAAATTGACCAATAATTAATAACCTTCAGAAACAGTACCAGGCTCAGATGGGTTTACTGGTGAATTCTACCAAAAATTAAACAAAAGAATTACACCAATTCTCTACAATGTCTTCCAGAAGCAGAGGGATTGTTTCTTAACTTAATCTGTGAGACTACCATTATCCTACTTCCAAAACCAGACAAAGATATTACAAGAAAATAAAACTACAGACGAGTATCTCCTATGAACATAGATGAAAAAAAACCTCAACAAAATATGACTAAAAGAAATCCAACAATGTATAAAAAGAATTATATACCATGACCAAGTAGGATTTATCTCAGGTATGCAAAGCTGTTTCAACATTTGAAAATAGAATAATGTAATCTATCATGTCAGCAAGCTGAAAAAGAAAAGAATCACATGATCATAGCAATAAATGCAGAAAATGCATTTAACAAAATGCATTGCCAATTCTTGATAAAAACTCAACATATGAGGAATAGAAGGGAACTTCCTCAACTTAAGCAAAAATATCCACTAAATACCTGCAGCTAACATCATACTTAATGGTTAAAAACTCAAAGCTTGGGGTGCCTGGGTGGCTCAGTCATTAAGCATCTGCCTTCGGCTCAGGTCATGATCCCAGGGTCCTGGGATCAAGCACCGCATTGGGCTCCCTGCTCAGCAGGAAGCCTGCTTCTCCCTCTCCCACTCCCCCTGCTTGTGTTCTCTCTCTTGCTGTGTCTCTCTCTGTCAAATAAATAAATAAAATCTTAAAAAGAAAAAAGAAACTCAAAGCTTTCCTGGTAAGATCAGTAAGAAGGAGAGGATATCCCTTCTCACCACTCCTTTTTGATATCATACTGGAAGTATTAGCTAATGCAATAAGACAAGAAAAGGAAATAAAAGATATATAGATTAGGAAAGAAAAAATAAAACTTTTTGTTTGCAGAGGATATGATCATCTATATAGAAAATTCAAAAGAACAAAAATCTCCTAGAATTAATAAGCGATATAGCAAGATTGTAGAATACAAAGTTAATATATAAAAGTCAATCAATTTCTTATATACCAGCATTAAATGAATTTGAAATTAAAAACACATTACCATTTACATTAACACCCCCCAAATTTAAATACATAGGTATAAACCTAACAAAATATGGACAGGACCTATGTGAAGAAAACTAATTTGATGAAAGATATTAAGTAAGTAAATAAATAAATGGACACATATTCCATATTCACAGATAGGAAGGCTCAATATTGTCAAGATATTAGTTCTTCCCACTTGATCTATAGGGAATCAATGCAATCCCAATCAAAATCTCAGCAACTTATTTTGTGCATATCAACAAATTGATCTAAAGTTTATATGGAGAGGCAAAAGATCCAGAATGGTCAACAGAATATTGAGGGACAGAAAATTTCAGAGAACTATACTACCAAACTTTAAAACTTACTAGAAAGCTACAGTATTCAAGAAAATGTGGTTACTGGTGAAAGCATAGAAAAGTAGATCAATGGAAGAGAATAGAGAGTCCAGAAATAGACCCCTTTAAATATAGTTAACTTATCTTTAACAAAGGAGCAAAGAATAAAATGGAGCAAAGATAGCCTCTTGAACAAATGCTGCTGGAAAAAATGGACACCACCTGCAAAAATACAAATCTAGACACAGACCATTCCTCACAAAAGTTAATTCAAAATGGATTGGAGATCCAAATATAAAACAAAAGGCTATAAAACTCATAGGAAATAATAAGAGGAAATCTAGGTACCTTGGTTATGGTGACCACTTTTAGATACAACACCAAAAGTACTATTCATGAAAGAGTCAACCGATAAGCTGGACTTCATTAAAATTAAGACTTCTGAAGGGGAGTGATGTCACAAGATGGTGACATAGATCATTCTTGACTTTTGCTCCCCATCACAAGAAGGACAACTGGCAACTATTCAAGATAAGAACATCACTGAGAGAATCCTAGAACATGAGGGTGAGTCTGAAGCAACCCACTGCACCACAGAAATAAGACAGACTGCATTAGAATGGTAAGAGAAGTGGCTACATATTGATCTCATTGCACCTCCCCCAAGCCAGTGTAGCACCACATGGAGAGGTCTTCCCCAAGCCACCAGGTCCTCCAGTGAGAAAAGAGAACTCGGGGGAGACAACCAGTTCACCCCCCAACAATTGAGGTTGCTTTGTGGGAGCCTGTACTCTGATCTCACTCGATGGGGATTGCAGGGGAACCTGGGGCTTGACCACTGGGAATCTGACTGTGATGGAGAAGCAGGGGGGATCTTATAACAACCAACAAATGGATCTTGTTAGACTGAGTTTATACCTGCAATGTTCAAGTAACAATCTCAACCAGTGGTTTTGCTCATCTGAAGAACCACATTGGTGGTGCATTTTGACTAGGGAACTCAGCTGGGTGCAGATCTGCTTGATTTGGATTTTCAAATGAGGACTATTGCTAGCCTTAGAGCCTGGTTTGCCTATGCCCAGGCAAGGAGCTGAATCACAGCCCTGCCCACTGTAGAGAGTGTCTCCTGGCTACATCTCATTGGAGGAACACCTAAAAGCTGTGTAGCACAGCGATGCTCAAGCTGAGAGGTGGGTAGATAGAGCTGATCACCTCCAGAGAAAAGCCAGTACCAGGCATGGAGGGTTTCTGTGCTACACATAGGCAGGAGGAGTAACCCATAGTCAAAGCCGAGGGCAGTCCCAGTCCCTCCCAATTGGACAGTCTGTTTGGGAAATCAAGAGTTGCCTGGAGTGACGCCTCCCTTTCCTGGCCAGACAAGGGAGCAAGGACATAGCCCACCTGCTGTGGCTCCCTGTCCCATCTGACCAGAAGGGCTGGCAAGAATGCTTGGAAGCTGTGTGGCCCAGTAGTGCTTAAGCTAAGACACAGGTAGGTTGAACCAATAGTTTGCAGAGCAAAACCAGTGGCCCTTTTCAGCCAGGGAATTTAGGGCACAGGTTGGCTTGAGTTAAGACAACAAAGAACTTTATCAGTTTTACAGCTGCTTTTCCCCCTATGCCCAGATAGGGAAACTAAATTGTAGCCCCACTTATCACTGAATATAACCTCCAGCCTGCCTAACCAGAGCACATGGGAAGCTACATAGTCCATCCAACAGCCCAGCTTACAGTGACACTTGAACAGAGAGCCAGCCATCTGTGGCTTTCCCTCTCTGCGGAGAAGAACTTGTGGCCTCACCTGACAAGTGAATTTAGTGCACACTTTTGCCTGAATCAGGTCCCCAAACAATGAGCTGTACAGGCCCTAGATCTCATCCTGCTGACCAGCCAGGGCAGAAAAGATAATTCATAGCCCCATCAATTAATGAATATAGTACCCAGTCCTGACCATCTAGTAAGCCTGACTAGAGAATCCAGGCAACCCGGGAGCCTATCCTACAGTCTCACTTGGGTAGTGAAACAAACCAGCTGTCCTATCCAACTATTCTTAGCCAGTGGCACACCCCCACCCCATCCCTGGCCTCAGAACTTGGAAGTTGCCTCACTCCAAGACAAATCATAATAGCAGTTCCCACCTGCCCAAGACATTATCAGCAGACATGCCCAGAAACTTAAACTGTTGACTATTTGAATCTGACTGTTGAAGATCTATCTCTGCCAAAGCAAACCTGTAAAGTCTGGAAGAGGAACCTGATTACTCAAACGCACAGACACAAACATAAGGAATCAAGGATCACAAAACGCAGGTAAATATGACATCATTGAAGGAAACTAATAAAGCTCTAATAGATGATCTTGAAAAAATGATGATCTACAGACTGTCAGACAAAGAATTTGGAATTATCCTCTTAAGAAGTTTAGTGAAATACAAGAACACACAGAAAACTAAACAAAATCAGGAAAACAATGCATGAAAAAAATGAAAAGTTTGACTAAGCAATAGTAACCATTGAAGGAAGGAAGGAAGGGAGGGAGGAAGGGAAGGAGGGAGGGAGGAAAGAAAGAAGGAAGGAAGGAAAGAAGGAAGGAAGGTAGGAAGGAAGAGAAAGAAAAAGAAAGAAAGAGAGAGAAAGGGAATGAAAAGAAAAGGGAAAAAAAGGAAAGGAAAGGAAATCTAGAGTTTAAAAATATAATACTGGTGCACAGGAAGATGGCTGAGCAGGTACCCAAGTCTGTGATGTTTGTGTGTCTGGGTAACATCTGTCAGTAACCCATTGCAGAAGCAGTTTTCAGAAAAGTTGTAACTGATCAAAAGCTTTCAGGTAATTTGAGGATAGACAATGCAGCAACAACTATATGAAATAGGATACTCTCCTGATCATTGAGGGGAGAATTACCTAAAGACGCATGGTATTCCTGTGAATCACATTGCCTGGCAGGTTACCAAAGATTTTTGTCACATTTGATTATATACTATGTATGGATGAAATCAATCTGAGAGACTTCAATAGAAAAAAGTAATACCTAAACTGAAGAATTCAATAGTTTCAAAAGCAGACTCAACCATGCAAAAAAATTAGCAACCTGGAGGATTGGACATTAGAAATTATGAAATCAGAGAAGCAAAAAGGAGAAAAGAGAATGTAAAAGAATGAAGAGTCTATGAGACTTATAAGACACAATGAAAAGGAACAATATTTGCATAATAGGAATTCCAGAAGAAGAGAAAGAGACAGAAAATATTCTTAAAGTATTAATGGCTGACAAATTTTCAAAGCTGGGGAGAGAAATGGACATGCAAATCCATGAGGTCCAAAGGATCCCAAATAGATTGAACCCAAATAGGGCTACACTAAGACAAAATATAATTAAATTGTCAAAAGTCAAAGACAAGAAAAAGAATTTTGAAAGGAGCAAGAGAAAAGAGAAATATATACAAGGGAACTCCCATAAAACTATTGGTGGATTTCTCAACTGAAATATTTCAGGCCAGGAGAGAATGGGTTGATATATTCAAAATTTTAAAAGAAAAAACCCATCAACCAAGAATACTATACCCTGTGAAGCTATTCTACGGAAATGAAGGAGGGATAAAGACTTTCCCAAAGGCTGAGGGAGTTCTTTACCACTAGACCTGCCATACAAGAAATGCTAAAGGGAGTTCTTTGAATGGAAATAAAAGGGTGCTAACATCATAAAAACATACAAAGTTAGTGTAAAACTCACTGGTTACAGTATATAAAATCAAAATTAGATTGTGTAATTTGTAATTGTGGTGTATAACTTACTTACCACTATGGTTTAAAGTTAAGAAAATGAATATAAAAAAATGACCATAACTGCAATAATCTGTTATTAGTTATACATTATAAAATATGCAAATTGCAACAGCAATAGCCTAAAATATGAGGGGGGGGTGGAGAAGTAAAAGTGTAAAATTTAGGAATTCTGAAGTTAAGTTGTCAGAATAAACTAGGGAATTATAACTTTAAGATATTTATGTAAGCCTCATGGTCACCACAAGGGAATAACCTGTAAAAATTATACAAAAAAAAAAGGATAAAGAAATCAAAGCATACTAATACCAAAAGACATCAAAACATAATAAAGACAGCAGGATAAGAAACATGGAACAATGGATGTACAAAACAACCAGAAAACAATTAACAAAATGGCAATAGTAAGTCTTTACCTATCAATAATTACTATAGGGGCACTTGGGTGGCTCAGTGAGTTAAGTGTCTGACTCTTGATCTCAGCTCAGGTCTTTTTTTTTTTTTTTTTTTTTTAAAGATTTTTTTATTTATTTATTTGAGAGAGAGAGAATGAGAGAGCAAGCACATGAGAGGGGTAGGGTCAGAGGGAGAAGCAGACTCCCTGCCGAGCAGGGAGCCCGATGCGGGACTCGATCCAGGGACTCCAGGATCATGACCTGAGCCGAAGGCAGTCGCTTAACCAACTGAGCCACCCAGGCGCCCCTCAGCTCAGGTCTTGATCTCAGGGTTGTGAGTTCAAGCCCTCTGTTGAGCTCCATGTTGTGTGTGGAGCCTACTTTAAAAAATAATAATAATAATTACCTGAAATGTAAATGGATTAAATTCGCTAATCAAAAGATATAGAATGTGTGAATGGATAAAAAACAAGACCCAATGAAATACTGCTTATAAGAGATTCACTTTATTTTCATTATTATTTTTTTAATAAACTTTTTACTTTGAAATGATTTTAGGTTTACAGAGAAGTTGCAGAGATGGTTCAGAGGGCTCCTGTACCCCTTGCTCAGTTTCCCCTGATGCCAGCCTCTCAGGTTTCCACAGTACTTTTGTCCAAACCATAGATGGAGCATTGGTTCATGTCTGACACAGGCTCTGTCCCCTAGGCATCCTTCTCAAGGTTGGCCCAGCCAGGCCTCACTTCATATGCAGCAGTTTTTCTAAGCCTACTCTGGGCTGACAGTTTCTCAGTGAGCCTCATTCAGGGTTTGTCTGATGTAAGGTGAGGTTCTGGGCTTTCAGGCAGAAGACCACAGAGGTGGGAGCCTGTATCATCTTGTCATAGTGGGAGCATGTAACATCTTGTCACCAGGATGCTGGCCTGTGGCCCCTCTGCAGCTACAGTGGCTTCCATTCTTTCTCCAAAAAGGTGTGAGAGAGAATGATGGTCTTTTCTCTTCTGTCTTTTTCTCTTTGGAAGGAAACAAGTGTCCTGCAGGTGGGATGGTTGGTGTCATCTTCAGTTGGAGGGAAGGCTGGTATATGCAGACTTCGCAGTGGTGCCAGCTGTCACTGCACCTTGTTCTTTCCCTCAGGACCCTGGGTGTTGCTTCACTTTAGCCTTAAAGACAGACACAAACTCAGAGTGAAGGAATGGAAAAAGTAGTTTCAAGCAAGTTGTAGCCAAAAGGAGAGAGAAAGAGAGAGGCAGGGGTAGTTATACTTATGTCAGATAAAATAGATTTTAAACTAAAAGTGGTAGAGACAAGGTCATTACATGATAATAAAGTGGTCAGTCCATCAGCAGGACATAACAATTGTAAATATATATGTGCCCAACATCTGACCACCTAAATATATGAAGCAAAAACTATCAGAAAGGAGAAACAAACGATAATACAATAGTATTTGAGGACTTTAAACCCCACTCTCAACAACGGATAGACCATTGAGACAGAGAATCAATGAAGAAACAGCAGATTTGAACAAATTATGGACCAAATGGACCTAACAGACATATAGAACATTCTATCTAAAAATAGCAGAATATGAATTCTTCTCAAGTGTACATGGAAAATTTTCTAGGATAGCCATATATTAGACCACAAGTCTTAGAAAATTCAAAAAAATTGAAATCATACCAAGTATCTTCTCTGACCACAATAACATGAAACTAGAACAAGAGGAAAACTGGACAATTAATAAAAACATGAGAATTAAACATTCTCTTTAACAATCAATGGGTCAAATTATATGATTCCATTTAACTACAGTGTCCAAAATAGGCAAATCTACAGAGACAAGAAAATAAATTAATGGTAGCCAGGGAGTGGGAGAAAGGGCCACAGATAGTGAGTGACAGCTGAGGAGTAAGGGTTTTTCTTTGGAGTCTTAAAGTTGATTGTGATGATGGTTGTACTAGTCTGTGAATATACTAAAAACTATAGAAGTATGTATACGCTTTGAACTTTCTGATCTGCAAATATATCTCAATAAAGTTGTTTAAAAAAAAGAGGGTGAGGCAAACTAAGATCTAAAATGACCAAGGGGGAAAGGTGGAAGGGAGGGGAGGACATGGAAAGAGAAGATTGAAAGGGGAGGAGTTTCCTGGCCATCCTCCAAATTCTAACCTCAGAGGAATCTCCACTTGGGGATACCTTCATAGTTTAAAAATTAAGCTTCAAATTTCTAAGGAACTATAAACAAATAAAAGCCAAGAAGCCAATCCTGAATCTCAGTCTCTCTGTGAACTACATAGGGATTGGAATAATCAAATTTAATCAAAGGAAGAGACAATTTTGCACATGCTTCTGGACTCCCTTTGCATGCCTGTCTGTCTAACAAATAGTGGGGCTGTTTGGGACCTGCTTCCATTCACTCTAAAGGGAAATTCACAATAGGGAGTTACCTATTTTTGAATTCCTCTTGATGTTTTAAATTTTAACACTGGATCAAACCTGAACCTTGGAGAGCTGTGTACCCAGACTATATTCTTTGGTCCTCATAAAATTGCTTTTATTTAATTGTGCTTTGTCATTTTGCCACTGCCTCTCTTGAAGAGTGAGTTGAGAAAAACAGCACTTGAAACTCAACATTAGGAGCACCTGGGTGGCTCAGTCGGTTAAACGTCTGCCTTTGGCTCAGGTCATGATCCCAGGGTCCTGGGATCGAACCCCGCACTGGGCTCCCTGCTTGGCGGAAGCCTGCTTCTCCCTCTCTCTCTCTCAAATAAATAAATTTTTTTTTTTTTTAAAGAAACTCAACATTATCCTTATTGGGTGGACCTTTAAAGCCTGTGTGTAGACCTGTCTATATCAAAAGCACCTGAAGCTCTTGTCAAATGCACAGATGCAAAGCTACTCAATCATAAACCTGAGACTGGGGCCTGGGATTATGATTCTATATGTTAACGTATAATTGTATATATTAACAAAGGTCCCCTTTTGTTGCATATCCCAGCTGAAAACCACTATAGTACATCACATATTCCTCCTTTATAAGAAACCATGAAAAACATCTCACTTACTTCAGTTCTAGGAACAACTATTCTGAGCAGATCACCCCATTCCCCTCCCAAATTCCAACCACCACCAGCATAGGACTTAAGAGACAGTGAATTTTATAACTGATCATATTTTTCTCTTTAATTCACCTATCAGAATACTCAAAACCAAATTTTCTACCTGTTTATATTTGACGTGCTTATGTTAGACTAAACTTGTTTTCCTTTTACTCCAATTACCTCATCAATTTATTTTCTTCTGCTTGTTGTACATCTTTGTAGGTCACCTCAAATACTTTTTGTAACAAGGGAGTATAAATTTGTTAATATGCAAGATCTTAGCCTAAAGCACCAGAGGCCTATTTCATCTAGTCCTGTGCCTTTCCTCCCTTGAGTGTGTTATGGCATCATTGTCCCCAGGGAACAACTGTAGATCATTCCTCTCTGAGTAGCTGAAATGCATACAGGTTATTCCTCAGTTTATTAGCCATAATATTAATTATGGAGATACCATAACACCTCTAAATTTTTAGAAGAAATTGAGGCCCAGAAATAATAACTGATGGGCCAAAAGCTACTCAGGGAGTGAGAAGGCTGGGATAAAAAGGCAAAACTCTTAATTCTTTTCTTACTGTACTTATATCCACATCACTTACCAATTTGCTAATTTCTAGGGATCAATCAAGGAAGACTCTTACTTCTCATTACAAGTAGGCGTATTCTAAACATCTCTAAACCTGAGAGAGGTGCTCTGGATGACACAAGACTTACTCACTGATACGAGGAATTCTTAATCTCAGGAAACAAACTGAGGGTTGCTGGAGTGGGGGGGTGGGGTGGATGGGATGGGGTGGCTGGGTGATAGACACTGGGGAGATTTTTGTGCTATCATGAGTGCTGTGAATTGTGCAAGACTGTTGAATCACAGATCTGTACCTCTGAAACAAATAATGCAATATGTTAAGGAAAAAAAAAAAGAAGAAGATAGCAGGAGGGGAAGAATGAAGGGGGGGAATCGGAGGGGGAGATGATTCATGAGAGACGATGGACTCTGAAAAACAAACTGAGGGTTCTAGAGGGGAGGGGGGTGAAAGGATGGGTTAGCCTGGTGATGGGTATTAAAGAGGGCATGTTCTGCATGGAGCACTGGGTGTTATGCATAAACAATGAATCATGGAACACTACATCAAAAAATAATGATGTAATGTATGGTGATTAACATAACAATAAAAAATTAAAAAAAAAACTATTAAATAATACCCCATTCTTTGGGGTTAGGACATGAAAAGAGTTGATAACCAAGGGACTCTAGAGAGATCAGATATTAAACAGTCCAGAAGTCCACAAGCTTTTGCCTCATTTGCCCACTAGGTTTGTCTGGTCCTCCTCCATGCTATCCCTATAATTCCAGTGTCTCTTCTTCTTTCAGTGGGAACATCTCTTAGAAATAAGAAAATCTTCATATTTCTGTTGAGCAGCTCAGTATAATATGAACATTTTCAAAGATAAGACAGTTCTTTAAAGAACATGTTATTGATGGGATTTTTCCCCTTAAGAAACAAGAAAGGTTTGGTCTGCAAAGTCTAGATATTAGATGGAATCATTCATACTTTGGGGTTTCCAGGGGCCAAAGTGTGTGCAAAATTACAACACTCAGAAGGGCAATTTATTTATATTGTATGTCAGTTGGTAATATGTGGATGTGCTAAAGTTGGTTATGGTTATATATTACAATAATTTCTAATCTATTACTCATAAGGTGACCAGTGAATTTACAAAATACAGCAACAGACTTGATTCCTCTTGAGTCAGTCCACTCCCATTCTGGCTCACATGTTTACTTTTTCTCTACACAGAGAGAGATAGAGAAAGAGAGAGAGAGAGAGCGCGCACAACTCAGTCACTCAAAGATGGAGCAATTTGGAAATCAAAATTTCTACATTTCCAAGTTTAAAGTTCTCTTAAATAATTAAACACATTCTGCTACTACTTAAGTTTTTATAAATCTCATTTGTGTTTTTCAAGCTCCAATCTACCTGGTTCATTGTTAATGTCCAGATGGTTTAAGAAATAAAACAAGCTTCTTCTTTGCCAATTTGAATGCCTTTTATTTCTTTTTGTTGTCTGATTGCTGAGACTAGGACTTCTAGTACTATGTTGAACAGTAGTGGTGAGAGTGGGCAACCCTGTTGTGTTCCTGACCTTAAGGGGAAAGATCTCAGTTTTTCCCCATTGAGAATGATATTCACTGTGGGCTTTTCATAGATGGCTTTTATGATATTGAGGTATGTTCCCTCTATCCCTATACTTTGCAGAGTTTAATCAGGAAAAAAATGCTGTATTTTGTCAAATACTTTTTCTGCATCAAATGAGAGGATCATATGGTTCCTGTCTTTTCTTTTATTAATGTGCTCTATCACACTGATTGATTTCCAACTGTTGAACCACCCTAGTATCCCGAGAATAAATCCCACCTGGTTGTGGTGAATAATCCTTTTAATGTACTGTTGGATTCTATTGGTTAGGATCTTGTTGAGTATTTTGGCATCCATGTTCGTCAGGGATATTGGTCTGTAATTCTCCCTTTTGATGGGGTCTTTGTCTGGTTTTGGGATCAAGGTAATGCTGACCTCATAGAACGAGTTTGGAAGTTTTCCTTCCATTTCTATTTTTTGAAACAGCTTCAATAGAATAGGTATTATTTCTTCTTTAAATGTTTGGTAGAATTCCCTTTGGGAAGCCATCTGGCCCTGGACTTTTGTTTTTTGGGAGGTTTTTGATTACTACTTCAATTTCCTTGTGGGTTATTGGTCTATTCAGATTGTCTATTTCTTCCTGTTTCAGTCTTGGTAGAAGTCAAACTCTCTCTTTTTGCAGATGACATGACACTTTCTGTGGAAAACCCAAAAGACTCCACCCCCAAGTTAGAAGAACTCATATAGCAATTCAGCAACATGGTAGGATACAAAATCAATGCACAGAAATCAGTTGCATTTCTATACAATAACAATGTAACTGAAGAAAGAGAAATTAAGAAATCGATTCCATTTACAATAACACCAAAAACCGTAAGATACCTAGGAATAAACCTAACCAAAGAGGTAAAGGATCTGTACTCTAGAAACTACAGAACACTTATCAAAAAAATGGAGGAAGACACAAAGAGATGGAAAAACATTCCATACTCATGGATTAGAAGAATAAACATTGTTAAAATGTCTATGCTGCCCAGAGCAATCTACACTTTCAATGCAATACCTATTAAGTACCATTGACATTTTTCACAGAGTTGGAACAAACAATCCTAAAATTTGTATGGAACCAGAATAGACCCCGAATCACCAGGGTAATGTTGAAGAAGAAAACCAAAGCTGGGGGCATCACAATGCCTGACTTCAAGCTATATTACAAAGCTGTGATCATCAAGATAGCATGGTATTGGCACAAAAACAGACACATAGATCAATGGAACAGAATAGATAACCAGAAGTGGACCCTCAACTCTATGGTCAACTAATTTTCGATAAAGCAGGAAAGAACATCCAATGGAAAAAAGACAGTCTCTTCAATAAATGGTGCTGGGAAAATTGGACAGCCACATGCAGCAGAATGAAACTAGACCATTCTCTGACACCATACACAAAGATAAACTCAAAATAGATAAAAGATCTCAATGTGAGACAGGAATCCATCAAAATCCTAGAGGAGAACATAGGCAGTAACCTCTTCGACATCAGCCACAGCAACTTCTTTCAAGACATGTTGCTAAACGCAAGGGAAACAAAAGCAAAAATGAGCTATTGGGATTTCATCAAGATAAAAAGCTTCTGCACAACAAAGGAAACAGTCAACAAACCTAAGAGGCAACCCTTGGAATGGGTCAGAAGACATGAACAGACATTTCCCCAAAGAAGACATACAAATAGCCAACAGACACATGAAAAAATGCTCCATATCACTCGGCATCAGGGAACTACAAACCAAAACCACAGTGAGATATCATCTTACACCAGTTAGAATGGCAAAAATTAACAAGATAGGAAACAAGTGTTGGTGAGGATGTGGAGAAAGGGGAACTCTCTTACACTGTTGGTGGGAATGCAAGCTGGTATAGCCACTCTGGAAAACATATGGAGGTTCCTCAAAATGTTAAAAATAGAGCTACCCTATGACCCAGCAATTGCACTACTAGGTATTTATCCCAAAGATACAGATGTAGTGAAAAGAAGGGGCATCTGCACCCCAATGTTCTTAGCAGCAATGTCCACAATAGCCAAACTGTGGAAGGAGACAAGATGTCCTTCAACAGATGAATGGATAAAAAAGATGTGGTTCATATATACAATGGAATATTACTCAGCCATCAGAAAGAATGAATACCTACCATTTGCATTGACATGGATGGAACTGGAGGGGATTAGGCTAAGTGAAATAAGTCAAGCAGAGAAAGACAATTATCATATGGTTTCACTCATATGTAGAACATAAGGAATAGCGTGGAGGACCACAGAGGAAGGGAAAGAAAACTGAATGGGAAGAAATCAGAGAGGGAGACAAACCATGAGAGATTCTGGACCTCTTTGGAAACAAACTGAGGGTTACAGAAGGGAGGGGGTGGGATAATCAGGCGATGGGTATTAAGGAGGGCACATGTTGTGATGAGCACTGTTATATGCAACTAATGAATCATTGAACCCTACATCAAAAACTAATGATGTACTATATGTTGGCTAACTGAACATTAAAAAAAAAAAGAAATAAACCAAGCCACATTAAAGGTAATATGCATTTGTAGCAATTATCCAACTAATTTGATTCAGTTGTTGTGATTCCAGAATTTATGCAACTGAATGTTAGAGCCACCCTTAGGGTTCCTGGTATGCTCCTTGGACTGATTATGTTTTGTGCTGTGGTGTTAGTTTAAATTCTTGAGCCTTAATGGAAATATTGGAAATGTGACCTTACTTCCCAGAACCTTTCCCCCCATGTATTAGTTTCTCTTTCAAGTTTGTAGTGAGAAGTAGAGATAATAGATGTGAATCACTTAGAATAGTGTCTGGCGCATAATAGGAAGTTATTGTTATTATTATTACTGATAATAGCACCGAAGATCCTGTTCTACCATAATAAGCAAAATCAGCTAGGTTTATAGCACAATTAGAACAATTATACAGCTCTTCTTCAACTTACGGGGCTATAGAGTTGTGTCCCAATAAAACCAAAAGTTGAAAATATTTTAAGTAAAAAATGCATTTAGTACACCTCACCTACCAAACACTATAGTTTAGTGTAAACTACCTTAAATGTGCTTAGAACACTTACATTAACCTACAGTTGGGCAAAATCATCACAAAGCCAATTTTATAATAAAGTGTTGACTTTCTCATGTAATTTGTTGAATATTGTACTGAAAGTGAAAACAGAATAGTTGTGTAGGTAGAGAATGGTTGTAAGTGTATTGCTTGTTTACCTTTGTGATTACGTGGCCAACGGGAGGTGGGGGTTGCTGCTGCTACCCGGCATCACCAACAGTATGGTACTGCATATCGCTAGCCCAGAAAAAGATCAAAACTCAAAATTTGAAGCACAGTTTCTGCTGAATGCCTACCACTTTTACAATTATGATCCATCATAATTGGAGATTGTTTAGCTAGAAACTACTTTCCATGATCATTCCACAAGCATCACTTTCATTTTCCTTAAAATTCCCTAGGAGTTCTTAAACTATTTTAGAGTATTTACACTTCAAAATTTTCTGTAAAATTATGCAGTGATAATATAGCATATTGACACTTTTTTTTTCAACATGATGGTGTCTTACATCTACTCAAATAAATGAATGCTATCTTTTTTTAAAGATTTTATTTATCTGACAAAGAGCGAGAGAGCATGCACATGCACAAGCAGAGGGGGCAGCAATCAGAGGGAGAAACAGGCAGAGAGAGAAGCAGGCAGAGGGAGAAGCAGGATCCCTGCTGAGCATGGGGCCCAATGTAGGGCTCGATCCCAGGACCCTGGGATCATGACCTGAGCCGAAGGCAGACACTTAACCAACTGAGCCACCCAGGTGCCCCAAATTAATGTTATCTTGATTAACACCTTTAGTAGAAGTGAATGTAGGAGCCAAAGAACAAGCCAATCCATAATGTCTTCATTAGCAAAATTCTGTGTTTTGATGTCCCTTACTTTAACACACTTTGAGATATGCCAGGGTTTTCCTCTTCCTTTTTGGTTGTGCATGGTCAGTTTTGACTTTATTCTGGCATTTTGTATACTAGAACTGTGTCACTAGACAGGTATTTTTTTTTAATAGACTTTATTTTTTAAAAGCAGTTTTAGGTCTTCAGGTATCAGTCCTGAGCGAGATTTGATGCTATAGCTGCTCCCTTCCTCCATGTGAGTTGGCACAAACATGACCAGTAGAAATGGTCGCAAACTGCCAAGATTCACATCCTAGGGAGATGACACAACTGCAACAAAATAAAAGTTTTGCCCAGCTTTTGATGAGTTATAGTATTTATAAAGATGAAGACAATTACACATTTCTTTTATATTAAGAATAAGAAAGCTATAACAACAACAAAAAGGATTACAAAAATATCAATGAATGTCATCTTTTTCTCTTAGTTCTTCTAGCATTCAATGATGAAATATTGACAATGAACATTGCAATATTCTATAATTCCCTTATTTGGATACATTTCCAGAAATTGAATTTTGAAAATCAAAAGCACTTAACAAGATCTAGAAATGTTAATATTAAGGTATTGTATTCTTCCATAACAATTACCATAGACTGGGTGACTTAAAGCATATAAATTTATTTTACCACAATTCTGGAGGCTGGGAAGTCCAAGATCAAGGTGCAGACAGATTCAGTTCCTGGTGAGGGCTCTCTTCCTGGATTGTAGATGGCTGTCTTCTTGCTGTGGTCTCATATGACTGGAAGAGAGAAGGATCTCTGTCTCTCTCCCTTTTTCCCACCAGGACTACCAATCCTATCAGATTTGGGCCCCACACTTATAACCTCATTTAAACTTAGTTACCTCTCAAAAGCCCTGTCTCCAAATACAGTCACACTGAGGGTTAGAGTTCAATATATGAATTTTGGAGAGACACAATTAAGTCGACATCAGGTATGTTTTTAATATAAAAAATAGAGTAGGAAAGGAGGGCAAACAGGCAGGGAAGGGAGAATTTTTCAGGGTACAAAGAGGTAAATATTGTTTCAGTTTTTTAGTTATCAAAGTATGGGCTGCTCTTAAATTTATGGACTCAAGATTTACTGTACAAACAACTAGTAACTAAGAAACATTTTCTGGCAGGCTGTCCCACAGAAAGGTGTGAACTAGCATCCTTCTCACAAGTTTCCACAGAATTCTCAGCTAACTGGCATTGTTATAGCAACTGGAGTGCCAGTGGAAGCAGTCCTGGTCTTTATCATCGTCATGTGTCACTATGGCAACGGGAGCCTCTGGAAAGTAAAAGAAAAAATCTTAAACTGTCAACTGGAATCAAAGAGGTTTGTGAGGGAAAAAAGGTGGAGGCTGAAATGAACATGAAGCTAGAGCAAAGGCCAGAGCAAAGAGAAATGATTGTACAGAAGCTGAACAAAAAAGAGAGAAAGGAAACAATAAGCAAAACAGAGGGCAGAGACGTGGCTTGCATAGGAAAGAGGAAGGCAGGGAGAAACATGTAAACATAAAATAGTGACAAAACATTTCCAATGAGAAGGATTTATAATATTTATTGATTTGAATAGCTCAGAGATAAATAAAATAAACATAGGATGTTAAGGTCTATGTTGTTGGAACAATCCAGTATGCTATTGTTAATATTAAAGAAATATTTAGAATGAGGCCACAAGATAGTAGGAAAGGGCAAACCAATCTGTGGAGTACTCTTGGCATAGCATACTGTTGACTAGGAATTCTTATAATATTTTGTGTTCAGAGGTACCACATTTAAATGTGGATCTTCCTTTATTGGACAGTATGATTGCTTTAGACAAGGGCATGATGCCATTTGGCCCATTATATATATATATATATTTCCTTCATTAAAGGATCTTAATGGATTTTTTTGCAAGAGAATTAAGATAATTACTCTAATACTATTAAAAAGTAAGTGGCATGTCATTTAGAATAAAACATTTTCACTTAATATTTTCTGTTTTATTAGTGGTCAGACAGATCAAAGTTTTTATGGCCCAATATTAATTTTTGTGAAGGGAAATGTATACTTTATTAAAAGGTGGCACTAAAATGTTGATACTTTTTTTAGAATTAAGAAATGATTTTGAAAATTAGAGATTGAAGAGGGAATGGAAACAGGCAGGGAAAGAAGTGATAGTTGCAGTCAAAAGAAATAAAACAAAAGAAAATTAACAAAGCTTGAGATTAAACCACAGAAATAAAACCAGCAATCTGGGTGCTTTGCAGAAATTTGGTCCCAAGGATTTTAATAGGATTTAATTTTTTCTATTTTTTTTTTTTTTTTTTAATTTTAATGGCAAGCATTTCTCTCAAGCACTATGTTTTAGGTATCATTTGCTAACTTGGCAAGGGCTTGTTTGTGGCCATTTCTCTTCTGCTCAGGGTAAGTCAACTGGTTGACAGTAGGGATGAACAAACCTCTTTAAGATGGCCCAAATTTTCAGTGGCCAGAGTCTCCTGCTGACCTGCTCCCACCAGAAGTACAGACCAAGCCCCAACATACATCACAGGACAAATATCCATCTGATCTTTGGATCCATCCCAAAAACTTGGATACCAAAAACAATGATGCCTCTTTCTCCAAGTTCATAGTTTTCAAGCCATGGAAAGCTTTGTACTGGATAATCCTCACTCTTAAGGTTCTTTTTTCTTTTCAATAGTACTACTATGTTTTAATTTTTTCCTATTTTTCTGCCAAAACACACAAAAAGCATCATTATTTATAAAATATGTCTAAATTTCAATAAAATATGTAAATAAAATGGCCAATTCTGAATGTTCTAGTTACTTGAAACATGAAACAAAAAAGTGAGGAAACATGCAAACAGAAGTCAATTTAGGGATTATACCTTTTAAAAAGTAAACTTTTTTTGAAGTATAATATATAAACAAAAAAGTGCCTAAAAATTATAAATGTGTTGCTTGCTGCATTATCTTGTAATGAACACACCACTTTAATCATCATCAAAATCATGATATGAAGCATTATATCTTTTCCATGGTTTTCTGATAGTGTAAGAAAAGAGCTTTGACATATTTTGCAACCACATCCATTTACATTGTAAGATAAGCAAAACAAAAATATTCCATTGCAAGGCTAAGAATTTTTGTACCATGTGCAAAGAGAGACCCCTGCTGGAACAATTTCTTTCTTTCTTTTTTTTTTAAGAGAATGTCTAAACTAACCCACAGAAACTATAGAGAAAAACAAATAGTTATGACTCTACTGGCTTTAAGATAATACTTCTGAATGCATTTTATTCTAAGAAATAGAAAATGTTTAACCTCTACCACAGAAACATTTCTACAGTAAGGGACATTTTGGGGTTTTCCTTGATATTTACCTCTTTGATTTTCTTTTGATCTCCAAGCTTGGGAAAAAATAGGGCCTTGAGATCCCTATTTCTTTGCTCCCTGCTGAGCTGATCTCTCCATATACCAAGGGTGCTCCTGGAGTCCTGTACTCTATGGGGTGCATGGCCACTCCTCAAGTTCTCTTTCGCACTATGACCTAGTTTTAAGATGTACTATCTGTGGAGGTGGCAGTTGATTCTAAAGCATAAACCATAGTTTCATAGTCGGATGGATGCATATCACTTATACTTTGCCAACTAATTTAATTTATTCCAAGTTAGGTACTATGTACTTGCTCTTTATTGGGGTTCTGCTGGTGTTATATCTGGAGTCTGTAATTGCAAATCATGAAGACTGAATTTCCAGTCAGTCCCCTGATGAGGAGTACCAGCTGAGATGGGAAACCAAGAGAATCCAGACTTGACATGATAAATGCATGAGGATGTTCCTCAGCTTGAAGTAGGAAGGTGAAGGCTGGAGCAATTCCCTGCCCCAACTCTCATAGAGTTGGGAAGGTTTTATCAAGAGTTTCTTAGGCAGAGAATGGGGCATACCCAGAGGGATTCAGGCACACAAAATGTGGGAATGATGATAATTTTAGAACCTGCTCTGCTTTAATTTTATTTAAAGTTCCCTTCCCCTTGAACCCCATACTTATACTCTTTCTGTGTTTTCTGCCTCAGCAAAATACTACAAAACGGCTCTTCCCTCACCCCAAAATGCAGGATACCAGCACACTCATCTCTTGCCTTTACATGGACAACTCTCAAAAAGTTACCAAGTTCTTGGTGGGGGGTGGGAGGGATGGGGTGGCTGGGTGATAGACACTGGGGAGGGTATGTGCTATGGTGAGCGCTGTGAACTGTGTAAGACTGATGAATCACAGACCTGTACCTCTGAAACAAATAATACATTATATGTTAAAAAAAAAAAAAAAAGATAGTAAGAAGGGAAAAACGAAGGGGGGGAAATCGGAGTGGGAGACGAACCATGAGAGACTATCGACTCTGAGAAACAAACTGAGGGTTCTAGAGGGGAGAGGGGTGAGGGGATGGGTTAGCCTGGTGATGGGTATTAAAGAGGGCATGTATTGAATGGAGCACTGGGTGTTATACACAATGAATCATGGAACACTACATCAAAAACTAATGATGTAATGTATGGTGATTAACATAACATAATAAAATTAAATTAAAAAAAAAAGTTACCAAGTTCTACTGAACTCCTATTCCTAACATGGTCTGTATCCATTCATTTCAGCTTCTCTGGAATGCTCTGGGGTTCCCAGTGGAGGTCATCATGATCTTTGACCTGGACCACCATGACAGTCTAAGAATTAGTGTCTCCAGCTAATCAATTCTCCACATGGCAGGACTAAAATAATAGCTCTCTTATAATAGAACATTCATAATGTATAAAAATATTGAATTACAATAATGTACACCTGAAACTAATAGGATATTATATGTCAATTATACTTCATTTAAAAAAAAAAAAGAGAAAACCTGTCTCAGTCTTAAGTGTTTTTGTGGTCAGAATTTCTTGGTACAACATAAAGGGCCCTCCATTATCTAGGATGTTTTTGGATTTTTAGTTCCATCTCTTGGTAGACATTTCCTCACATCCCTAAACTCTGACATTCTCAGCTGCTTGGGGTTTTCTGAAAACATGTTTGCATAAGCTATTCTAATAGGAACATCCTTTTCTTCTCTTATTTACCATGCCAACAGCTTGTGAAGATCTCCTTTTTGAAGCTTTTGTAATCCTTCCCCTCCCATTTCAATTGAAAAGAGCCATTTCCTCTTTCATACTACTGTTTGAACCTGTACATTCTTTTATGGTCACTCCTTTGCCTATTTCTCAAATGTATTTATTTACCTGCCAATTTCTCTAAGCTGGAATATAAGAGTGAACCACACCTAATTGATATTCTTAGTGCTTAGCCCAGGGTCTGGCTCCTAAAAAGAGCTCCTTAAATATTTGTTAAATGTGTAGTAAGATGCTTCAAGGCTGAACCTTAGTAATTCTGAAGGAGTGATTGCAGGAAATGTAGATAATTTGTTATTTTAGCTAAGGGGCAGATGAAATTTATTTTAAGAAAATCTATTAATGGGCCTTTTGTTATGCAAAGGTAAAGACAAATTCAATTCCAGTATGTCCAAGTCAGGACACAGAGAAGCTGAACTGAGCCACATTAGTATATGCAGTAGATTGTCTTCATTTTGCTGAGAGTGGTGTTTTGTTTTTTGTTTTCTGTTTTTTGTTTTTTTACAGAGATTATCATGGCATTCAATGGACAACAGGCTGGAAATAGGTTGGAGTAAGGAAATAATAGATCTCCACCTTTGTGACATGGTCAAAGGCACTTACAGGTCTGGGTAGTAGGCTGGCCCTAAAACATGGAATCTATCTGAGGTCTAAAGAGATAGTTGGGTAGCAGACAGGCCCAAGGTAAGGTAAGAACATTGATAGAGTCTTACTTTTCCTTGTTTCTATTTTAATTTCCTCCATAAGCTCCCAGCCTCCAGTTGTATTAAATACTCTAGTCTGGATTTAGTTGAGCTTTGGTGATTGAATGGTAGTGAATGGTGGTGTCCACTCAGGACAAAGCAGCTTAGTTAGAGCAGTGGTGGTACCTCACAATGTGCCCAGAGAAGCTCTGGGTTCAGAACAAAATGGCCTGGATAGAGCTGCTGCAAGCTCTTATGGCACCCTTATAAAAATTAGAAGAAGGTGCCCATTCTTTAGTACCCCTTACTTACCTCTGCCAGGAAATTCATCTAATATACTTGTGATTTTGTTAAATTAACATTTTTTCAAGTGGAGCATAGGGTGCCAGATGGTGATCTGCAGTTTAACAACAGACCACAAGAGAAATTCAGATAGAGAAGTTTATTATTCACAACCCTGGAGGAGGTATCTGGTACTTCCAACAGTGACATAACAACGGTCCCCATGGCTAGCGAAAAATGGAAATGGGCAGTCATTTGAGCTTTCTGTGGATTCTGTAAGCTGCTGGATTTCTTTCTAACAAACCAGCTTTCAGCATAAATAGAGTGGAATTTTCTTGCTTGCATCTGAAACCCCTGATCTCCATCATAACCAATTATCCTTTGGTTTATAAAATGCAATACTCTTTACTTGCTCTGGATGAAGGGTGTGTATGAGCATATACATGCATGTGGGGGCTTGGGATAGGCAAATATAACTTTTATGGCTTTAGAACAAACTACCATGAAACATTTTGAAAATTTTTCAAATATTTAAGACACTATATTACAGGGTATGAAGAAAGGAACTAGCATTTGTGTGGGTCATTGAATATACCACGTGTGTTATGTTTGTTACTTTATTTCAACTCCAGAACAACTTTTGTCATAGGCACCAGTGACACTACAGAAAGTTTCAAGATAGCTAAAGCTGCTTAGGCATACTTTAATTGCCGTTTCTTAGAAATTTAAACCTCTACTTTATGTAATGCTCTCTCCCTTCAATATCTTTATTACTGTTTTTGTTGTTATCTTTGAATTCTTCACAGTGTTTAATACAATACTTCTTACACAGTAGGCCCTCAGAAATGTTTAATAAATGGCATTGGTGTCATATGACATATGCTACCCCAAACTGCCTTTTTCAGAGTAAGTAAAAAGCTACTTTGTATTCACTCCCACTATCGTAGCAATCGATTTTCATTTTCTTATGGACCATATACAGCATAACAATCTTGATGTCTCATCAAACTTGCTAAAAGAATTTACCTGTCTGTATATGTCTGTGCATGTATAGATCTTTTGTTTTGGAAAATGACATTGACTGTGATTACTATCTGCAGATCATTTAAATGACTGCTGTATAATTACCCATCATTTCTACATTGTACAAGCAAAGATTCCCATTTGATTTTAACCCATTGTTGCTATTTATGTGCTGTTAACTTTTCTCATTTAGATTGCAACACACCACTTAGATTCATTTTCAGCCAGATTATTTTATGAGACAATTGGGAATCTCTTGTCCCAATTGCTCCTAATGGTGCTGCCTTCATTCATTTAATAACTATTTATGAAGCACCTGCTGTGTGCCAGGCTCTGTAGGGACTTTGGCGCTATTTGGACTTTAATGAATTGTAAGCGTTGCCTTAATCTTTTACATGGGCCCTTGGTTTTTATATTAGTAACATGAAAATCTCAGTTGCTATAACAAAGAACCCAACACACCAGTGGACTAAGGAATATAATTCCTCTCATGGTCCAGGATAAGTAGCTTCTCTCTGTACCACATGACCATTCAGGGACCCAGCTTCCTTCTCTCTTGCTTCTGGTGTAGGTCAGCACCCTTATTTGAAGGGTCAAGGGTGAGTCACAAGCACTTCCTTGTTCCATTTCACACAAAGGAAAAGTAGGAAGGAAGCTGCATGTACATTTTTTTTAAAGCCCAGGTCTGGAGTGACACGCACACTTCTGTTCATACTCCATTGGCCACACCTACAAAGGGGACTAGAACATGGTAATCCCTAGCTAAGTGTCCACATGCACAGGTCCAGCTACACTTGCACATAGGAAGGGAAGATGGAAATTGTTCTGTCACAGCCTCAGGACACCTAAGACTCTTCATGCTTCGCACCTTGTCTTTTGAACAGTGTAAGTCACTGCCTTTTTTTAATCACCACTTTAAAGCCATTCTGAAGCCTCACTTTTTTTTTTCTATATTTTTATTGAAGTATAATTGACATACAATATACTGTTAGTTTCAGGTATACATCATAGTGATTCAATATGTTCTATAATATGAAATGACCCCCAGAATAAGTCTGGTTACTACCTGTCACAAAGTTACTACAGTATTATTGACTATATTCCCTATGCTGTACATTACATCCCCACGACATTTATTTTCTAACTGGAAATTTGTACCTCTTAATCCCTTTTACCTATTTTGCCTGTCCCCAACTCCTCCCGACTCTGGTAACCAATAGTTTTCTACATCTATGAGTCTGTCTCTATTTTTTTGTTTGTTCATTTGTTTTATTTTTTAGATTTCACATATAAGTGAAATCATACAGTATTTGTCTTTTTCTGTCTGACTTATTTCACTTTGCATAATGCCCTCTAGGTTCACCCATTTTGCCACAAATGGCAAGATTTCTTTCTTTTTTATGGCAGAATAATATTCCCTTTGTGTGTGTGTGTGTGTGTGTGTGTGTGTGTGATATTTTCTTTATCCATTCATCCATAGGTTGTTTCCATATCTTGGCTATTGTAAATAATGTTGGAATGAACACAGGGGTACATATATCTCTTGAATTGGTGTTTTTGTTTTGTTTTGTTTTGTTTTTGGATAAATACCCAGAAGCAGAATTGCTGGTAGTTCTATTTTTAATTTTTTGAGGAACTTCAGACTATTTTTTGTAGTGCCTCTACCAATTTACATTCCCAACAACAGTGCAGAAGAGTTCCCTGTCTCTACATCCTTACAACACTTGTTATTTCTTGTCTTTTTTATTATAGCCAGTCTAACAGATGTGAGGTGATATATCATTGTGGTTTTGATTTCCTTTCCCTGATGATAAGTGATGGTGAACATCTTTTCTTATACTTGTTGGTTATCTGTATGTCTTCTTTGGAGAAATGTCTGTTTAGATCCTTTGCTGTGTGAGATGCTTATGTTTTATATTTAGTGTTTATTTTCTCATTATATAGCCAGGCCTTTTCCTTCCCCTGCATTGAGTTATGATGGGTGAGCTATACTGAAACCTGGAAACAGAAGTTACCTGATGCTCTTGCTTTCAAAAATGAGTTAATTGAATGGATTGTATTAGGTCAGTCTTTCTCAAAATTAGCCTCGCATCAGAGTCACATGGAGGGTTTGTTAAAATACTTCCTGCTGGACCCCTACCTCAGAGATTCCAGTTCAGTAGGTCTGGGGAAGGCCTGATAATCTGCATTTCTAGCAAGATCCCTTGGTGCTGCTGATGCTATTGCTCTCAGGATCACACTTAGAGAACCCCTGTAAGAGAGGTAGAATGGAGAGAAGAGTATTCCAAGAGTACTTCAGAAGCAGCATAAGAAAGGAAAACAATTTCCTTAGGCTGAGAAGGGGTCAAAGGTTCCAGGGACCTGAGGCTTTCTAGGTGTCCTGGGGAGATGTCAGATGCCAGGTAACGGCTACCATCAGAGTCTACCATCTTAGCGCAAAAAGGAGCAGTGCCCCTGGCCTCAAGGGAACATGTGTGTTTTGCTAACTCACATAATAAAGAAGGACTGAACTCCTGGCTGCTTCCCACCCTTCTAAATGTTTTCTTCTGTGTAAGGTCCCCTGGACCTTCCCATAACTCTCATGAGGAGGCCTAATAATCCCAAAGTTCAATTTCCCAACAGGTCTGGCAGATTGAGACATAGACTGAGACTGAAGTTCTAAGCATAGCCAAAAATAATGCCTGGTTTCTGAATTATTTTCTGACCATTTCACAGAAGCATGGAGGGGGGGGGGTCACTATATTTAAAGGAGTTGACAATGGAAAGAGAGAGTGATGTAAATACAGTTTAAATACTCAACAGGTATTGACAGTGAGACAAACCACTGTGAAAGAAAATGGAAATGTCCCTATTATAAAAGCATGGTGTTCATAATGAATCACTCATTAACGCATATTTTGTTGTGTACAGACCACACAACTATTTGACATAGAACTTGCCAAGTTTAGTCTGAGGCTAAACTTTTCATTATTTGTGTAGAAGCCACAACTCCTCACTTTCTGTACCTACATGAACTCTCAGGTCACATACTATATGGTCCTACTGGATGTGGCATAAATGGAATATAACATGCAGCACTCCTTCCAAAAGGCAATACTGAATTATTATTTATCTATTTATATATTAGACCCAATACATTTTTGGTAACTATAAAAATAATCAAACTGCACACTGAGTATTGGTACTACTTCACAGCTCTAATTTCAAAATAAATTAGTAAAAGTAGCAGCTTCTGCAGTAAAAGCATCACAGGATCCAAAACTTTTAGCAACAAGAAAGAAATATAGTGTATAGAGGGCACTTATAAATCAGCTGAACAGTCAGCCTCTGTCCACTCTGGTTTTGGATTATTTTTGGTTAAAATGTAGGGAGTTCTTATATGTGTCATTTGGTTAAGATATAAGGAATTCTTAGACATTGTGCTAGGAAATGCACATGTATTTCTCATTTAATTCCTCCAATAATGCTATGAGGTCAGTACTTGTTTTAGTTCAGGCTGCCGTAAGAAAATACCATATATTGGGTGGCTTAAATAACAAAAACTTATTTCTCACAATTCTGGAGGGTGGAAGTCCGAGGCCAGGGTGTCATAAGGGTTGGTATCTGATGAGAGCTCTCTCCTTGGGTATTATATTACTACTTTCTCACTGTGTCCTCACATGACCTTTCCTTGGTGTGTCTGGATGGAGAGAAAGAGTGAGCCCTTTTGGATGGAATGAAAGCAAGTTCTCTGGTGTCTCTTCTTATAAGGGCACTAATCCCAACACCCTTATGACCTCATCTAAACCTATCTCCTAAAGGCCTCATCTCCAAATAACATCACATGGGGCATTAGGACATCAACATATGAATTTTGGAGGATACAGTTCAGTTTGTAGCAGTACTACTATTATATCCATTTTATAAATGGAGAAATTGAAGCTCTGAAAAGTTTAGCAAATCAGTGAAAGAACCAGGAATTGTACACTCTCTGATCCCTTAGAGCCATACTACCCTTATGGAGCCATCCTTGGGACAGTTTCACTAGCTGGTGTCAGTATCTCTTAATTCCCCAGGCCTTAGCGGCTTTTGTCTACAGTTCCAAGTCAACATCTCTTCCTGATCATTCAGGGCCTCATCCCTTATAAAGTGTAGCCCTCAGTGCACCTGGGTGGCTCAGATGGTTAAGTGTCTGCCTTCGGCTCAGGTCATGATCCCAGAGTCCTGGGATCAAGCCCCGCATCGAGCCCCGCGTGGGGCTCCCAGCTCAGCAGGGAGTCTGCTTCTCCCTCTGCCATTTCCCCTGCTTGTGCTCTCTCTGTCTCTGTCTCTCTCTCTCAAATGAATAAATAAAAAATTTAAAAAAAAAAATAAAACTAAAGTGTAGCCCTCCAGTCCTTCTGGGAGATGGCAGGCAGATATTTCCTATGGGCAGCAATAATTCAACTTTAGTAGGACTGTCTCTCCTCAGGCACCTGTGCTCTCCATCCCCAGTCCCAATGCCTCACCCTGGGCTATCCTGGAGCCCTCGAGCTTTATGACTTCCTACTGGAAATGTTTATTGAATATTTTCTGTGTCCACGATACTACATAAGCAAGTGAAAAATCAAATATAATATTGACTCCAAATTATGATACATGTTTACATGTGTGTTGCAGAGGGCAAAAGACATCTTTCTTCCCCTTTTTATGAGTGTATTAAGAAAAAAACACCCATACTCAGCCATCAAAAAGAATGAAATCTTGCCATTTGCAATGACGTGTGGAGCTAAAAGTATTATGCTAAGTGAAGTAAGTCAGTCAGAGAAAGACAAATACCATACGATTTTACTCATATGTAGAATTTAAGAAACAAAACAGATGAATATAGGGAAAGGGGAAAAAAAGAGAGGAAGGCAAGAAAAAAAGGGAGGCAAACCATAAGAGGCTCTTAACTAGAGTTAAGAGGGTTGCTGGAGGGGATGTGAGGGTGGGCTAAATGGGGGATGGGTGTTAAGGAGGGCACTTGTGATGAGCACTGGGTGTTGTATGTAAGTGATGAATCACTAAATTCTACTCCCAAAACCAATATTACACTATGTGTTAACTTTAAAAGGAAGTAAAGAAGGAAGGAAGGAAGGGAAGGAGGGAGGGAGGGAGGGAGGGAGGGAGGAGAGAAAAAACATCCAAAACTTGGAAAAAAGGAAAAAGAGGATAGTATGCTCTTTTAAAATCATACTAACTAGTGGTTCTTAACCAGGGGTAATTTTGTCTCCCAGGGGTCATTTGCTAGTATCTGAAAACAGTTTTAATTGTTATGATTGGGAGGAGAGGTGGTACTGATGTTCAGTGGGTAGAGGCAGGGGTGCTGCAGAACATCATGCAACCCACAGGACAACCTCCAACAACGGTTATCTAAGGTGCCCAGCCCAAAGTGTCAGTAGTACCGAGGTCAAGAAACCTATCCTAGAGCATTGTCTACCAAATCTGATGTTCTAGGGGACTGCAAGTTTGACTTTCTATTTATTGTTGATTATGTCTCCACTATGTGAAGTTGGATGTTAACTTCTAGAAGATTGATGAGCTGCCAATGATTTCTGTCCAGAACAAAAGTTTTATTGTACTATTAATTGTAGTCATTGGCCAATTTTTTTAAATCTAGCTTTGCAATTTTATTCCAGCATTCTTTTTTTCTCTGAATCTACATATACTTGATGCTCAGTATTTGTGGCAGTTACGTTCTATGAAGTTACTGTGAACACCAAATTAGTGAATAATGAGCCATTAGGTCTCTACTCTGTAAAGTTGGAGCTGCCAAAGATTTCTGTCTAGTACAAAACTTTTATTGAGGAAATACACGGTTAGATTCTTTCAAGCCTCTCATCACATTTTCATCAATTAGTCAACACATAACCCTGATTTATGTGGGTTTCTCTTTAAAGACACCTTATTTACTATATATTGTTGATTCATTAACACTGAACTCACAGCCAACATCACTATATATAACTCATGTTTGAAGGAAGCTTATCTAATACACGTATTTTCTCTGTAAGGCATATAACAGCTTTCTTGAGCTTAAAAACAATAGATGGCATCCCAACACTATGTGTGGGAGTCATTTTGAACAGTATAATCACCAAAAATAAAAATAAAAATTTTTTAAATGTGGCAATAAGTAGACCTCAAAAAGGACACTCATTTACAGTATGAGAGCTGAAGCAAGAAGACACAGTGTCTTCCTCTTTGATGGCAGCTGGGAACTTAGGTGTTAGGAAACTCAAATTTTTTGCTTCTTTGCACCACACTTCTGCATGTCCATGAAAGCTACATAAATAACCACAAAAGTGCCGCAAGTATTGATTTTGGGGTTACAATTAAACTTTAGTGGGGAGGCAAGTTAACAAATACGAAATCTGTGAATAATGAAGATCTACTATATTAGTTTCTTAAATTCTTTTTTGAACCAGACTTTCATCCTGTTAGTTCCTTCATTACTGAATTAAATAAATATTTGATATATGCTCACTACATTTATAAGAGAGTTATGTTTTTAGCTTTTTGAATATTTAAATAGAAAGTTTAACACTTTTGGGGTGTCAAGATTTATTATGTAGGTAGACAAATGCTTGATGTTTTATAGTGTTTTAGTGCAATAGCTATCCCAGATTTATCTTAGGGGCGTGAGTCCCAGGATAGTGGGGACTAGACCCAGAGACAAATGTACATGGCAAACAATTCACTATGTTTACAGCCTTCTCTCCCTTCACGTGTTTCTGAGCTAAGTTCCCTGTGGCTGACACCTATTTCTCTCAGGATGAATTTTCCCTTAGGGGGTTCTTAGTCTTTGGGAAAACAAGCTTCTACTGAGCCCACTGAACAGTTTCCGGAAATGTCACACATGTCTGAATCCCAGGCTAAACTCAAGCTGGGACTTCTAGAGATAGGTGGGAAGCTGCTCTTTGGGGTCACAACAAGAGTAAAGTCAAGGAGGCTGAGGTCAGAAAAGGTTCAACAAGATTAAACCAAAAAGAATTGTGAGGGGAAAGACTCTCCCCAGAGTGAATCTTCTGGGAACTAAGGAAATTCTCTTTCATCATAGAACTTTCTGGAAACTAAAGAAATAAGGTCCATGGCCTGTAGCAAAATAAATGTATAACATCCTCAGCATACAATTGAGAATTTATCAGAAAATTAACGTGTAAGGAGTCTTTGCAAGTAGGAGGTTCTACATTATATTATGCTGCTAAGAGGAAGGCTGATGTCTTGAGAACCCAAAGTAAACTTATGGTCCCTACATACTTAGGATCCATGTGAGTTGTAATTTTTGATACTATCATATAGTTTTTGCTTGGGGACTCTTTATATTACAAATGATATTTGCGATATTTTCCTTTTTCTTTCCTTTCCCTTACCCTTTCTTACCTTTTAGTAACCTGGATTGCCCTTAGAGCCTTGTGAAGATTACAAAGGTGCTGTTTTCATCATCTGCAGCCCTGGTTCTCAATCTGGAGATACTTTTGTTAAGGGTGGATAGGGAGTCGTCCAAAATATTAATAGTGCCAAGGTTTTGAAACTGGCTTACCTAGGGGTCAGCAAACTGTGTCTGCAAAGGAATGGATAGTAAGCATTTTAGGTCATATTCTTTTGCAACAACTCTACTCAGGTTGTAATGTGAAACTAGCTATAGACAATGTGTAAACAAATGAGCATGTCTGTGTTTCAATAAAAGTTTATTTATTTATAAATAAACAAGTAGGCCATTAGGTTGAGTTAGTTCTATTGCCATGGTGGCCTATGTAAGTAAACTAAAATCTAAGCCTATAAATGATTCAAATTTGTGAAATTGAAACTTCAGGATAACCAATCACAAATAGCCAACTAGGCTTTAAGAGATGCTTAACCCACTGAGCCACCCGCTGAGCCACTGCCCCCTTTTCTCTATAAAAGTCTCTCCCCAAGCTCCTTGTCAATGGAGCTCTGCTAATAATTTCTGATTTGGTAATGCCCAATTACAATAGATTTTTGCTCAAATAAATTAAAAAAAAATTAATATGCCTGTTTATCTTTTAGCAACATTGAAATTTGAACTTCATGTAATTTTCATATATCACAAAATATATTCATTTGATGTTTTTTCAAAAATTTAAAAATATAAAAGAAAAATGATTACTTAGCCGGCAGCCCATAAAATAAGAGGTCATTGGCATGATTTGGCTCATGGTCCCAGTGAACAGAAAGTTTTTTGCTTCCATCTATTTTAGAGGAAGCACACTATTTTCATTCAGCAAAAGCATTTATTCTTTTTTTTTTTTAAACTTACAACATTTTAAAGTATTATTTGTGTTGGGTATTATATGTCAGTGATTCAGCTAAGAAGAGCTGTGGATGAAGAATAGTCCTTTTTATGTAAGCAATCATGTTATGTTCTGGTCATAAAGAACTGAATATTTAATAGGCTCATGGACTGAGGAAAATTATTCTTTTTCTTAAGTGTTTATGATTTGCTTATTTAATCTTTGTCCCCCTTTGCAGCCTTCTTGGCTTTTTTTGGCTCAGTACTGGATTTTCAGAGTGAGGCAGACCCAATTTTCTATGGGGCTGATATTTCACCAGTGGTGAGTTCATTCGGATTCTGGGTCATTTACATTTCAAGTCTGCAATTTGATCTGATTACCACTGGTTGAAAAGAAACACTAAAAGCTTTATTATGTGGAATGAACTGGATAACCCATCCCAAGGGCTGGGGTAAGATTGGGAGAAATTGGGAGTCTGGAGGGTAGTTGCTTTCTTTTTATTTCTTAGCAGTGGAATATCATGGAAGAGTTTCACAAACATCATTTTTCAAAGAACAGCTAAAAAAAGCTTGAAATTTTTGCTAAAGAACCAAGGAGGGAGAACGGCCTCGTGCCAGGGCGAAGGGAAGAAAGAATGGGAGGAGAACAAAAAAGGAAAGGCTGAGACATGCTTAAGAAGAGGAAAGGGGTACAATATTGTGCTTCCAATAATTTCTCCTTTCCTAAATGGTATAAAGGGTACCTGAAAAAAAACTTCTAGAACTGATAAAGGAGTTTGCTACAGTGCCCAGATACCGTATAAAATATACAAAAATCAGTAATTTCTCTAAGTTTACCTATTAGAAGACATGGTAAAGAAAACACAGTATCCCATCCTCCATGTCAACAAAAGACATAAAACAGCTAAGAATTAAGCCTATTAAGGGCGCCTGGGTGGCTCAGTCGTTAAGTGTCTGCCTTCAGCTCAGGTCATGATCCCAGGGTCCTGGGATCCAGCCCCACATCCCTACATCGGGCTTCCTGCTCTGCGGGAAGCCTGCTTCTCCCTCTCCCACTCCCCCTGCTTGTGTTCCCTCTCTTGCTGTGTCTCTCCCTGTCAAATAAATATATAAAATCTTTAAAAAAAGAAAAAGAATTAAGCCTATTAAGAAATGTACAAAACATATATGATGAAAACTGTAACATTTTACTGACGGGTGCAAAGAAAAAATTGAATAAGTGGAGAGAAATTGTTTTAGTCAGGGTTCTATCAGTGAAGCAAACCCATTATGAGTGATGGAGAGTAAGGGATTTATTAAAGAGTTAGACCTTACCACTATGGGAACCAGTTGAGAAATCAATGTAAGGCAGTTGTTTTTGCATCTGGCACTGGCCTTGTGCCCACAGAGTTGGCAAATGGTAAAGAAAGATGATCTTAAGTGGGGCGAAGAGCAGGGAAAGACTGGAAGTTGTGTTTTCCACTCATCACCTCCAACCTCAATGATGCAGGTGACTTGCAGGACAAGCTGGCACCCTTTCCCATGGTGAGCCTGGCACATGAACTTGAACCAGCTTCAGAGAGCTGAAGGAGGAAGTGTGGCAGTAACTGGAAGAGCTGTAGGCCCAGCTGGTGCTTTATTTCTTCCTTTCAAATCTTGTCTATATTCCTTCTGTGGCCAACCCTCACCAGAACCATATAGGGGAGGAAAGTGAGAAGTATAGGTCCAGCTTAGCTAAGTTGACCCTGTATAAAGCAACCATACATACCATGTCTCTGGATAATAATAATAATAATGTAATAGTCAACACATAGCATGTGCTCCATGTTAGACACTTTTAGAAAGAGTTTTTCATTTGTTAACTCATTTTAAACTTCACTTACAACTATCTGAAGTAAGTATGATTATTAGCCTCATTTTATAAATGAGGAAACTGAGCTTTAAGAGGTTATTAACTTGTCCATGGTCACAGAGCTTACAAGTGGCAAAGCCATCATTCAAACCCAAATGGTCTGGAAAGACTGCACTTTTTAAAATGTCGAAGCTTCCCAGATTAATGTACTTTAATATAATCTCAATTAAAATCCTAATGTGTGAATATTGAGAATTTGTGAGTTTTTCTGCAGGGTATCTTGAAGAATGAACATGTGACTACACATTATAAAACTTCAGTAACTGAAATACAGAAATTATATTTCATAATATGAAATTATGGAAACACCATATTATTTAAGAATCAACAAAGAATCAAAGATAGCCCTGAACAGAGTTTAACATATACACCTAGAGAAAAAGAGATAGAACTTGACAAATGCACTCTCAGATAACTGGCTTCTGGGTAAGAATCCAGTGAGACCTCATCTCCCTGCATTACACTGTGACTGACATTGAAAGAGGGGAGGCACCATCAGTCAGTTTCATACTTTCTCACGGCCATCCTTGTGAACCTGCCATGTCAGCACTTTTTTCCCCATGTACCTGCGTACTGTCCTGGGCAGTCCCATGTACCTGGGTACTGTCTCATCATTTATCCAACCATTTTTAGATAATAAGTCTCTCAAGTCACATTCAGTCATAAAAGTAGGAGTGGTGAGGAGCAGAAAATTCTGACAGGCATCTGACAGGAACTCTGAGCCTGCTCCCCCTCGCTGTCACAGATGTTTAAAACTGACTCTTTGTCGTACAAGAGTTTTCTGGATGCTACTCTAAGAGTCCCCTGTTGGGCCCCTTCCACTGCAAAGCTTCTTATGGGCTAATTTTTACCTCCCACCTTAGCCTCTTTCTCCCTTTTCTTGTGACTTCCTGGTTAAGATGTAGGTGACCAACCACCCTGATTTACCTGGGACTGAGGGGTTTCCCAGGATATGAGACTTTCAGCACTAAAGTTGGGATAGTCCTGGACAAATCAGGAGGGTTGGTCACTGTAGAAGATTCCAATTAAATAACACCTCTGCACCACCATGCCTGTCCAAGTCTGCCCCCTGAGAAATAAGCACTTTTGCCCCACTATTATTCCCCAAATGCAGCCTTTGCTGCCATGGGTCACTTTGGTTAATCTGTCCCCAGAGACTACTGGCAATTGGCTTGAGCCATTCTAGTCCTGAGTCCCCAAATGCCAGGGAACCACATACCATGCTCCCAGGATGGCTCCCTAGAAGTCCCCAACTGGGCTTCAGATGAAGAGGAAGAGGTCCCAGTTTGTCCCCTCAGGGTAGGTGTGGGACCTACTACTCTCTCTAAAAAGCCCCCTCCCTTGGCTTTTTCATTGTCAGTTATTTTAGACCTTTTTCTATGGGTTGGCTAAGGGCCACACTCTGGTGTTTGTCGCTCTTTTGCTAGTGCTGCTGAGGCACTTGGGAATGTGGGAGCACTTGCCACCCATTTGTTTTTGTCACAACCTCTTTAGACCTTAGACAAAAATATAACAGAAAAAATTAAGAGTTTTAATATCATGTTTCATAAACCCATTAACCACAAAAAAGAAAATATCAGGGCAAGAGAGGATGAAAATAGCTGATTTGATACATAGAAATGTTAAATCAAAAATTATATGTCAAAAATCATATACAAATTTAAAAGTTAAATGACAACCAGCAATATATTTCCAATAAAATAACAAGAGGCTGATAAACATAATTATATTTTAAAAAGTTTACAAATAATAATCTAGAGTCCACATATCACCACTTGCACCCCACCTCTCCTGTCCTAGCCTCTCTTGACCAATTTCCTGGCCTAGAAGCATAGGAATTTAGGATAGTGGATGTCTCCCATACCTCCTTATGTTCTTTTTTTTTTTTTTAAAGATTTTATTTATTTATTTGAGAGAGAGAATGAGAGACAGAGAGCCCGAGAGGGAAGAGAGTCAGAGGGAGAAGCAGACCCCCCGCTGAGCAGGGAGCCCGATGCGGGACTCGATCCCGGGTCTCCAGGATCATGACCTGAGCTGAAGGCAGCCGCTTAACCAACTGAGCCACCCAGGCGCCCCCTCCTTATGTTCTTTTCATCACCAATAGTCAGAATGATCCTTTAAACATGTAAACAAGATCATGTCATTGCTCTGTCTGAACTTTCTTTATGGCTTTCCATTACATATAAAATGAAATTCAAAGTCCTTACATAGTGTGGGACAGAAGGGCCAGGCCATCAGGTGCTGGCTGCATTTCTGACCTTATTTACAACCTACCCCTCTGTGAGAGCAGGGACTTTGTTTATGACTATCATTCAGCACTTACAACTGTGCTTAGCACAGGGCAGGCATTCACTAAATTTTTGTTGAATGTATAATTTAATGGATGGATGACTGGAAGAAAACACCAGTAACATAAGGAGTTTATTTAAAGAAAGGATTCATCACTGACTAGTTGATAAGGACAATCTCATGTATTGCTTAAAGAAATATAAATTTAGAAACATTTTTGGGAACTAATTTGGAAATAAGAATGTCAAATATATGAAGCTCATATCACTTTAAGATTTAGTAGTTTCAACTTTAGAAATCCAGAATACGACCTCTCAATTGATTTAGGTAAAAGCATTTCATTATAGCGTTATTAATCATAATGAAAAATTGGAAACAACCTAAATGTCCAACAATATGGGAAAAGTTTAACACATTTTTATTTACTCACATGATGGAATATTATATAGATATTAAAATGGATTCCAAATAAATTTTTACTTCTAGGTAATTCTTAAGAAAATGTACATGCTATAATGCTCATTTTAAAAATGCAAAATTTTAGATATCATATGATTGTAATTTTTAAAAATTATGCATAAATGAAAGATTGGAGGAAATCATTACAATATTAACTATAGTTAATTTTGGTTGGTGGGATAAATTTTCTTCTTTATACTTTTTAAATTTCAAATTTTGTTATGTGTAGAATCAGGAAAATATATAAAAATTAATTTTAAAAATTATTGCAATTGCCAGAGAAACTACTGATCACTGAATGCTTGTGGTCCTTAACACTTCCAGAGACAGGTGTAGGGCAGTAGATTGATGAACATGAATCAAAGGTGCATAAAATTAAATTCATTTCCTTAAAAACCAAGGCCAGAGAATGATATGACAGGATTTAATGTACTCCTATGGTCAACTGTGCATAAAAAGGAACTTCCTTTATTTTTTATATCTGGTCCCATATTACTCTACCTTCTTGCAAGCCTCTTGATGGTAGAAAATATTTGATTTGTTAGGTGAATTGTCTCCATCTCACCCAATTTAAAATAGTATATTTTGGATAATTATTCTGTGTTATTCCATCCTTTCCTTATCTGGTTTATGTAAATTTGGGGGCATGTTTCATGAGTTATCTCTAGGAATATTTCATTTCATCCTTGTTGGCCCTAGTTACAGGATCTCACTTTATCTGGCCATTTGCCATATCTGCCACAATGTCTTTGCCTCTTAGTGACTGGGGTCCTGCTCTGTGAAGGGAGGGAAGCTGGTCTCACCTAGGGTTAGGGGCAGTGTTTGCAGCTGATGTTTATAACAACTAGCTTTTATTGAGCACATACCATGTGAAAGGGCATTGTCCTAAGAACTTGAGGTGTACTAGCTTGTGTAATTCTCATACCAGCACTGTGACATAGATACAGATAAGGAAACTGAGGCTCATAGAGACTAAGTGCCTTGCCCAGAGACTATAAAGTCAAAGTTAGAATGTTCATGAACCTTGCCGCTGCCCCTCATTGTCAGCTCCTCACATTGCCGCCTACTCAGTTGACCCCAGGTCTCCTTGGGATCCCTTCCTCAAGCTTCCAGAACACTTGGCTGCTTTTCCACAGGCTAGTGGAGTGGTCAGGCTCTATGAAGTTCTAGATGCCTGTACCTTAATTCTCCAACCATTGCTGCATTACCTTGCCCAGGCTGGATTGGAGGCAGGAATGACAGGCTAGCAGTTTTCCCAGAGTCCTCACAGAGAAAAGATAATTTGTCCCCTTGACTTCAGTTTTCCAGAGCCTGCTCTCTTGCAGCCTTCCAGGAGACTTGCTTTCTCACCAATTCTGTTCCTCTAGCCTCTGTATGAGCTTTTTCCTTCTGAGCTTTGTCCTTTCTCCTCCTTGTCTGATCTTCAAACTTTAGATCTTGATGTGTGAAAATTCAGCTATGGGATATTTGAGAAAACCATTGAAAAGTTAGGTTATTAGGAGAAAAAAAGACTCACTAGGAAAAAAGTTCAAACAAGTTTTCTTAACTTCAGATATTATTTCAGTTTGTTGCTTTTCTCTATTGGTCTTTACAGTGAATTGCTGAAGAGGGGGGAAAAACACCTGCATTGTACAGAAAAGACACTGGGTGGTATTTGACAAAATTACCCTTCTCCTTATCCTCATTAACCCTAACAGATCCATGCTAGCTTGGCCATCCCCACCATCATGTCTTAGTCAGCTGTTCTGCTTTCCTCCTGCCAATACACTCAGGAGCTGTTAGTATCTAAGTTCAGTCATTCACGTCGACATTGGGAAAGCTCTTGGACTTCAAAGGACCCTTACTTAAACTTCACAATGGTGAAAGTAAAACCTTAAACATCAAAACTGACATCTTAGCTATAATTAGGTTGTGTGTGACAAGTAAGAGTGGGAGAAAGGACTCAGAGAGGAAGCCTATAGAGAGCCCGTGAGAGCATCAGCATTTTGTCCAAAATACCCTCTTCTTTCTATTATGAATGTTATTGCACAAAGGGAATGTTGTGTTACCTGCACAGAAAATTACTTGCAGTTTAATTTATCTATAGGAATCACAAGGCTAATGATAACAAGTCTTAGTTGATATCTTTCATTTTGTCCACACATATAGATTCTAGGTTATGTTTTCCTCATGCAGGGGGAATAATCAACATTCCCTTTTTATATCAGAGCATTCAGACTCACATTATAACTCTATTCTCCTTCTAAAGCTCAAGGCTGCTATTTCTACTTCGAGATTAAGATCTATACAGTATGGGGGCGCCTGGGTGGCTCAGCCGTTAAGCCTCTGCCTTCGGCTCAGGTCGTGATCTCAGGGTCCTGGGATCGAGCCCCACATCGGGCTCCCTGCTCGGTGGGAAGCCTGCTTCTCCCTCTCCCACTCCCCCTGCTTGTGTTCCCTCTCTCGCTGTGTCTCTCTCTGTCAAATAAATAAATAAAATCTTTAAAAAAAAAAAAAGATCTATACAGTATGTTTGGATCACACCTCCCACCACCTAGAGCAACTGGAGTGGCAAGATTATAAGACACAATGAATGTAGACTACCAGTTTGGGGTTTACTGCCTTGTAAGACTCCCCCAGAGTATGGCAGAGCAAGGAAGGAGGAAGTTCAATTTGTCATTTGGGTTACTTATAAGGTCTCTTGGAAAGGCTTGAGGTAATGGGAAAGTGCTCTTTCTTCTGTTTTGTATTTGCCATGATGTCTACTTCCATTCTGTCCTACTAACCTCAGAATTATAGAAAATCCAAAGTTGGTCATGTCCAGAGTAGTTGCATCATAGCCTGGTAGAAACTGCCTTTTAGCCCTTCAGTTTTGGTAGACAGTCACCGTTCCCTTCTCCTCCTGTGTTCACTGCCACAAAGCACCCCCAAACTGCAGCTGAACATGATCCTCATCCTCAGTTAGACTTATAGCTGATGATAAATAGCCCATAGAATCCTATTCTATAATTAAATACATTTTTTCCAGTTTGGAAATATAATAAGGTGAATAAAAGGGAACAAAGAAGCAAACAAAACCCACAGAATGTGCTTATAATAGAAGAAAAATAAACAGAAGAATCACTTCTCACTCAGGTATTGTTACCATAATAATTTTTTAAGATTTATTTAATTAATTAAATAATTTTAGAGAGAGATCAAGCAGCGGGAGGGGCAGAGGGAGAGGGGACGAGAGAATCTCAAGCAGACTCTGAGCTGAGCTTGGAGCCCCACGTGGGGCTCAATCCCACAACCCTGAGATCATGACCTAAACTGAAACCAACAGTCAGGTGCTTAACCAATTGAGCCACCCAGGTGCCCCTACCATAATAATTTTAATCAAAACAATCTTGCCTTAAAATTGAGTCAACAGAGGGGCGCCTGGGTGGCTCAGTCGTTAAGCGTCTGCCTTCAGCTCAGGTCATGATCCCAGGGTCCTGGGATCGAGCCCCACATCGGGCTCCCTGCTCAGCGGGAAGCCTGCTTCTCCCTCTCCCACTCCCCTTGCTTGTGTTCCCTCTCTTGCTGTCTCTCTCTCCGTCAAATAAATAAATAAAATCTTAAAAAAAAAAAAATTGAGTCAACAGTCCATATCCCTGTGAAATTCATTTCTTTCTCGTTTTAAAAGGTTAGGGATGCCTGGGTGGCTCAGTTGGTTAAGCGTCTGACTCTTAGTTTCCTCTCAGGTCATGATCTCAGGGTCTTGAGATTGAGCCCCTCATTGGGCTCTGTGCTTAACATGGGGTCTGTTTGTACCTCTCCCTCTGCTTCTATCCCCGCTCTCTATCTCTCTCTCATTCCCTCTCTCAAATGAATATATAAATAATCTTAAAAAAATAGAAAATAAAAGGCTCAACTAAGGGGAGGAACAATCCTTCAAGAAATCTTGTCTGTCCTAGACACAAAGTTCTAGAAGTTGGAAGTTCACCTAAGTTAGTCTTCAATGGTCTTCTCCCTTCTTCCTCCTTTGAATATTGTCATGTACTTGATTCCTTAAGTTACTGAAAATAAAGAAAATTCCCCTCTTATCATTGGTTTGCTGAGGGATATTTTAATATGTGAATCATGAAGTTAAGAAAAGAAAACCCCTCTTTAAAAGATATTTCTTCTCTGATGTACATCATTTTAAGATCCTGCCCATCTTAGGGCCTATTTCTGACCCTGCTTTAGACTTCTGCATTGGCAAAGGCATTTAGGGCAGGTTGCGGATATCTGCCAGTGGATCAGAGCTGGTTCATTGCAAAGAAGCAAGCTAACTGGTGTTGGTGGTGGTGGTGGTGGTGGTGGTGGTGATGATGATGAAGTTTTTGCTTGTTAAAATAGTCCTTGAGGGCAAAGGATAGGAGTAGACAGTTCAAAGAAAAGCAAATATAAATATCTCTTAAGTCACACATACACCAATTCTCAGCACCATTCATAATGAGAGAAACACATATTACTCAGATATGCTATTTTTCACCCAGTAGATTGACAAAGATCAGATATTCTGATAGTATTCTGTGTTAGGGAACATGTTGGAGACAGGTACTCAGAGTTGGTGCTGGGATTTGGCAAAAACTAACAAAACTGCCAGTGCTTATAAGTGTTAACCTGTAAGTTCCACTTCCAGTAAATTTATCCTGTAAATATACTCATATACATGCAAAGTGAGAGATACAAAAGATTATTTATTGCAGAGTTGTTTGTAATAGCTTTATTGGAAACAATCTTAAATGTTTATTAATAGGTTACTGGTTACATAAATTATAGTACATCTTTATATTGGCATACTAAGTACCCTTAAGAACACTGAGAAAATATATATAGATACAATAATAATCTCTAAATATAAGTGTAAAGAATAAAGTACTGAAAGGGGGCTACCATTTGCATAGAATAGTTGGAGAGGTCTATGTATATGTATCACATTTTCTTATAGCAGCAAAAAATAACTCTTGAAAGACTTACAGGAAGCTGATAATATGTCTTGCCCCTACAGAGGGGAACTGGAGGGCTGGGGGGTAGGAAGGGAGTGACATTTTTCACTATATTTCTATCTATATGCATACACGCACAAGTTATTTTTTGTGTGTCCTACAAATAAATAATCTATTTAAAACTTAAACACACTTTTGTTTGTAAGTAGAAACACTTTTATTTTTAAGTAACCATGAGCTGTTTTTACTCACAACACTTCTGATACCAAATGTGTGGTATTTTCCCAGTACTAACAAATTCTCCAACTCTCCAGCCATCAACTGGGTATTCTACAGTTCAATTCAATTCTGACACTACCCAAAGTTAGTACAGACCCCACAGACTAGGGGCTTATTTCCACAAGACTACCCCCATTTCAGATACCATTTGCAACTCCCACGCTACCCCTACTTCTGACCAACTGGCTAAAAATTGAGGGTTCCCATGACTCTCTCCTCAGGTTTGCTAATTTACTAGAACAGCTCACAGAACTCAGGAAAGCACTTTACTTACAATTACCGGTTTATTATAAAAGTTGCAACTCAGGAACCACCAAATGGTGGAGATGCATAGGTCAAGTTATGGGGAGGGAGAGTGTGTAGAGTTTTCATGTCTTCTCTGGGCCTGCCACCCTCTCTGCACTTCAATGTGTTCCTCAACCTGGAGGCTGTTGAAACCCCATTGTTGGGGGGTTAGAATGGGAGTTCCACTATGTAAGCACTATTGATTAAGTCATCGGCCTTTGTGATTAACTTAATCACTGGCTCTTCTCTCCGGTAGGTCAGGCGGTGGGGCTGAAAGTTCCAACCCTCTAATCATGCCATGGATTTTCTAGCAAACAGCTCCCATCCTGAAGCTATCTAGGGGTCCCCAGCCAGCAAGTTGTCTCATTAGAATATAAGAAACATTGTTATTCTAGAGATTCCAAGGATCTTAGGAGCTGTGTGCCAGGAACCAGGGACAAAGACCAAACATTTATGTCTGTGTTATATTATAAATATATAAATGTATCTATATCTGTAGCATCACAATAACACTATATCACTTTACAGAGGATGTGGCAGATCATATTTTCCAAAGATACCTACATCAGTACATTACAGGCCGCAAGCTCTTCTTACAATATGATGCTGACAGTCCACATAAATCTGGGTGGGCCTGTGACTATGTGGAGGTAACTATTTGAATTTCATGGTTAAGTCATAAAAGCTGATATAGCTGCCCCAACTCTCTTCCTCTCCAGCGATGCTTGCCCTTGCAATCCAGCTACCTTGTTGTAAGGAAGTCAAGTAGCCTCATTGACTGAAGGGTTTTCTGAAGGTGTTCCCACCCCAGATCCAAATGAGGTCCCCGCTGACAGCCAGCATCAACCTGCAGGCTTGGGAATGAGTGAGCCAGCCTCCAGACGCCTGTAGTCTTCAGGCTTCAAGCCATCCTAGATGGTGCTGACTGGAGCAGAGGCAAACTGCCCCCTCCCAGCTCTGCCCAAAGTGCAGATTTATAAGCAAAGTAAATGACACATTGTTGCAGGCCACTCAGTTTTGGGATGGTTTGTTGTTATACAGCAATGAATGAATAAAACAGGGGAAATTGTTGAAAGTTTTTGAGAAGACCTCTGGGGTACTTTCACGAAATAAAGGCAGGGATACAGCTGGATGTCAGGCACAGCTAGAATCAGATTGGTCACTTCCACAATTCTCTCTCTCTATTAGTTTTCTCCCTATCTATTGGTCATTGCTGCTTCTCTTTTCCAGGGTATCATTTTTGCAGGTCATGTGGCTTCATTTACATGGTATGCTTTCCCAATTCCCAGTTCATAGCTTGGCGCCCTGAGAAGAACTCAGGCTCTTTTCTTAGTTACAGGTTTCATAGCCTGTGAAAAAACTTAGATTAATCAAACGTGCCTAAGGGGAGGGTCCTATAACTTTTGGCCCCTCAGGGCTCCTCTGGAGAATTAGGGCCTTTTTCTGAGAAGAGAAAATTGTAAAATAAGTAGTCCTCACTTTTGACTTTGGGAAAACTCAGGAAAATGATAAATTTCTTTGAGTGTGAGTTTATATCTCAGAAAGATTCCAGGAAAAATACAGATCTAATTTTATGATAGATATCAGTGGCAAATAGGATTAGCTGAACAGGACTTCGTATAACCATACCATCTTGGATTATTCCTATAAAAGTCATCAAGATTGATTGATTAGGGAGCTAGCAGTGTCCTAATGGTAAATCGAAAGGGAGATTGTGAAGGGCAAATTCCGCCAGTGTGGCTTTATACTTAAACTAATTTTGTGGAGCCGCAGTACATTACAGTTGTTAGGAACCTGGGCTCTGGAGTCAGACTGCGCTGCTAACTGTGGCTGCAGCACTGGTATCTCCACGCCATCCAGGACGTTCTCTCTCTGTGCCTCAGCTTCATCATCTGAACATTGGCTCTAATAGCATTTCCTGCCATACAGAGTTCTTTTGAGTTTTAATAAATCATACGTAGTGTCTGGCACAAAAGAAGTCCTCAGTAAATAATGACTGTTGCTTTTCTGTACCAGACAGTGGATCTGATAGCCTGTGGAATTTATGCTAAAATAAACCTTTGTCACTGGAACTTATGACCAAATTAAGTTCATACAGCATGAGCAAGTCCTGGCCGAAAGTTAGACACGAATGGGAAACCCTTTCTATTGCTAACCTGTTGGTCCCTGTCTTCCATCTATATTTGAAAGGGGCAGCAATGTTATGGATCTGGTAGCACTCAGCATCAGTTCCAACCTCCTCCATGTGCGCCTAGAGTCACTGCAGAGGCTGACATACTAAATCCTACCTTTCCTAAACTTCCACAGAGCTGGTATTCTGGATGCAAATAAGACTCCTCAATCGAATGCACTTACACAGAGTCCTTAAGGTGAATGTGAGATGAGTGCCATCTTCCTGTTGCTTTGCATCTTTCTACTGCAAACATGGTTGTGAAGACTTTGGGTTTTTCTGGAGCAGAAGTCCAGTGTCTGATCACTAGATCAGTGTGTGTTGAAAGGCAGCTGTGATGGGAAGGGAAGTGGCTGCAGCTTCCTGGTCCCTGGATCACAGAATTGGCAGTGAGTTTTGAGGTGACCCAACCCAAAAGTCATCTTCTGAAGTCCCATGTCTCTGAATATGTCAGAGGTAGCAGTTCTCTTGGCAAGCGTGTTGTATGATGTTGGCTGGGAGTCGTTTCTGTATCTTACTCCTCTAGTCTCTCCGACACCTACATAAGCACCCAGTTTCCTGCATTGTATATTTTTAAGCTCTTTTTCTTGCAGACAAACTATGCCTGATTCAGACAGGGAGCCACAGAAGTTGTCTTCCCTGCTGCTGTCCTCTTATTTTTTTCAACTTATTCAGTATGACCTTGCTGAGCTTCCCTTTATAATGGAGAACAAGAAAAGGAGGGCAGACTGAGTGTTGGACTTCTGATAAAAAAATGATTCCTCAAAAACTAACAAGTTCATCATGTGCACGGGGGGAAAGTCATTCTTCTGCTGTAGCACCATTATGGAGGTCCGTGGAGTCATATAGTAAGAGTATCTGGAGTAGGCTTTGGCATGATCACCCCTTAAAAATTTTCAGTTGACTTTACAAGTTATTGTTAGATGTTTCCACTTAAGCAGAAAGATTCAGATCTGTTTTATTCTTCTTTGCTATGCCATCTTGAAAAAATGACTTTTTAATGCTTCTCATTCTTCATCAACACTAGCACTGGGTTCTCAAAGTTGTTCTCAGTCCCCTTATTCTTTTTGCCTTTCTCTACAGAGCGTAAAAAGCCATATACTCTCTGCCTTCCCTTTTCTTGCCCTAGCAAGAGTCATATGATCTAGTTTTAGAGAACTCTGCCTGGTGTAGCTTCTAAAAAGCTTTTGTTTTCCTTATAAAGGAACACTAACAAAGGCTAGTGTGGTTTCCTTCTACCTTGAAAATAAATATGTTATCTGGTGCCATAGCAGCCATTTTGTGAACATGATGTGACAGGCCAACTCACCAAAGATAGCAGAGGGAAAAGACAAAAGTCTAAATCTTTGATGACACCATTGGGCCTCTTTATCTGCCCTAAACTTCTTAACCCTGGGCTTCTCCTTAAGTGAGGATAATAAACCCCTATTTGTTTAAATTAGTGTTTTTAGGGTATTCTATTTCTTGCAGCCTCATTCCTACATAATATGTTATTTATACCTCCTGGGGTTTTTTTGAGGATCCGATAAGATAACTGGTGTGAAAGTACTTTGAAAAACTATAAAAAGAGAACCAGTTTTAAAGTCTTATTTTTAAAAGAATCAGATGTTTTCTGAGTAGCTCAAGGTAGAGGAAGTTTCAGTGAAATGATAAATGATTGAAATAAATATGCCACATATTCCTTTCAACAACTCAGATGAAGGCTTGCTTCTCTCTTAAATTATTAATAACCCCATTTAGTACTTTCAAAGTGCTTTGGCATCATTTGATATTTAAGCCTCAGAATTTCCCTAGCAGATTATAAAATCTCATTTTACAAGGAAAGAAGTGAAAACAAGGTTTTTCAAAGACTTTCTCAGGGACATATGCCTGTGGCAGACTCAGAATTAAAAATCAAAGAATCTAACAGTCCAATGTGTAATTAATTGGCTTTCTCATGTAAGTTTGATATGCAAGGTGTGACACAGCCCATGGAAGCCCTAAGCATTTAAAGTTACATCTTATATGTATACTCAAAATAAAGTCCAGCTAACCTATGAGACTTCCTATACTTGAGAATAAAATGACTTTATATACAACATTAGAAGAGGGCAAGGAAAGAATACCTTTTACCAGTAATGAACTTAAGTCTACTTGTATACTACCGTAAACTGCATAATAGTTTTGTGTCTCCCCCCGCCCAGAACCTCCCCCCTCCGAAAATTCATATGTTGAAACCTAATCCTCAGTCTGATGGTATTAGAAGGTGGGACCTTTGGGGGGTGATTAAGTCATCAGTGCTCAACCTAACAGGACTAGTGTCCTTACAAAAGAGATCCCAGAGAGCTTCCTTGCCTCTTCTACCAGGTGAGGACATAGCTAGAAGCTGTCTGTGAAACAGGAAGTGGATTCTCACGGGACATCAAATCTGCTGGCACCTTGATTTTCGGCTTCCTAGCCTCAAACTATGAGAAATAAATATCTGTTGTTTATAGGCCACCCAATCTGTGGTAATTTGTTATAGCTGCCCAAATTGACTAAGACACACACCAAGAGCCTTATCCAATCCTGACATAAAATAAATGAGGTCAAAGGTCTCAAGTACACAACCTAACCCTACACCTAAAGGAGCTGGAGAAAGAACAGCAAATAAAGCCTAAACCCAGCAGGAGAAGAGAAATAAGAAAGATCAGAGCAGAAATCAATGAAATAGAAACCAAAAGAACAGTAGAACAGATCAACGAAACTAGGAGCTGGTTCTTTGAAAGAATTAACAAGATTGATAAGCCCCTGGCCAGACTTATCAAAAAGAAAAGAGAAAGGACCCAAATCAACAAAATCATGAATGAAAGAGGAGAAATCACAACCAACACCAAAGAAATACAAACAGTTATAAGAACATATTATGAGCAACTCTATGCCAGCAAATTAGATAACCTGGAAGTAATGGATGCATTCCTAGAGATGTATCAACTACCAAAACTGAACCAGGAAGAAATAGAAAACCTGAACAGACCTATAACCACTAAGGAAATAGAAGCAGTCATCAAAAATCTCCCAAAACACAAAGGCCCAGGGCCAGATGGCTTCCCAGGGGAATTCTACCAAACATTTCAAGAAGAATTAATACCTATCCTTCTGAAACTGTTCCAAAAAATAGAAATGGAAGGAAAACTTCCAAACTCATTTTATGAGGCCAGCATTACCTTGATCCCAAAACCAGACAAAGACCCCATCAAAAAGGAGAATTACAGACCAATATCCCTGATGAACATGGATGCAAAAATTCTCACCAAAATACTAGCCAATAGGATCCAACAGTACATTAAAAGGATTATTCACCACGACCAAGTCGGATTTATCCCTGGGCTGCAAGGTTGGTTCAACATCCGCAAATCAATCAACGTGATACAATACATTAACAAAAGAAAGAACAAGAATCCTATGATCCTCTCAATAGATGCAGAAAAAGCATTTGACAAAGTACAGCATCCTTTCTTGATCAAAACTCTTCAGAGTATAGGGATAGAGGGTACATACCTCAATATCATAAAAGCCATCTATGAAAAACCTACAGCGAATATCATTCTCAATGGGGAAAAACTGAGAGCTTTCCCCCTAAGATCAGGAACGCGGCAGGGATGTCCACTATCACCACTGCTATTCAACATAGTATTGGAAGTCCTAGCCACAGCAATCAGACAACAAAAAGAAATCAAAGGCATCCAAACTGGCAAAGAAGAAGTCAAACTCTCACTCTTTGCAGATGATATGATACTTTATGTGGAAAATCCCAAAGACTCCACCCCAAAACTGCTAGAACTCATACAGGAATTTAGTAAAGTGGCAGGATATAAAATCAATGCACAGAAGTCAGTGGCATTCCTATACACCAACAACAAGTCAGAAGAAAGAGAAATTAAGGAGTCGATCCCATTTACAATTGCACCCAAAACCATAAGATACCTAGGAATAAATCTAACCAAAGAGGCAAAGAATCTGTACTCAGAAAACTATAAAATACTCATGAAAGAAATTGAGGAAGACACAAAGAAATGGAAAAACATTCCATGCTCATGGATTGGAAGAACCAATATTGTGAAGATGTCAATCCTACCTAGAGCAATCTACACATTCAATGCAATCCCCATCAAAATACCATCCACTTTTTTCAAAGAAATGGAACAAATAATCCTAAAATTTGTATGGAACCAGAAAAGACCCCGCATAGCCAGAGGAATGTTGAAAAAGAAAAGCAAAGCTGGCGGCATCACAATTCCGGACTTCCAGCTCTACTACAAAGCTGTCATCATCAAGACAGTATGGTACTGGCACAAAAACAGACACACAGATCAATGGAACAGAATAGAGAGCCCAGAAATGGACCCTCAACTCTATGGTCAACTAATCTTTGACAAAGCAGGAAAGAATGTCCAATGGAAAAAAGACAGTCTCTTCAACAAATGGTGTTGGGAAAATTGGACAGCCACATGCAGAAGAATGAAACTGGACCATTTCCTTAACACCACACACAAAAATAGACTCCAAATGGTTGAAAGACCTCAATGTGAGACAGGAGTCCATCAAAATCCTAAAGGAGAACACAGGCAGCAACCTCTTTGACCTCAGCCGCAGCAACATCTTCCTAGAAACATCGCCAAAGGCAAGGGAAGCAAGGGCAAAAATGAACTATTGGGACTTCATCAAGATAAAAAGCTTTTGCAAAGCAAAAGAAACAGTCAACAAAACCAAAAGACAACTGACAGAATGGGAGAAGATATTTGCAAGTGACATATCAGATAAAGGGCTAGTATCCAAAATCTATAAAGAACTCATCAAACTCAACACCAAAAGAACAAAGAATCCAATCAAGAAATGGGCAGAAGACATGAACAGACATTTTTCCAAAGAAGACATCCAAACGGCCAACAGACACATGAAAAAGTGTTCAATATCGTTCGGCATCAGGGAAACCCAAATCAAAACCTCAATGAGATACCACCTCACACCAGTCAGAATGGCTAAAATTGACAAGTCAGGAAATGACAGATGTTGGCGGGGATGCGGAGAAAGGGGAACCCTCCTACACTGTTGGTGGGAATGCAAGCTGGTGCAGCCACTCTGGAAAACAGTATGGAGGTTCTTCAAAAAGTTGAAAATAGAGCTACCATATGATCCAGCAATTGCACTACTGGGTATTTACCCCAAAGATACAAAAGTAGGGACCCGAAAGGGTACGTGCACCCCGATGTTTATAGCAGCAATGTCCACAATAGCCAAACTGTGGAAAGAGCCAAGATGTCCATCAACAGATGAATGGATAAAGAAGATGTGGTGTATATATATACAATGGAATATTATGCAGCCATCAAAAGGAATGAGATCTTGCCATTTGCAACGACGTGGATGGAACTGGAGGGTATTATGCTGAGCGAAATAAGTCAAACAGAGAAAGACATGTATCATATGACCTCACTGATATGAGGAATTCTTAATCTCAGGAAACAAACTGAGGGTTGCTGGAGTGGGGGGTGGGGTGGGAGGGATGGGGTGACTGGGTGATGGACACTGGGGAGGGTATGTGTTCTGGTAAGCGCTGTGAATTGTGCAAGACTGTTGAATCTCAGATCTGTACCTCTGAAACAAATAATGCAATATATGTTAAGAAAGAAAAAAAGAAGAAGAAGAATGTAGCAGGAGGGGAAGAATGAAGGGGGGGAAATCGGAGGGGGAGAAGAACCATGAGAGACGATGGACTCTGAAAAACAAACTGAGGGTTCTAGAGGGGAGGGGAGTGGGAGGATGGGTTAGCCTGGTGATGGGTATTGAGGAGGGCACGTTCTGCATGGAGCACTGGGTGTTATGCACAAACAATGAATCATGGAACACTATATCTAAAACTAATGATGTAATGTATGGGGATTAACATAACAATAAAAAAATTTAAAAATAAATAAATAAATAAATGAGGTCAAATTACTTTATTATTTTCTTGATGTGCATTGTTAAAAGCACTAAAATGGTTCTTTTGATTACTACATATTGGGGAAAAAAAGAGGGGCAAAATAAAGTCAGATTTCTAAGCAGGAAATGAGTTCATGCTCACCCTTAAAAATGGAAACAAAGAATAGTGATCAAAAGTTCCTTCAGAAGTGTGGTAGTCAGAATCTTCTTCCACCTTCAACCCAAGAAAGTGTCCTGGCAACTTTAATCATATTTTTTTCTGATGAAAGAGAAATTTCACTTTTAATTAGTGGTGTTATTTTTGAGATTAAGTTTATGTGTTTCATGGTCTTTTATCAAAATTCTGACTTACTAAGATTTGTGTGATAAGAGATCAAAGAGGGGAAAAAGAAGAAAGAGCTCCAACAGAAATACAAAAAGTTCTTAAATTAAATCTATATTTTCACTGTCATTATTTTCAAATCCAGAGATGGATAATAAAGGGATTTCCTGTCCCTGTTCTACTACTTTCTAGCTGTAGGACTTTGGACAAGTGCCTTTCCTCTGCACTTAATTTCCTCTTACTGTAAATGAGCACAATGATAGTACCTACTTCATTGGGAGAATGAGCTGATTTTATGAATTGGTATGGTAATAGTAATGTTAGCTATTATTATTATCTGTAAAAACCATAAAGCAATGGGCAAAACTATGAAATGGGCTCATAAGACAAATACTATAAAAGTTGTCTGAACTTCTAGCCTGGGTGGAGTGGTAGTGAGGGTGGAACTGATTTCCAGGACAGCACTGCTGCATCTCCTCACTTTGGGAGTTTAAATTAATATTATTTAGATCTGTTCTCTTGACTTGTTAACAAGCCTCTTGCAGGACCTATGTCAAATACACTTTGTAAAATACTAAGGAGCAGATTGTTGAGAGGTGGCAAAGAGCACATATTGGTCCAGTTCTGCCATCTTTAAGGGCAATAATAGTTACTGGAGGCATGGGGGCATGGTTGAATCTGAAGAATGAAGAGGGTGGTGTTCAGCAAGAAACAGATGTGTTCCTGAATAGAAATCCACTGGTAATGGAATAAAATTATAAAAAATTATTGAGGAATTATTACTTGTCACAATAAGAAGGCTGCCCAGAAATGTGCTTTCCAGAAAGCTAGAATAGTAGAATTACAACATGCCCTCTGGATTTCTTGCTGATACTTAGGAATTTTTAGGAATAGTATACACCTTGGGAGAATGAGAATTCTGTGAGGTGTTTAAATCTTTGTTACCTGGTGATTTAAGGCTGTTGCATATGTACATTTTGTTTGTTAACCACCCCTTCTGCAATAGTTTTATACTAATAAGAATAGGGGTCAAGGGCACCTGGGTGGCTCAGTCAGTTAAGCGTCTGCCTTCAGCTCAGGTCATGATCTCAGGATCCTGGGATCAAGCCCCACATTGGGGGGGGGGGTCCCTGCTCAGTGGGGAGCCTGCTTCTCCCTCTCCCTCTGCCACTCCCCCTGCTTGTGCTCTCTCTCTCTCTCTCTCTCTCTCTCTCTCAAATTAAAAAAAAAAAGAATAAGGGTGTAAAGTTATAATCTTGCATATTTTATATAACAGATATTCCCAAGGTGTAGTGAAGTTGGAATTGGGGGAGGGATAGGAAACTGAGGCCAGAGAAACCAAGTGCCTGAAACTAGAATAATTAAATGGGGTGACCTTCAGGGGAAAAATGTGCATAGACATAACCATCAGGCCAATTCTGGCTTAAGATATTGTTATGGCTGGGAACACCTAGCACAGGACTTGACCCTTCACCCTCAGGGCACCAAGTGTTCTCAGCGTCCCAAAAGTACCTTGCATGTTTCCTGTCTGCTTCCCAGCTGGCTCAGCCTCTCCTGACTAATTTGGGCTGAAAGGGGAAATAAGATGAAAGAAGGGTGAGAGAGAGAAGACAGGGGAAAGACAGAATCTAATGAGGAATACAGAAAGAATGAAGGAAAATTAAAGAGAAAGAAAAGAGAAAGCAAACAAAGGTAGAAAATGAGATAACATATGGGGAAGAAAGAAAAGAAAACCTGAGGATGGGACAAGCATGGAATCACCAAGATGTCACTAGACAGCTGAGACAGGAGGGTTGAGCTACAACCGAATGCATAAAACGAGGAAGGGTACGTTGTATCTGGAGGAGCTTCCTCAGGGTAGAGGAGTTAGGGAGATAGGAGAAAAGAAAGGATAGAGGATAAGAAAACCCTATTTGTTATCTCAGATATCTGGATAATAATCATCTTTATGTTTGTTGTGTCAACGCTCTTAGTGGCAATGTGGACAGAACCACCTCGAATATTATTTCAAAACCAGCAATATACCTTTCCATGAGGCAGAGTGTATGACGGGGAGGGGGGAATCAGATAAATAAAGGAGGAGGAAGGGAGGAGGCCAGTCCTTTGAGACACTGCAGACAGAAGCTGAAGCTGAACCCTTGGGGATGGAAGTGATGCAATGCCTGGGAGAATGAGCAGGATGTTTACTGTCTTTTTGTAGGCTTAAAAAAAGAGAAAGAAAAAATTAAAGCACTGGCTACATGCAACTGTTTCTTAAAAAACAACACATTGGCATCCAATTTATCCACGAGTGGGTTAATTAGTAGCACCTCAAGGTTTTGCATGTGTGATATTATTTACCTGTTATTTCACTATGTATTTTATTTTATTTTATTTTATTATGTTATGTTAATCACCATACATTTACATCATTAGTTTTTGATGCAGTGTTCCATGATTCATTGTTTGCCATGTATTTTTAAATCAGACTTTAGCACTTTTTCATTTGTGTATTAGATCCTTTCACTTTTTGACATGAGGCATTTATTGTTGTATCAATACATCCATCTATCCAAGGCATCTCTTGGATCAGTAGTTCTCAAACTTTAGTGAGCATCAGAATCATCTGGAGGACTTGTTAAACACAGATTTCTGGGTCTCACCTCACCAGAGTTTCATATGCAGTGGTCTGGGGTGGAAGAATCTGCATTTCTAACAAGTTTCCAGATGATGCTAATGCTGCTGGTCCAGACCTTGCTTTGAGAATCACAGTATTTCACAAATAATAGTGTTCCTATTATGTGAAATTACTATTACTGTAGAGATATTGAAATACAAGATTGTATTTCAAGGTTGGAATTTTTAGAGTTTAGAAAACTTTGTCAGAAGCACTACTATACAAAATTATCAATTATATTGTCATATGAATAGTAAAATGAAAGAGTTTTGTGATGTTCTGTAGGGAAAGCTTCTGAATTTGTGACTTTCTCTGATTAGATGACTCATTTGAAGGTCTAGCCTTCCCAGTGCAGTTTCTTCAATTTTAAAACCTCAAACTTAAAAGTTGTGGAGGAAAATTTCTCTTCTTCACAGGATTCCATCTTGGCCCAGAGGGAAGGACACATTGACCAACACTTCTGTCCTTTTGGAATTGTCCTGGCCAGGAAGCTTGTGCCCCTCCCTCTACCCTCTTCAGACAGAGCATGATACCTATTAAGCCATATTGGACGCTGAAGGACTATACTCTTAACAGAGGAGGAGACCACTTTTCTTTCTTTCTCTTACCCCCTGAGCTCTCAGGTGCAAATGAGCCCACTTCCACTTCTGTGGCAATGCAGTAAGCCCTCCTGGGTAGCATCCTTCCATAGGCAGCACTCCCGACTGGAAAAAGTGCCCAGTGTAGGCTTGGCCTTGCAGCTGGCTGGTTCAGTGGACACACAGTCTTATCTGCAGCCTGGACACAGCCCCATTGTGAATGTGCAGATTCTAGATCTAAGAAAATTTCAGATCTAAGCTGCATTCTCCAATATGCTTTAGCAGAAGCACTGCTAAGCCATTATTACAGTTGGTTATATGTTTTTTTAAGTATTTACTTCATCAGTCAGCACCCTGGAGGACAGCAGGAGAAAATTTTAGACCCAAAATACCTCTAAAATATGGGCTGGGAAACAAGTATATACATAAGATGGGCACTTGGGCAGTATAAGGAAACCTAGGGAGACTGAGGATCTTAGTGTAGGACTTGGTGGCTAGCTTAGGCTGGGGCAGCTCATAATGGCTTATAACATATCCACAGCTGGTACATCAGACACAAGGATGCTCAGCAGCAGAGTTCCAGTTAGAGAGCTCCACCTCACAACAGGTGGTATTCACTATTTGAGGTCCTTTTATCCATTTATTTGAGAGAGAGAGGGTGGGAGCAAGCAGGCAAAGGGAGAGGGAGAGAATCTCAAGCAGTCTCCCCACTGAGCACAGAGCCTGACAGGGGGCTCAATCTCACAACCCATGAAATCATGACCTGAGCTGAAATCAAGAGTCAGACGCTTTACCGACTGAGCCACCCAGGTGTCTGCCCCTCCCCCTAATTGAGGCCATTTTAGACATTTGTGGAAAGCATGATTATTGCTTTCATGGCATCTTTTTTCTCCATATAGTGCTTATCAGCCAGGTCTGCAAATTAAGTTTCTTATGGGGCACCGGGTACTACTGTGTTCATTCTGTCCTCTAGTTTTTCAGGATCAGGCCTCGGTAGCAGCTCTAGATCAATTGCTCCAAATTCTGACTTCTTTACTTTGTTTTAAACTACATCGAGCCAAATAATTTCTGGGGCTCATGAGGCTACTGCAGAGGGTCTGGAAACACCCCATCGCTACCTCCAGTCATAAATTGGCTCTGAACTGGGAATGTCTGGAATTCTGCTCATGGGTGGGGATTTCAGAAACTCTAACTATGGTTTTAACCACATAAGGGTAGTGGAATAGAGAAAGAGGAATATCGACCTTCTCCTATAGTGACTATGTCACATTTTTAAGTGGAAGTAGAGGGCAAAACAAAACCAGCCTTATTATGAACCAAAGGCTAAGGAGGAACAATTTTGAGATTTTCACCTAGAACGCTTTCATTAGTAGTTTTGTTTTCTTAGTGACATGTCAAGGAAAGAAAACTCTTTGGAAAAAAGTTTGATCTTGCAATCAGAGCATCAATGAGGAAAAGTGAAAGCAAAATGAAGGTATATATATTGAGCCAGAGGTGAAGTAAGATTGAATTCTCTATAAAAAATGGGACTAGGAGAAAGGGAAATATTTTAGTTGTTACTCAATCAAGGACTTTGGGGAGCTCAAGAGAACATGTAAAATAAGTAAGATGGAGATCGCTTAACTGGATTAACTCAATGAGAGCTCACATAGAGAACACTGTTAAGAGAAACTCTTGGGGTACCTGGTGGCTCGGTTGGTTAAACATCTGACTCTTGGTTTTGGCTCAGGTCATGATCTCAGGGTCATGATCCCAGCGTGTCAGGATTAGGCCCTGCATCAGGATCTGTTCTCAGCAAGGACCCTGCTTGAGATTCTCTGCCTCCCCCTCTGCCCCTCCCCCTGCTCGTGCACTCTTTCTCTCAAATAAATGAACGAATGAATGAATGAATGAATGAATAGAAACTCTTCCCTTCCCTTTCCTTTTTCACTTCTTCTTATTATTATTACTTAAAAATTTTTATCATAGAAATTTTCTAACATACACAAGAGAGAATAATATGATGAACCTTCATGTGCTCATCTGTCAGCTCCAACATTATCATCATATGGCCATTCTTGTTTTATTTGTACCTCTCCAATCCTCCCCTGAATCCTAGCACCTGCTGGATTATTTTAAAGTTAGTTTCATACATCATGTGATTTCATCTGTATTACCTTAAAGAAATAAAGATTTAAAAAATAAAATGTAACCACAATATTATTTCACATCTAAAAGTATTAATAACAACTCTTGGACCTAATAAATGATTATAGCAAGGTAGTAGGATATAATATAAATATATAAAAGTCTATTGCTTTTTTATATACAAAGGACAAGTGGAATTTGAAATAAAAAGCACAATATCACTCACATTAATATCTGAAGAAATGAAATACTCAGGTATAAATCTAACAAAATATGTATAAGTTCTATATGAGAAAACCTATCAAAAATCTGATGAATAAAATCAAAGGAGAACTAAATAAATGAAGAGATATTCCATGTTCATGGGTAAGAATACTCAATATTGTCAATATTTCAGTTCTTTCCAACTTGGTCTATAGATTGAATTTACATAATCCCAGTCAAAATCCCAGTAAGTTATATTATGGATACCGACAAACTAATTCTAAAATTTATAAGGAGAGGGAAAGATTCAGAATAACCAATACTATATTAAAAGAGAAGAACAAATTTGGAGGACTGACACTACCCAACTTCAAGGCTTATTATAAAGCTACTGTATTAAGACAGAGCGGTATTGGTGAAAAAATAGAAAAATAAATCAATGGTAGAGAACAGAGAGCCCAGAAATAAATCCCCATAAATATAATCAATTGATCTTTGACAAAGGAGCAAAAGCAATACAATGGAGCAAAGATAGTCTCTTCAAAAATGGTGCTGGAAAAAATGGACATCCATATGCAAAAAGGAAAAAAAAAGAAAAAAGAAAAAAAGAATTTAGGCAAAGATCTTACACCATTAACAAAAATTAATCCAAAATGAATCAGAGACCTAAGTGTAAGACACAAAAATATTAAACTCATAGAAGATAACATAGAAGACCTGTAGTCCTTGGGTATATTGATGCTTTTTTAGATACAACACTAAGGCACAATCCATGAAAGAAAGAAATGATAATCTCAGTTTCCTTAAAATTAAAATCTGCCCTGTGAAAGACAATGTCAAAATAATAAGAAGACAAGCCACAGACTGGGAGAAAATATTTGCAAAAGACACATATGATAAAGAACGGTTATCTAAAATATACAAAGAAGTCTTAAATTCAACAATAAAAAAATGAACAACCCAACTGAAAAAAAAAAATGAGCACAAGATTTGAACAGACACTACATCAAAGAAGAGATACCAATGGGAAATAAGCATATGGAAAGATGCTAACATCATATGTCATCAAGGAAATACAAATTAAAACAACAATGAGATACCACTATACATCTAGTAGAATGGCCAAAATCTGGAACACTGACAACATCAACTGCTGGTAAGGATGTAGAGCAACAGGAATTCTCATTCATTGATGATGGAAATGCAAAATGGTATGGCTACTTTGGAAGACAGGTTGACAATGTTTTACAAAATTAAAACTACTATTTTCATATGATCCAGGAATTGGAGTTGAAAACTTATGTCCACACAAAAACCTGTGCATGGATGCTTATAGAAGCTTTATTCATAATTGCCTAAATTTGGAAGAAACTATGATGTTCTTCAGTAAGTGAATGGACAAATAAACTGTGGTACATCCAGACGATGAAATATTATTCAGTACTAAAAATAAATGAGCTATCAAACAATGAAAAGACATGGAAAACATTAAATACATGTTACTAAGTCAAAGAAAATAATATGAAAAGACTACATACTGTATGATTCTAACTCTATGACATTCTGGAAAAAGCGAAACTATGAAGATACAAAGATTAGTTGTTGCCAGGGTTGGGTGGAGGGAGTGAGAAGATGAATTTGCAGACACAGAGGTTTTTTAGGGCAGTGAAAATATTCTATGTGATATTATAATGATGGGTATATGTCATACATTTTTCCAAACCCATAGAATGTACACCACCACAAGTGAACCTTATGGACTTTGAGCGATTATGATGTGTCAAAGTAGGTTCATTCTTGGTAAAAAGTGTACCATTCTCATGAGTGATGCTCATGAGGAGACTATGCATATGTGTAGGCAAGGGGTATGAGGGAAATCTCTGTATCTTCCTCTTAATTTTCTTGTAAACCTAAAACTACTCCCCAAATTATCTTTAAAAATATTAATAATAACTCCTTCATATTATATATGTGCATATATATATAAATTTTGTGGAAATGCTGCACTGGTGCTTTCAGAAAAAATTGGACAACATATGATAAAAGGACTGGAAGATTAGCAGAGAATGCATTAAACATTGTTTGATAAGTTTGAAGGTGACACAATCATTTTAGTTGGCAAACCTCCTATGGCTATGGTTTGGGGGAAGATGTCCGGGCAATTCATAGGGTTAGGACTCTGAACAAGGGTTTAGGGAAGATAAGGCACCATAAAAGGAGCCCAGTAGTTTAAAAGAGATAATTTTCAGGCCAGGGTTGGCTGCTAGGCTGATGGAAGGTAACTTATTGGTAGAATTTTCCAACTTAGAATGAAGAAGGTGACTGGATATGTTTGAACAGTGAACACATTTCATTGATCCAGAACTCATTGATTTCATATGGGGGACCCTAGAACAATTGTCTTGTCTTAAAGTAAGAAGAGGTCAAGAACTCTAATCCAGCTACCAGTGCTACCCAGGAGGAAAAAAATGCAAAGCTCTGCTGATCTTGTAGGATTCATGGAAGAACAGAAGAGAATGGAACATTAGGGGATTATCAAACTGCTGTAAGAAAAGATATTCTTAAGGAAGAATAGTTCTACCACTGATTATGTGGGAAAAATGTATTCAAGGATTGGAAAGTCCAAAAGCCAAGGAAAGGCAAGGTTTCAGGGAAAAGCACATTTAAAAAAGTATGATGCAGCAATCAGAAATAAAAAATTCATTTGAAAAAAATTTTATTGTGGAAATTTTCATCTCACACAAAAGTGGAGAGAATAATACAATATTCCCACTATGCAGCCCCAACAAACCATAAAATTGTTGCCATTCTTGTTTTAACTATTCCCTCACATGATTTTATGGTGGCGTATGTTAAAGATCCAGATGTTTATTATTTCATTAATAAATAATTAAGAGGTTTTCAACATACATGGGGGACAAATAAAGCTTTGGGTAAAATTGGAGGACTGGACTAGAGGTGTCGTCACTGCACATTTCATAGTTTTAAAAGAAGATAGTATTTTAAATGTTACTCTCTTATGGTGAGACAGTATATCCAAGTGAATTTCCCCATTGGTTTAGGAAACACAGTGTGACAATGATGGCAATTTCTCCCTTGCGGGTTTAAATTCACTGGTAATGACCTTTGGACCACATGCCCAGATTGATGTCTGTGTTGGTCAGCCTGACATCAAAATATTTTACCTGTAACTTCACATGCCTGCCTTTCCCAATGATAAAACTCTCAGCAATGTTCTGTGGGTGATGACAAAAATATAGACCTGCATTGTACTATTTACAAAAATGGGGACAGATAATTTTGATTGGGATGATGCTCTAGTGGCACAGGAATTGCTTGCTTGTATTTTCTTAACTTACTAGAATAAGTCTGGTGCTGTGATTCTCAGGCATCCTGGTCTTTGGCACACCAAAATGAATTTGTGCCTGGATTAATTCAACTTTGTAGTTGCTGAAGAAGCTATAGTCATCTCAGTGCCTCAAAGATGGCCTAAAATACCACAGCTGCCGGAGGAAATCTGGCCCTGTCAGAATGAGACCAATCCAACAAAATCAGAAAGTAGAAAAAATGAAGTTAGCTTACAAGGGGAAGGGGAATTTGATTTAGAACCTTAGTGCTTTCTCTTACAACTTAATAATCAAAGAATTAATATTCAAATTTGGGATGCTTGTTGTTTTATGGCTTTTCATAAATGACTTTTCATCCTTTGGTGTGAAGTGGAGTTAAGGCAAATTTGTAAGTTCTTATCCCTTCTCACAGGTTTTGCGGGCAACAGTCAGACCATTCAACGCACTGGTCCCAGGAGGACTTAAAAGAAGCATCCTCCAACACAGGAGCAGGACTGCTTAGACACAGTGCTGGTTTCCTCTCTGGAGACCGCCTAATAGGCTTGGAAGTTAAGTCCAACAGGTTTAAAGAACAAATATCTCAGGAGAGTTAATGGGGAATCCTCTTGCTACTATCCTTACATTTTCACAGTGGTCTCTGCAGGAGGAAATTTCTACCTATATATCTGACCTTTTGGGAGTGCCATGAGGGAGCTTCTGTCTCTCTCTTGATCCCTGGGAACAGGAATGTTCAGTGGGTGATCCTGCTATTATATCAGTTGGGTCATACTTTACTGGAGTGAGTTTCCTGGGCTGAGGAGCAGAAAAGGTTGAATCTTTTCTCTTTTTCTTTGATCATTGAAGTCCAAGTGAGACCTGAAACTTGAGGGGTAGGTAGAGCCCTAACATTCTTTTCTTCTTTTTCCTGCTGTGTCTTTGTAGGAGATCTCTCTTCTTAAAACAGCTAAGTGCATGGATGTGGTGTCTGCCCTGCAGATCAGGTCTTACCTCAGGATCTGTGTCTGTCTCTGAATGTGCTCTCCTCACTTTCTTTGTAGATTTTGGGTGAGATGGGAGGCCTCTGGTCTAAGCCAGATTCTCAAACGTAGTTCACCAAAAGCTTTATGCTATGGGTGTGACTATATTCTTGCTCAGCTATTTGTTTTTTGTGTATTCTTCTTTTGTTAAGATGATGGAAGGGAGGAACTGAGATTAAGCTGCTGAATCCTAATAGAAAAATTCCGTTTTTCACATGGATATAAATCTAATTATAAGAGTAAGTTTTGGTGGAATTCAACACTGTTTCAATCTTAAATTACTGACAACCAATTGATTCTGCTTTTTCTAAATTTAACATTTCTCAAGATTATAGTGCATTAACAGACAATGTTCAAAGTAGAGTTAGGAACACATTTTTGTTTTAAAAAAAGATTCTTCATTTAACATTTATAAACTGTATATTGTTTATATTCCTTCAACTGTGGAACCCAAATGTGCTGGAGAAAACTATTTTTGTAGAGGGAATATTAAGAGTGAATAAATATTCATAATTGTCTATTTTTTCAGGAATTTTGTTAAGGAATCTGAGAACTTGAAGAGCCTTTCTGATAGCTGCTATAATGCAATGTTCTCTGTTACAGCTTTAATTGAGATTTGTAGGTCCTAATAATAGTTTGAGCAACAATTCTTTCCCTCACCTAGTGTCTTAGTCTGTCTGGGCTGTTATAACAAAAATACCATAATCTGAGTGACTTATACAACATTTATTTCTCACAGTTCTGGAGGCTGTGGAGCCCAAAATAAAGGTGCTAGAGATTTGGTGTCTTGTGAGAATCTACTTCCTGGTTCATAGACAGTTATATTCTAGCTGTGTCCTCACATAGTATAAAGGGCAAGAAACATTCTTGGATCTAATACCTAATGTAATAACAACAAGAACAAAAATGCCTTCGAAAAACTCTCTCTTGCTTTGTGAATTTATTGGTTTTTTTCCACAGTAACACAGGACATTTTTTCAGAACTAAAATCACATTGTCCTATGACATCCCTTAAAACTTTTGAGGCTGGATTAAAATGAATATGTAACCACCTATTGTTGTTTAAACTTTATTTGCAGCAAGACCTTGGGGTTGTGTGTAATGTATGTTTGTATGTGCATACACCAAATTACATAGTCTTCAAAGAGTCCCAGGGTAGCTTTAAACTTTTACTTTAAAACTTAGATATGACATAACCATCAAAAAATAACATTTCAAAACAAATTGAATTTCCTCTCCACAGGTGATATGGATGGGACTTTAACTCTGCTGACCGTGGGGCATGATTTCCTTTCTTATCTAAGAGACCTATGTTGTTTGTCATGGAATTTATTATGTAATTAAGTTGCCTTAAGCGTAAATAAAATTAATCTTAGGTGCTGCTTAAGGAATGTTTTCAGCATAACTATAAATTAAGTTATTAAATTTTCAAAGTATACAGACCCTGTAAAGATATGGATGAAATGAGGAACGGATTAGACTACAATGAGGCTTAAAATTTTATTTCTGAATAATGGTATTTCCTAGCCTCTATGCAAACTTCCTCACTTGTGATTCCTGGGATCATCTAAATAAACCATCTGCACCTGAGTCCTTGTCTCAGGCTCTGCTTTTGAGGAAACCCACATTGAGACATCATCCAACAAAGCCTGCCTCAAAGGCTGGATTTTGAATAGATTTAAGAGACACTAGAGGCATTTCTGTCAAAATTTGGTTGCCATTTACATACTTCATTTCAGAAAAATATTTTCAAGATTATTCAACTTCACCTTGTTGAGAACTCTGCTTTCTCTCCTTCTATGTCCCTTTCTCTCTCCAGGAAAAAAAAAAAGTGTAGAAATTAGGGGAGGTAAAGGGCCTGGTGCCTTTCTTTGTTAGTTCATATAAAAATTTTATAACTTGAGAGGAAGTGATAAGACAAAGTGTATTTTAGCTGATGGGGTCAGAATTATTAGTTTTTAAGACATAGAATAGAAATGACGTCCTAAGAAGAATGTTAATTTGTCTTGTGGACACTTAATAGGAAATCAAAGAAATACATTTTCTCAGGTCTTTGATTGCAGGAGACTTTCATTAAAATAAGCTGCAACTTAGAGTGGCAGGTTTCCATTTTGTGCTCCCCATCCTTGGCTCCAGAGCTGGTACTTCCCTTTATCTCTGAAGCTTCCTTCCTAGGTTGGAAGAAGCCATTGGCGGCCAGCTTGCGCTTTACCTTACCTTGTGAAAAGTTGACAGAGATTGAACAAAATCAAAAGTCAAAGAGTGCAAAAGCCAATGAGTTTCTCATGCCTGACTCTTCCAATATGTGTAAGACAGAAGAGGGGACCAATGGACTGAAGCTCGTTATTTCTTTTTTTTAAAACTTTTAAAATTAAGATATAATTGACGTGTAACATTTATTATTTCTTGAAGAGGTATTCTCTATAAATAAAAAGGGGTGATGTGCTGCCAAGAGAAAGCTGGGGACAAAAGGGAAAGAAGAGACTGAATTAGGCATCGAGGGCTATCCATCTGGGACCGTCCTTACTCCTGAGGCTTTAGCTATGAAGCCATTGCACTTTGATGGCCCAGGGGTGACACAGCTAGATTACAGACACAATGCCAGATTTGCTTTCCTCCCACTCTGTACAGCTTTGGGACTCTTCAGTGAATAAATGCCTAAATAAAAAGTGGAATCTGGTATGTATTTGCAGGGGCAAGGCCAGGAAATGGCAAACAATGCAAGTGGAAGGGGATTCCCCTTCTCTCTGCTTATCCCTGGTTGGGGGACCTTCTTATGTACTCCTGGGCATCAAGGATCAACAGTCCAGAAATAAGTGCTCACCTGGGAAAACAGTGAGGTCTGTATCGCAGTTTTACCACTTCAGAGCACTGAAGGAACACACCCTATAGGGCAGAAGAAGGAAGAGATCCTCATTCATGCCACACGTGTTTCTGTACATGAGTTGTTTAAATAAAATTATACAAATTCTCTCATTTCACTGGTTTGCAATGAATTTCACTTCCCACCATAATGAAGAGCAGTGGAAAGAACATGGACTTAAGGGTTATGTCCTTGGTTTATGGCCCTGCATTCCAGAGACCCAGAACTCTGCAGAGGTGGAAAAAGAAAAACCAGGTATTGGATAGTGCATTTTTAGAGGAGTTAATATTGTCTAAGTGTTTTTTATGGAATTTAACTTACCTGTGTAATTTTTGAACTCTCATTTCTCTGTGGAATCTAGTAATGGGAAAGGTAAATATTGTTCAAATTAGGGGCATTTTTTTGTGCTAATGTGACTTTTTTGGGGGTAGGAGAAGCTTAGATGTGTTAAAAGATAAGCTGAGGCACATTAAAATTTTCAAAAGTTTCTTTGAGTGTACATCCGTTCAAACTGGGGCAGCACTAAACTGAAAGTGCTTAGTAGGAGTACTCTACCAATAGGAACTAAGAAGTTTTTATAAAGAAGATGTGGAAGTGAACCCAGGAAATTGTTTAATTGACTATAACTTAAGTGATTGCCTTATTTGGGAAAGTCTAGGTGGCTGTTTTTAATTGATTGTTCTTAAGTTTTACTTTCTTGGATTTAGTGCATTGACTCTGGCTTAGATTTGGTTTGCCTGCATAGCCTACCAATGCATTAGAGCCACCCTGGCCTAATGGTCTCCTTATTTAATTATTTTAACAGATGGATTTATGATAAGTTTGAGAATAGAATAGGGGGTGAATTTTTGGTTTGTGATATTGTATGGCCTTTAAGTAAACTTAATTATAGTCCTTCCCTGGCCCATTTCAGAAGTTTTGGGGGCAAAATATACAAACCCCATCTCACTGGTCTCAGAGAGGGATTAATATTGGGAGAGAGGCCAAGTGAATGAGGCAATGGGTTGACTTAAGTATTTCCTATTAAGCCCAATGGTTGAGAGAGAACTTGGCAGGGTGGGACTCCAGTAAGCAAGAAAGAGGAACTCTCAGCATCTCTCCTCAACCTTGATCCTTCTTGATCCTCTGAGCCCACAGTCTCCAGTGTTTCTAACAATAAGGAACTCTCAAATGATTGCTTAGATTCTGAAATGCAGTCTATGGGTTCTAACTGGTCACACTGACTAGTGGGTGGGATGACTATGCTATATAGGGTTACCTGGACTGGGAGGCTCTTCTCTTCAAGTCTTTCCTTCCGTGGTGCTGGATGGGCAAGCTAAGGCAGGGCATACTCACTGCAATGGGCTGGGCCATCTTGTTTTTCTCTTTACTTCCTCTTACCAGCATGTTGCATCTTGCAGCAAGAACTTTTGACTCACTGGCCAGCAGGTATTAAGATTGGGATTAAGGAACAATCAAGAATGTTTCTTTGGGCCTTATGCCTAAGTTTTGGGTTCCATTCCAACTTCATCAGAGAACCTAGCCCTAAAGGTTATTGTCACCAGCTAACAAGACAGTGTCTTAATTTTAAATTGATACTCTTGTTTGTGTGAATTCTCCCTCAGGAATGTCAGAAAGAACAGTTATTATTGACAGCACAGGATTTTCACATTTGGGACCCTGACTGTTAGGATGACTGGTTTGCCTGTGAGTAAGGAGCTTCTTGGGATACAGGACTTTCATTGCTAAAACCAGGAAAGTCCCTGACAAGCCAACATGAGTTAATCACCCTGCCTGAGATGCCACCTTAAGGCCATTCAACCCCAGACATAAATTTAGCTTCTTCTACTAGTTGTGCAACCTTGGATATGTTACCAACTCTATCTGAGCCTTGAATTTCTCAGTTGTAGAAGGGTTTTTATGAATATTAAATTATACTAAATTAAATTTCCTAGAATATTTCCTGGTCCATAGTAGATGCCACATTAATATGTGTTCCTATTCCATTTTTTTTTAACTTTTATTGGTGCAGCAGAAAATAAAATGATATTCTGAGAAAAAAACACAAAATAGGAAAAATTGAAGTACTTCTCCGATTTAAAGAATTGGAGAAGTTTTCTGAGTCCCCTTTTCTTCTCAGCTTTCCATCATTATGATAAGCAGCATCAGGATTGGACAATGGAACAGTGAATGTATTCCAATCCTAGAGTAGACCAGGGGCCACATATTCAAATGACTGCAGGGGCTATGTAGGAAACATGAATGAGTGAAATGGGATGAATGGGACTTGTGGCAAACAGGCACTAACAGATTGTGGCTACATGGGAAGGAGAGCCCAAAGTGTACCAGATCCTACCAGTTTTTTTCTAGAGAAGCCATGTGTATAATTTTTAATGTGAAATATACTTATTTGAATATGTTGACATCCAATTTAGGACTTTTAAAAAAACAATGTATTAGCCAATCAAAATATTCCAAGGACCTTTAATCCTCACATTGAATTGTTTTACTGGGGAAGAGAGTGCAATTGGATGTCATAATAAGACAACCAAAGAAAGTTTATTCTACCCAGATGGAATAATCACCATTATTAAAAGGAAACCAAAGTAATTAAATGATTATCAAAACAGAAAAAAAATGATATGGAATTGTCAGGCTTTGAATTTGGGTTATCTTGTAAATCTAGCAACTCAAGACTAAACCTGTGGAGTTGCAAAATTATAAAGGTAGAACCTGCTAACAAAGCTTCATGAAATTCTTGTAAGCATTACCTGACAGATTTCAAAACAGTTTGAATATTAGTCATCCCAGCTACGCCTGCCAAAAAGGGTAGTGTGTTAAAAGAACATCTGCAGCCCACATAAATACCCCCCTGCTGAATTAAACGCAGAGAGGAAATCAGCTTCAAAAGTTGCAGAAGGCAAAGAAGCTGAAACAGCAGTTTTATAGTAAGTGGTTGATAGACTTTACTGTGGGTGAAACTGTTACTGAGGAGCTAGTTAGTTCCCAATATATTACATGTTTGACCTTTAGCTTTTGGTGACAAGAACTTTGGAGGATATATTTGGACTCCTCCTACTCAAGGAATCATTTACACTGTATAAACTGAATACCAGTTCTGTCACGTATGGGATACTAAGTGATTTATACTCCTCTGAGTTTCAATAATACCATGAAATGAAGAAAAAACTCACTTAACCCTTGAATGTATCTAATTGCACTGTAGAACCAATAAGGCAAACAAATCATAGCAGTTGCTAAAAAAGCAGCAGAGCCCCTGGCAGTAGTATTGTCTTGAATGTTTTCAAACAGCATAAAAATATAAATTCAAACAGAACTAGCCTGCCAAATGGAAGGTGATCTGAAGAATCATCACTGTTATGGTCTGAGCCTTGTGATTTCTGGAGCCTTCGTAGCTGATGGCAGACTATTCCTCAGTGACCTAACCACATTGTTTTGCCACAGGACAGAGGTTTGTGATCTGTGGCAGATTTCTGTGCATCCTGAATGTCTGGGCCAGAAACCCTATAAAGAGAAATCCATGTATGTGGTATTACTGAGGATGGCCGTATAGTTTCTTCCTTCAGAGGTATGTGTTCAGTGTCTTTTTTGACTCAACATATCCAAACAGCACAGCTGTAGAAATGGGAACAGATTTTCTTTTTGTCTTTTGCTTTCATTTATTCTTGTTAAAAGGGAAACAACTGATTCAGAGTTTAAATGCTGCACTTGTGACTACCAGTTATATAAAGCCAGAGAAAGAGAGAGAGAGGGAGAGAGAGAATCATATATTAAATTCTTTCTTGCTTCTCAACTTAAAAGAAAATTCCTGTGAAATCATTTTAGGTCAAATCAGAGGTTATCAATCTTTCCCTATTACATTGGTAGACTTTGGTTGTAGAGGAGAAATCTGGCATGTGAGTGAGGTTATGATTCGGGAATCAGCTTTTTGACCTTAGAAAATGTTACTGATGAAAGGTGATCTGTTTTATTCTTAATCTACAATTTACCATTTATGCAGCTTCAGGAGCTTATTTGAGACAATAAGAATCATGATTCAAGATCTCAGAATGATTGCTTGTAGGTCTGTCCAACATGAAAGATAATTTCGTGGAATAAATCGTTTAAAGATAGTAAGAGTCCATGACGAAACTACACTCTGGAGTTTGAAAAGAGACAGGGCTGCTTTAAGAGAGAAACAGGAAGTTGTAACTAGAAGCCATCTGAATACTAAGCCAAGGCAGAACGCTCATGAAGTAGCAACTTAAGTGGCAGTGTTTATTCTGAAATCTTCAGGCAGCCAGACTGTCTTAGGCAAATCCTGATAAAATAGCTCTTATCCAAGTTTTTATCTAAGGAATCCCAAGAAGACCGGAGAATGGAGAGACAGCAAAGGTTTATGTCAGAGAAGGATGAGTATCAGTTTCAACATCAGGGAGCGGTGGAGCTGCTTGTCTTTAATTTTTTGCTCATCCTTACCATTTTGACAATCTGGTTATTTAAAAATCATCGATTTCGCTTCTTGCATGAAACCGGAGGAGCAATGGTGTATGGTGAGTGCAGAAATTGTAGGATTGATGTGAAACTTGTTGCTTGGGCGTAATTAGAGACTTGTGCTCAGATGGCAAAGTACTGAAACTGGAGAAAATGTGCTGATTGAAATGTCATTAGCTTGATGAAAGGTGCCGCAGCATAATGAATGCTCATCTCTTTCCAGATGAGCTGCCGAAATTTGCCATCACAAGAGTAAATGTCACAGTCATGTTCTCACATGGCATCCATAATGTGATTCTGTTGACAGATGCGGGTCCATTGTCATGTGGGGAGTCAGACCGAGCAAACTGTTTTTGTAATGATAGATATTGGGAAGTCATGGCTCCACAGTTACAAAGAGCAGCCCATCTTTCATAGGAGGAACTGATAAGCATTATAAAGTTCTAGAAATAACATCATTTAAATGGAGTATGGAGTAAATCCTCTTTTGTCAACTAGTTTCAAGAAGGAAATGTTCAGAAACATACCCCACCCCTCCTATTGGAATAATTGTATCCAAATCCATTTTAATTATATAGGCAATATTTTATTTTCTTATAAGAGAGTTTCTTTATGCAATACTTTTCATGTCTTAGGCTGATTTCAGACTTCCTAATTTATAATTCTTGTCATTTTAATGTTATTTGTTATGTACCATTTTTGGGGGGAGAGGAGGCAAGATGTGGGAAAGCATTTAACATTTTAAACTCCCCAAATATTACTCTTTCTGTGCAATTTACCATGTCATGCCTTTCAGGAAGTTGATAAAATGTGACAGAGATTATCCATATTGTACTCTCATCTTTGAAAGTAAAATGCAAGACACTAGTAGTCTTAAAACTTACTCACTTTCACATTACCGTTCTGATCTCAGCCTGGTAATGGACAGGAATTTTGAATACAGTGAAAACAGGCGGGGCATTGCTATAATTTATTGCAAAGAAATGTACTTTTTTAATATTTTGTTTCCCTTGTTTTGGAAGTCTTTTTTTTTTTTTTTTCATTTTGGAAGTCCTGAAGCCATTTGTATCCCTGAGGTTCAGGGAACAGGATCAATGAACATTTTATATGCTAACCATGTGATGCCCTGACGATAACAATGTACAGTCATGATTTGAGACCATGAGAAATTCTATGCCTTAACCGAATTCCACTTTGAGATACTTAAACTAGGAACTAAAAGTTTTAGGCTAAGCAGTATATTTTTTCAGGAGACTGATGTGCTGATCCCTTCAGAGCACAAAGTTAAATTCCTTTGTATTGAGGGTCTTAAAGCACAAAACTCTCTTTTGAGGGGAAAACATCATGTTGAAGAGAAAGTCAAAGAGAAAGGAAGTGATTCTGTCAGATGTAAAGCCCTGGGCAGCAGTCATTTGCCCTTCTCCATCAACAGTGAACCACGATCTTTCTTTCTCTCGACTTGGCTAATAAATAATCAATGAGGATATGGGATGTAATCTGAGAAGCCAGAAACAATGTAATTCTTGGATTAAATTAAAGGGCTATATATGTTTTTGCAAAACAATACAGATTTTTAAAATTATAAACCTTCTTCTAATAAGAAAAGATTTCTTCACAGCACTGAGTTTGATTAAACTATGACTCATTTTGCCGATTTCGGTTTATCTATCATGGAGATACTGTTTTGTAAAACTTTTGATTAAATTTTGGTGATTTATTAAAATTCAACCATACTTTGTACTCACAGTACATAAATGCAACTTTTATTTTTGAACCTGAAAAAAATTCCAGATTACCTTTAATTCTCGAAACTTCATGAAATACTTTTAAGTTGCGGTTGAAGTCATAAAATATTAGTGTATTGCACAATAGTTCAGATAGCATTTCTTTAAATTGCTATTCTTAAGGTTTATGGTTTATAAGAGTGGGATTAAGTTGTCTGATTTGTTCTTTCACGAACGTTTTATTTGTAAGTTATTGAAAGCAAATTCTGAAACAATGCAAAGTAAAATGATTATAAAAATTATGAAAACAGGGGCGCTTGGGTGGTTGAGTTTGTTAAGCAGCTGACCCTTGATTTCAGCTCAGGTCATGATCTCAGGATCATGAGATCGCCCTGTGTTGGGCTCCACACTGAGCGTGGAGTCTGCTTCTCTCTCTATCCCTCTCCCTTTGCCTCTCCCCCCACTTGTGCTCTCTCTCTCTCTCTAAAATAAATAAATAAAACTTCAAAAAAATTATGAAAATGTGCATATAAATGCATAACTATTCCTTTACTAGAATTCTGAGTATCCTTGAGTTATCTTAAACTATATAAATCAATGAAAATACTTTTAGTGTTGTTTAATTTTTTTGTTGGTATAGAATTATAATTGTTGAAATTTAAGGGGATCTTAAGAGGTTATCTTCTCCAGCTCCCTCATTTTACAGAGGAAGAAACTAAATCTCAGAATAGTGAAGTAACTTCCCCAAAATTGAACAGCCATTCCAAGGTCCATGTGCTTTTATACATCTATACACATGTCTAATAAGGTTGGTTCCTGTTTATCATACAAGAGCTCTTACCAATAGTCTCTGAAAATAGTCCATATGGATGGCATTAATGACATATCATATTTCTTCTTCAGGGATGATCTAAATGTTATATCTGAAATGTTTACTAGGGACTTTCTGTCAGTGATAAAATAGTCTGAGACTACAACAGAGGAACAAGACTGGACATGCTAATAAACACGTTTAAATGAGAAGAGGAAAGGAAATGCCAAGTGAATGAAGTGCCCAGTGCTTAAAAATGAATTTGAAATTCATGAATTGGGAAGGAGTCTTAGAGATGATAATTCCAACATCTTAATCTCACAGGCAAGGAAAGGAAAACTTTTTGAGGTGAAGGTCGTGTAATCAGCTGCTGAGTTGGAATTCAACCTCCATCTCTACTAAGACATCCTGCCTTTCTGCTGGTATTATGCTGAAATGTATCTAATTTCCTTTAGAAGACACAATAGATGTTAATGCATTTTATCAGTATATCAGGAATCCAACTTAAAAATTCTAAGGAGCAGGGGCTTAGGAAATGAGCAGTTAAAGAAAAGTGAGGGGAAAAGTTATCAAACAGAACATTTAACTGCTCTCTTACAGTTATTGTTAGAAACAATTTCCAAGTTGTTAACTTTAAGATGTCATATGAAGGGTTGTACAGGCGAAGAAAAATCATGTGTAGTGTTTGGTTTGATTCTCTGTTCATTGGAGATAAGTCTGATACTCCAATTACAAATAATCTATTATTGAAAAATGTCTTCTTTTTTTGACATGAAGGGTCCTAAGATGCTTTTGAAAATCAGTGACATCATTATAACAGTATTTTTACTTCAGGAGGAACAGTAATGGATAATTGTGTCTCATGACATTCTATGGCTCTCATTATTTCAAAATTCAAGGATTGGAATCTATAACTGGTTTAATAGCTAAGCAATGATGATATTCATTTAAATTGGACTAATAGCTTAAATGACATTAATGGTCAAAATATTGATTGACAGCAGGTGGTGCACTTAGTGCTGCTCACTTAGGGCCCTGTATCCCATGTTCATTGTTCATAAAAGAAAAATTGCTCCTTGTTCCCCGGTAGCATTAAGAATTTCATTACACATCACTGGGGGCTCTCATACCTTAGAGGGCATTCATAATGCTATAAGTTTGAGGGGTTGGGATCCAAGCTTATGGACAGAACAATTTAAACCTCTTAGAATTCTATCTTTGATTTTATGGCCTTAACAATCTAAGGGATACTATCTGAACTCATGTGGAAATTCGTTCACTATTTAGTGGACAGAGGAAAATTCCAAACCACAAAGTTTAGATTTTGAATTCATTAAATTATGTCATATTAAACTCTGTAAACTATGTCTGATTCTCTAACAGCACACTTAGCAAGATAATAGGATCAAGTAATTCACTCAGTAGCATGTTTTTTGAAATTTATAGGTAACATTGATACGTGATGAATCACTAAGGTTTTAAAAGCTCTCTCTTGAAAAATCATAGGACATTAATTTCATCCTAGCACTGCTTGGAGGTTCCTCAGGATAAAATTGTGCTGCTGAACGAGGTGTGGCTCCACCCTCCTGATCCATGTTGCTCTGCTCCAGTCCCGCACTGCCTTCTTGGCTGCCAGGCCTAGAAAAGATGTTTATTACCACTTTGTGCTCCTCCCCCTGACTGGAAGGCCCTTCTGAGGCTTTGTACTTACTCAAACGTAGTGTGCTTTACAGAGAAAGCATTGGATGCTCTTTTGGGGATTTGGGTTTTTGATCCTGATGACTTTCTGTTTTTTCAGTAGCTAGATGCGTTACTTTGGGCGAGTGACTTAATCTCACTCATTTACTTGTCTCATCTGTAAAATGACGAAGAAATGAAAGCACCCTTCTAGCTGCAAAAGTCTTTCAAAATTTAGGCCAAGACTAACTTCAGCCATCAGGCATCTCTCAGCCACTGCAACCCAAACCAGTAACTTTCTTTCCAGAACCCTCCCAGACAGGATTTTAGTTAGTGTTATTTCACCACTCTTAGTGCTTCCAGTTCTGCTCTGATTTTGTAGTGAGTACTCGGTAAGTCTTGTTGAATTCCTGTCAGAAAGGTAAGGAGAAGGAGTTATACCATCAGAACAGAGAGGGCAGGTTGAGGATGCAGGGGTTTATGGATGTATTCATGTGAAAATCAGAGTGCTTCTGGTTTAATTTGAAGGGATCTGCAGGAAAGGCAATTGGGGTTAAGAGCCCAGTGAACTGAACTTGCTCTCCCTTTAGTATAAAAGGGTTGATTTTAAGGAGCCTCAGAGATCAGGGCAAGGTTTTCTGTGCTGTAAAGTGTTAGCCAAATAAATGTTGAAAAAGTAAAAAAATTCAAGACATACTGCTCTCTGTAGGTTTTCAAAAGTTGATTTTAAGAAAATAACCTCCCATACATTCTGTTGTGCTTCTGAATCTCTAAGGAGCTTCAGAGGAAGCCCTGAGTGCAAGCTACTGTGGTGCCTCAGAAGATCCTCTCTCAGGGTATTAAAGGCTAAGTAAGAAGTGTACACATCAAGAAAATGAATCTGTGATTCAAACTGTTTATGGAGACATTATATATAGTCTAAATTGGATTAAAATTATATGGTTAGGAAACCGGTGATATAAAGAATTAACATTTGTGAAACATCTATTATGTTAAAATATAATAGTAAAAATAGCTAACACAAGTAGTGTTTACAATGTGAACTATTTTGTCAAAAGGGCTTTACGTATGTTCACTCATTTAATCCTCACAACAACCTTTTTTTAGATGGGGAAACTGAGGCACCAAAAATCAAGTAACCTCCTTAAGGTCACAGATCTACAAAATGCCACAGCTGGGAGTCAAACCTTGGTAGGTCTGGCTCCATGTGACCGCTGGGTATCACAAACCTGGGTGTATTTGTGTGTGCATGTATATGTTGGGGAGGAGGTATCATTTTCATGTTACAGAAGAGGAAACCAACCCTCAGAGACATGAAATGACTTGCTGGTAACAGGGCTGAGCTTCAAGCCCAGGACCGTAAAACCCATGTCCTTTCACACACCTAGCCATAGGAGAGTTGCTATTATTTAATAAATGTCTACTCTGTGCCAGGTGATAGTATCTTAGGAAGTTTACAGAAGAAAGATAGAGACTGAGATATCTAACTATAAATATTATTGCTAATCCTTACCACATCCATGCAAAATACAATGATCTTCAGTTCGCATATAAGGACAAAGAAGCTCAGAAAATTTGCAACTTTGGCCAAGGCTTCACAGAATAATTGGCAAGAAGAAAATTTTGAAAACTCAGGCTCTCAAATTTTGTCCTCTCACCAAAGTCTGCTGCTGATGTGTAGTCAGGGGTGGGGAAAGGAGGCAAGTGGTAAAGTTTTTCTTTTATCTTAAGGCCTCAGAAATATTATCCTATCATAGCAAAAAACCCAGCGTGGGAAATACAGTGGGAGCAATATTGCAAAAGTACGTCCATGCCAAGAAGCTGGGTTAAAATGTCCCAGAGAGAGGGATGAGGCTGCCCTGGAAACACCTGCCCCAGCATCAGGGAAAACAGTGGAAAACAGTGTTGCAAGTCCACGGTCACTCTGGTTTTGAATGTCTGTGGCTGTCAGAATGGGTGGGGAAGTTACTGTAAATGCCTTATTCTTGTGAATCATGCAAAATAGGCTTTCATCAGGTGTTAGTTTAATTGAGTTGAAATTTTGGAAGGGACTGAAGGTAGAATTTTTAATTATGCCTCTGGGCTCTCCATGCTGTTTGAAACCTGTGTGTGTGAGTCTGGTGGCATGGACTCTGACAGAGTTCTGTGACTGCGATGGCACTTGTACTGGTAGGAACTACTTGTTGTCTTATAGGACAGTGCTTCTCATGGCATCAGCATCACCTGAGAACTTTTTAGAAATGCAAGTATGTGGGCCTTAACCCAGCCAACTGAGTAGGAAACTTGGGGCAGAGTGCAGCAATCTGTGTTTAACAAACCTTCCAGAGATTTCTAATGCACTTAAGTTTGAGAAATAATTCACTAGGAAAATAAAGTTGAACGTGGCAGTTCCTAGTTTTGTCTCCTTTACTTTCTTCTATCTTCTCTTTCTCCATTACCTTCCTGAGATGAAAGGGGGGTTGGGAGAAAATCTCTACTTATTAGAGAGTTCCCTACCCCCCTCTGCTCTTTTACTATTTATATTACTTTGTAATATTTCCCCCTCTGGTTTGAGGAAAAAAATTGATTGTTTTGTGTAAACATTATAAAATAAATCATTTTGTTTTAGTCAGTATGTGGCTAGTTAGATATCTCTATATATTTCTTCTGTAAACTTCCTGAGATGATTGCAAGGAAGGGTGTTAGCTACATATAAGCTGGTGGCTGAGATAGTTTCTAGAGAAAAGTTATCTATAATCCTATAGATTATAGATAGGAACCCCAGAGTGCTGTGAAATGTGTGCTGTGTGTATGTCTGTGTGTGTTTGTGTGTGTGTTGTGTGCGTGTGTGTGTGCCTATGTGTGTTGTTTAGTATACATCAAGGATGGAGAAAAACATTGGACACCCTACCATGATAGAAGACCTGATGGTTGGGTCTTTCTGTCATTTCCCACATAACTCTAACCTGTGAGAACATAGAACTTTGAATGAGGCATCCTAAGGTGGGACAGGTTCATGGGCCCCTTTCCACCTTGGGACATCATGGGATACTCTTACTGGCAGGTGCCCCAGACCTATTCTGAAACCCTTATAGGATTTTTTTCTACACCAAAGCAAGTTGATAATGAGCCAGCACAAAGCAATAAACTGTGTCCTTTTTAGCAACACCCACACTTTCCTTTCATCCTTTGAATTTAGAAGATTGGTGGGAGGGCAGAGAAGGAATGAAATCCTTAAATAATCAGAGAGCATTGTATATTTTTACTTTCGGTTGTGTCTGTGATTAATCTCAGGGTAAAACTAAAGTGCTAACAGGAAAACGTTAGGAAATGCATTTAGCATTTGAAATTCACACCCATATCATCTCTCTAAATCTTTGTTCTGATAAAGATTTTGATATGATGGGGGAGGCAGATAACTATCAAGTAAAAAGGGAACAATTGTGGAGATAACACTTAAAGTCCAATATTTGTGAATACTAATTTGCAGACAGTTCATTGTTGTCCCCCATTGGCTTCCTTAAAATATTTGTCACACCCTTTCCTTCTTTATTTCCACATTTTTGAATCCCCAGTTTGTATTTTTTGAATCTGGGTGACTGAAATACTGTCTTAGATTCTCTGCTTTAAAGAGTCTCCCACTTTGTAAAAAGTCCTAATAATGGTAAACGATGCTCTTCCTTGGCTTAATTTTATTACTGTCATCTTAAAATTCCTGTACTCAGATTCCTTTGCTAGATTCTTTCTCATGTAAATATAGACAAATTATAATGTTAACTTCCTTTCCATGTCCTCTCCATATCTTAATTCTCATTTCTCCCTTCAGATAATTGTCTCCCAGTGCTGTTTCCTTAGCTGAAAAACACAGCAAGTCTTTCTCCCAACAAGAAGTTCCCACCATTCTTTCTCAAGACCTTCTTGCCAACTATCTCTCCCTCTTGAACACCCTTTCTGTTTTTCAGCTGTGCTGGGGCCTTTGATCTCAGCTGCCCTAGTCTGCCATCCTAAACTGCTTGATGTGCCTGATTAGCACCATGCTCATTGATTTCTGAATACTTCTTTCTAGAAAGTCCTTGCCCTCTACTCTACCTAGAGAATTCCTACACATCCTTAAGAACCTCCTGTGTGAGGCCTTCCCTAACACTGGGGGGGTGGAGTTTTAGTTGGTCTTTCCTTTAGGGTTCCTTAGGACTTTATACATTTACTTGTTTAAAAAAATAGTTTATATCTGTTAGGATGCATTCAGTTGCTAATAACAGAAACCTTGACTGAACCAGACTTAAGCAATAAAGACATTTATTATCTCCCATAAATAGAACTCCAGAGAAGAATAGTCTTCAGGGCTGGTTGATTCAGCAGCTCATTACTGTCATCAAGGACCCAGGTCCTTTCCTTTTCTTTGCTCTGCTATTCCCAATGCTGACTTTAACATCAGGTGAAGACTAAGGTGTGTATGGAATTTCCTGGCATCCTAACCAGGCCCAATAATATCCTGAGGAAGAAGAGAGCTTATCGCTCCTCTCTCTCTGTCTTAGGATATCAAAGCTTTTCTAAGAAGCTCCCTAACCAGCTTCCCTTCAGTTTTTATTGACCGGAATAGAGTCACATGCCATTCTAGTACCAATTGCCAGCAAGGGAAATGGGAACACCGTTGGAGCTGAGGGAGAAGTCAGCTTACCCTAAGTACATAGCTGTGTGAGGAGGGGTGGATAGCTGAACAAATCAGGGCTTTGTTGGGAAAAAGTGAGGGGGTGGGGAGGGATGCTAGGTTGGTAATCAACAGTGTCTGATACACTAATCAAGTTGATATATAATATATAGTTTAAGGATTTATCTTCTTGTTTTAGTAAGGGGCAATGCTTCATTTATCTAGATTATTCATTTCTTCTTCAGTCTTCACATATTAACTACATACGTCTGCTTTAGACTTCTAAATTCTCTTCAGTATCATGGAGCATTTAAGTATATACCCATGGACTAGTCTGATTAGATACATGTGTCTAGATGGTCTTGTTGCATTGTATGACTCCAGGGGACTACCATTTCTACAGAAAAAGAATCTAAAGGGAGCCTGCTGGGGTGTGCCATGCAGTGTGGCAGTGTGTGTAAATGTATGAACACAGCCTAGGTCTAAACATAGCCAGAGAGATTTTGACACTTTGTGTTTTCAAAGCCGTTCTGTGATCTGTTTCATTATATATAAATATAATCATCATATATAAAAGTAAATCCCCATCCATATTCCTCTAAGAAAAGTCCCTTTAGGAAAATGCTTCAGCATCATGTAAAACGACTGTCAATAAGATGCAGGAGGATTGGTTATAAAACGCAGGCTTAATAGAAGAGACTTAGGAAATACTCGTACCTTATTCTTACTGGAAATCAGGATCACAGATTGGGCAAGAGGAAAAGGCCTGGTAGGATTAAAATATTTTAATCTTTTAGGGTTAAGGCCGTATTTTATTCATTTTTATAATTCTCCCAAGTCTTAGAGCAATGCCTTGTGTGTCTGTGACATGAAAGCAGAATGAGGGAGGGAGGGGAGTTTTTTTATATTTTCAATGGGGAGAATGAAGTGAAAGCCAGTCCAGAAAGACAAGGCTCATATTTCTAAATGTTTCTCATTTTGAGTGCCCATGAGGCTTTTTCTTCCTTCCTTCTTCCCTCCTTTCTTCTCCTACAAACATGATCGTGTCAGTTGCCCGTCAGGCGTCTGCTATGGGTGTTACATTGCAAGCTCTGCAAGAACAGGAACATCACAGCATTCGGTATGATGTTCCTTACATGTGACATTTTAAAATGTTGGTCACTGACCAACTACATGAAGTTGGAGGATCTTTTCTTCTTGATTCCAAGGGAGTTTGTGGACTTAGACAAAGTTGGGTTACAATTCTGCCTAAAGTGTAGCTTTTCTGAAGGAAAAAGAGATGAAGAATAGCACAGAGTCTCTGTCCTAAACAGTTTCATTGTCTAATGAGGGAGACAAAGCCAAGGTCTGCAAAGCAATGTTGAACAATGTAAGCCTTTATAAAATTGGGCCATAAAGGGTGTGGTTTAAACTGTGAGTGCTGTTAGAACTCGAAGATGAAGGAATTCATTGAGCACAGGCTGCATTAGAGCATGGACCCCCCCCACAGGTGGAACTTGAAATGGAATTTGTAGGACTATGAGTGGTTTAGGAATGAAGTATATTGTCCAAGCTCTATCCTGGGGCTTGTATGCTGTTGGGGAGAGGTCAAGGTTCACGAAACAGCATGTCTATACTACTGCCCTCCTAGTTGCCCAAATGCCCAGACACGTAGGGACAGGGATGCATCTGGACTAGAGTTTTTGCTTGGAGAAGGTGATGCCACCAGGTGGATAGGGGGCAGAGCTCAGGGAAGTGTCAGCTTGTGAGAATATAATCTAGAACAAGGCCTTTGCATGGTATTGCTTTGCCTGGACAAGCTGCCTCTTTTTCTCCTTTGAAAGTAAGGCCAGGGCTTGTGGCTTAACAATGAGAATGGTGGTTTGTGTCCATAAACTGTGGCAGCCAGTCTCTTCTTTCCTTCTGTGCACAGGTGGTTGGTGCTTTCTTTATCCTATACCTTTGTGGGGGTGTACAAACAACCCTTTCCAATAGCATTTTTTTTTCCTACTAGCAATCCTTCTTTATCTGTCCCTGCTTTCAAACAACATTGTGCTGGAGTGGCATTAATTCAACACTCCATATTCGTTTCAACATATGGCTAAAGTGCCGAGGGGACATTTGGCTGTCAGAAGCATTGTCAGATTCTGTGGGTGGGTGTCTGGCCTCAGGCATTAAGGATCTTTCCAGCCACTGCTCCTGCAGTGGGGGCACTCAAATGGGCATATGTGTTTGTCAGCTGAGTGCGCTGTGCAGTTGCTGTTTCCCCACTGGCCTTCACATTGTGTCAAGATGTTGCTTCCTCTCGAGACTTGGGGTGAGGAGAAGCAGGACTAGAGCCTTTTGTCAAGTGTGTTAATTTGGGTGCTCTGGGAAGCGGACACTGGGAAGAGATTAGTCGTGTGAAAGATTTCTTGGGGAAACATTTTTGAGGGAAAATGGGGAGAGAGAGGTTGGCTGCTGGGACAGCTGTCAGACCTTGGTGCAGCTGTAGCCCCTGTGGAGGGAGGAGTGAGGGGAAGGCTGAGGAGGAAAAGGTTTAGGTTATGGCACAATTCTAAGAAAGGTTTAGCAAGGCTGAAAGGACACCCTTAAGCCATGGTGACCCTTCAGAGCAGCCCCACCTCCCTGCCTCAGTACCCCTACTGAACTCAGTCATCGGCTGGCCTCAGTGAATATGGTCATGGACTCTGGGGCACAGTAGCTGAGACCATCGGTCAGCTGCAGTCCTCACAGGGGGAGATCCGTCTGAGAGATGCCTTGTCATGACCATTACATCTGGTCCGCCCTGGTGGCAAGCAGCTTACTCCATTTACTCCAGCGCACCTGTTGTTGAGAGCTGGCACCAGAGCTGATACAAAGGTCCAGGCAGGGCCATTTAGGTTTTGAGGCCTTATATGATTTTAACCACAGGGGCCCAGGGATAAGGCACTCATTATGACAAATAATTGAGTTCCCTGCTTGGGAAAAAACAGTGGACACTTCATATTTACTTGCTGTTGCACTGAAAGCATATTGCAAAAATAAGCGGCTCACCTTCTGAGAATTTTGAACAGTATTAATATAGGTTCTCTCTATTCAGGCCCCACGCAGATAGTGTCTTGGACTTCCTTTATTTATATCCCACTTGAATAGAAAACACAGGTCATAGAATCACTTATGGTACCTGCCAAATAACTTAGAAAATGAATCCTTCTTAGACAAAGAGTCTTGGCAAAGTGATGTTCTTCACAGGCACCCTAAACCACTTGCAGTGTAGATAATGTGTTTTCCCTTCTCTTTCCTGACTAGTTTTATTGTAATCGTTTGATATGGCACATGAAAGTCTGCCCACTGTTCTATGGTGGATCAAGCGCTCATGGTGGTTATGTATCCATCACTTATTTTCTCTTGCTAACAAAGGTTAGGATACAGTATTTCTCACTATGATGGAGGAGTGGGCCAAATACTGAAGCTGGAATGAGGTAAAAATATTCTTGAAAGAAAATCTGTTTTTATTCTCACCCATCATTCTCTTTAGGTCTCTACATTATTGCCAAAGTGATAGCACTTACATAAACATTTTATTGTTTTACTCTCCTACCTGAAATATTTCAATAGTTCTACATTACCACTGAGTTAAAAATAAAAACTTTTTAGCATGACCAAGGAACTTACCTTATGACTTGGTCTCTGCCTCTGGCCTGTAGTCTAGAGTTCTCAACCCCTCTCTTTTTCTCTCTATCATTTTTCTCTCTCCCATTTATTCTCTTCTCACACCACTACTGACTCTCTAAATCCACCAGGTTTCTTAAGTCCTTCTGTATTTATACATAATCTCCAGTAGGTTATCCTGGTGATGGTTAACACATTAACACTACAATTTCAGTGACAACACAGCAGAAGTTAACTTTTCACTCACATAATAGTCCAATGTAGGTATTCCTGGTTGGCAGAGGCTTTCCCCCCACCTGGTATCTCAGGGACCAAGGCTCCTTCAGTCTAGTGACTCTGTTTACTTATAGGGCCTTTGTTTCCTCCCCATCTATCTGATAGATGGGGAAGGAGAAGGGGAAAACTCACCTACTTATTCAAAGCTGTGTTCCAGAAGTGGCACATAACACTTTTGCTTATATTCCATTGGGGAGAACTTAACCAGACACGAGTCAGGAAACAATCTCTGACTGAGCATCCACTTTCCTGACAACTGTGCTACACATTGGTGAACATAAATCCTGGGGATCTTTTAGCTGTCTCTGCTGTTACGTACTGCCACCCACATGTGCAACCTGGATCCCAACTTATTCCCTGATTCAGCTTATCTGGATAAATCTTATATGACCTTTTAAGATTCCTCTAAAGCTTTGCATCATTCAAAGGGCTTTGGAGTGTTTTCTCTCTATACTCATATAACAGAGGGCTTACCAGCTGTCATAGCACATGTCACATTGTATTATAATTGTTTGCTTAAGGGTTTGTGTTTTACAAACTTGAGCTCCTATAGGACTGGGGTTGCATTTTTAAGTCTAAAAATGTCTTGTACAAAATAGGCACCCAACAAATTATTAAGTAAATGAAAGGCTATTAGGTGACTGGATTCACAAGAGTGGTAAAACCTTCCAACATTTGATGTTTTAAATAGTGGATTGTGGATTTATCTTAAAACACATACATCAGGCCTCTAAAGTTTCTTTGCTATTTATTAATAAACCCATAATACTAGGAGAGTTTACAGTCCAGATTACCATGAGCATCGTAACATGTAAGTATGTAAACTTAAAAGTCAAGGATTGTTACTTGGGTTCAACTCTTCACTGAAAGGAATGTTGTATCTTTAGAAAGCATTTGCTGCAGGTAAACAGAAACTTGATTCAAAGTTGTTTGAAAAATTAAAGAATGTATTGTATCACATAGCGAGAAGTCTAGAAGTAGGGTATCTCCTGAATAGGGTGATCCAGTGGTTCGGTGAAGTCATCAGGACCTAGGTTCTGTCTGTATCTTGGTCCTAAGATTCTCAGTATATTGACCATGCCCTTGGACTGGGTCCCCTCAAGGTCACAAAATATCTGCCAGCAAAAAAATGGGGAAACAAATTGCCTTTTCACGTCCCAAAGGAGAAAAGAAAGAAGAGATCTCTCCCAACCATGGACTATAAGTGCCTCCTTTTAGTTTGATGGCACTCTTTTAGATATGTGCTGACTTGTGG